>NC_138746.1:33451567-33624067 GCF_965113295.1 Leuciscus leuciscus
ACAGTCATTTTAAATTGTCATAAAATATGTTTTGTTTTATTGTTTTTTATATACTAAACACAGCCTTGGTGAGCAGAAGAGACTTCTTTTAAAAACATTAAAAATCTTACCGATCTAAAACTTTTGACCGGTAGTGTATATGTATATATTTATATATATTCTTTTCTTTTTTTGTTGTTGCTAGAAATAAACTTCAATCAATCAAATCAATGTTTGTTTTGAAAAAAAGTTTGTTGTTTATTTACAATACAATGTTCACGGGTACATCATGGATATCAAGTAATTAACCAAGTCTGCCACGGGACACTACATTATCCTGCCATGGCACCGTGGTCGAACCCATTTTGTAGCCCAACCCGGTGATCTGTTGGTTTGCACCCGAAGATAAAATCTTTAAAGTCACTGCCAGTCTCTGAGCGAGGTCAATAGGCATACTGTGTGTAGTCTGATGCTGTATTAACGGCTTTAAACGATGAACAAGATCGTCAAATCGACCTTTCGACATCCGAAAATACTTAAAGTGCATTTCTTCGTCCAAGTCCCTCAGCGGTCGAACAACCGTAACAAATTCGCCAATCCTTCCCCTGTCTTCGTGCACTGGTCGTACAGACCACCTTCGCTGACGTCTTCTTTTTCTTCTACGATTAAACATTTACAATAAAATCATTTGTTGTTCAACGTTGATTAGCTCCAGCTGCAACAACACTCTCTCTCTTTCGCTCGCCATTGTCGGAAATGAAAAAGCGGAACCGGCGCATGGAACCAAAACAAACTAGGAAAGAGATTCGCGAACCACACCACCCCCCCTAGCGTTCTGGCGGTGAAATGCACCGCGATGCAACGCAACCCGACGCAGAACCATAAAACGGTCACGACGCCGTTGGAGTGACGGCGTAGCTACGCCGTGGAGTTGACGCAGAAGCATAATGAGGGCTTTAGAAACCCAGTCATACTATTGAATGGTCGTGCAACACTCTCTCATTTTCCCCTGAGACGGGAGAAATCCGTATTTACCTCTTTACACTTCCTCCAACAATGACGCAAAAATCGTCATTTTGCGTCATTGTCGGAGGAAGTGTAAGAGGGGCGGATTTCTGTTGAGACTACAAGCACTAGTTCCCACCCTTTCAAACCCGCCCATAGGGGGTTGGACCTAATGCGCTAACAGACCTATCACAGATCAGTGCCAGTGCGTTTGATTTCACCGGCAGAAACCTGCAGAAAACATGGACGAAGGTACTGAATACGCAGACGGATGCAATATGGAGGATTGAGATTTTGAAGAAGTTATGGTAAACAATATAGCGACGAGCAGCTGAAGGCTGTGGAGGAACACGAGGCGGCTGCAGTTTCAATCTAACTGAATTCATTTTGATTGGTGAATCTGAAGGTAGTGTTTACATGAACGCTAAACAAGTGATCGGTTGATGTGCGTTTTAACATTGCTAAGAAAATTCCCGCTCCTCCGTGAGAGATACGAGACCTGTGCGTCTCAGTAATCACGCCACCGGCCTCGCACCGTTCTCCCACGGCCCCTCAGCCTCGTCCTGCTCGCATCGTTCTCCCGCGGCCGTCAGCCTCGGCCTGCTCGCCACAGTAAACATAATGAATGGCGACTGTAGAATGCAAAAGCCGAATCCCGGACATTTTGGGCGATCTCGAAATCCCAGCCGGGCAAACTTGTCACGGAGACTCACTAGTAGCCTAGCCTTGTTGTTTTCAACTGCGCTCTCTTACCGGTAGGCGTGGCTTGGGAGTGGCCTCCTAGGGCAGCGAAGCAAGTGCATTCTGGGAGTTGTTGTCTTTCATCCACATAAGCCAAAAATAAATGTTCTGGCTTTTCTCAGTCTAGAAAGCTCCAAATTCAAAAGTAATTTCACATTTCTTCTACATAAATGACCTATTTTAAATACACATTCATCTTTCCAGAGGTGAAGTATCCCTTTAAACAGCAGGATTAATATTTATCCATTTCTGGTCATAATTTGGAGACAACGAGTACATGAACCGTTGTGCCACTGCTTATATTTATCACGCAGTAAACACGCAGTCGTCTGTGGATGAGAGTCTGAAACGAGCACTGGTGGGACGTTGTCCTGCTCCACTTCACAGACGCAGTGAAAGGAGAATTATAGAATTACGGGACACTAATTTATACGACACTTTATTCAACAGGAATAACAACTCGTTACACACGTCATTACGCTATTAACGTCATTGCACATGCGCTGTCCTTTCAGTTTCGGTTTTCAATCTGATCAAGTGTATACATGTTCTCTCGATCGGATTAGAAAAGGAATAAACCACTCCTTCCAATCCGATCGAAATTTCATTGGGATCGAGCTCAATCAGATCGATTCATGCGTTTACATGAAGGCTTTTCAGTCCGACTGAACCGTCAATCCGATTACTATTGGATTATTTGGTTGCATGTAAACGCAGCCACTGTGGGTTCTGGATCTGCAGCAGTGGGATCATGAGTAGGGTTGGGTATCGTTTAAATTTTAACGATTCCGATTCCTATTTTGGTTCTGCTTATAGATTTCTAATTTCGATTCTAGTAATGCAAAAAAACAACCAAAAAAACTTAGATATCATTCACATTTAGTCTTAATGCAAAACATTTAATATAGCTGAATATCATGAACCAAAATCAACAGGCTAAAGAACACTTACGCAAATAACGTTTGCCTTTGGTTTAAAAATACCATAGAAAAACAACTAGCCTAAATATATAAATGTAGAGCATTATTAAAGACAAGTAAACACTCAGTAATTAAACAAGAACAAATAAAAAACTAACAAATCGCAACAAATAGATACAACTGAACAAAGATTTAATTTAAATAAACAGTGTTTTAAGATTTTCACAGGCGTTTACCTGGGATGTGGGTGACCTCCCGCAGAAGCTCAAACAGCAGCTCGAGTGTCGGAGGCTGATGCTGTCGAGGACAGTTCGACACGGCTGCCGTCAGCTGCTCCAACAGGAGGATCCACACCTGGATCAGACCTGCACACACACACACACACACACCTGGATCAGACCTGCACACACACACACACACACACACACACACACACACACACACACACACACACCTGGATCAGACCTGCACACACACACACACACCTGGATCAGACCTGCACACACACACACACACCTGGATCAGACCTGCACACACACACACACACCTGGATCAGACCTGCACACACACACACACACCTGGATCAGACCTGCACACACACACCTGGATCAGACCTGCACACACACACACACACACACACACACACACACACACACACACACACACACACACACACACACACACACACACACACACACACACACACACACACACACACACACACACACCTGGATCAGACCTGCACACACACACACACACACCTGGATCAGACCTGCACACACACACACACACACACCTGGATCAGACCTGCACACACACACACACACCTGGATCAGACCTGCACACACACACACACACACACACACACACACACACCTGGATCAGACCTGCACACACACACACACCTGGATCAGACCTGCACACACACACACACACACACACACACCTGGATCAGACCTGCACACACACACACACACACCTGGATCAGACCTGCACACACACACACCTGGATCAGACCTGCACACACACACACACACACACACACACACACACACACACACACACACACACACACACACACACACACACACACACACACACACACACACACACACACACACACACACACACACACACCTGGATCAGACCTGCACACACACACACACACACACACACACACACACACACCTGGATCAGACCTGCACACACACACACACACACACACCTGGATCAGACCTGCACACACACACACACACACACACCTGGATCAGACCTGCACACACACACACACACACACACACACACACACACACACACACACACACACACACACACGACACCTGGATCAGACCTGCACACACACACACACACACAACACCTGGATCAGACCTGCACACACACACACACCTGGATCAGACCTGCACACACACACACTTTGAGTGAACTATCCACAATATGTATTGTTGCATTTTTATATTGCGATATATTGAGACGATATGTTGTTACACCCCTACCATATACTGCAACTCAACCCGTATCATTTGTGTCATCTGGATATGAATGATACGTGACCCTGGACCACAAAACCAGTCACATGGGTCAATTGTTTTAAATTGAGATTTATACATCATGAATAAGCTGAATAGATAAGCTTTAAATTGATGTATGGTTTGTTAGGATAGGACAATATTTGGTCGAGATACAACTATTGAACATCTGGAATCTGAGGGTGCAAAAAAATCGAAACATTGAGAAATTCTCCTTTAAAGTTGTGCATTTATGTTGGCGATTGTACTGCATTCACTCACAAAAATTAATGTTTTATATATTTACGGTAGGAAATGCAAAAAATATCTTCAAGGAACATGATTTTTACTTAATATCCTAATGATTTTTGGCATAAAAGAAAAATCGATAATTTTGACCCATTCAGTGTATTGCTGGCTATTGCCAACCCGTGCCATATCTCAAAAATGAAATAAATAAATGACCTGTATCGTCGTCAAACTCTGCTAAAACACAGTCCATGCCCTCCTCACTGCTCACGGATCTCTCCTGAGCTCTCATCGGGAGACTGGCCAGACGCGCGCCCAAGAAAACCGGCTTGGATGGCATCTTATAGATTCTGGCAAGCAGCTGCAAAATAATCCATAAAAAACACCAAACTACATGTTATTCTTTCTGCATGTAAAAATCATTCTTTCACCCAAATCCACAATACAAAAACATTTGAAAGTGTGCACATGGTTCACGGACAGAAATCCGTTGATCTTTCCCACCTGTGAACATTTCCTCAGATAGTCCAGGGCGGGCAGGCACAGATCTGTGGAGCTGAAGCCGCTGACATGAACACAATCCCCGATCTCCTTATAGTCCACTTCTCCTACAGATCAGCACACAGCACGTCTCATTCACTGCATAGTATCCAAGCTTGTTTCCGACACAGGATCACATTGGAAAAGATAATTGCGACTTTTTGGCTCACAATTGTGAGTTTACATCTCACAATTCTGACTTTATTTGCGAGATATACACTACTGGTCAAAAGTTTTAGATCGGTACGATTTTTTATGTTTTTAAAAGAAGTCTCTTCTGCTCACCAAGGCTGCATTTATCTCATTAAAAATACAAACAAAAAGAGTCATATTGTGAAATATTATTACAATTTAAAACAGCTGTTTTCTATGTGAATATGTGTGAATAGAAAGTTCAAAAGAACAGCATTTATCTGAAATGGAAAGCTTGTGTAACATTAAACACTACCGTTCAAAAGTTTGGGGTCAGTAAGAATTTTAATTAAATTTTTGGGGGAAATAAATCAAATAAATCAATACTTTTATTCATCAAGGTCAAGGATGATGTTAAACTGATCAAAAGTTACAGTAAAGACATTTATAATGTTAGAAAATATTCTATTTTAAATAAATGCTGTTCTTTTGAACTTTCTATTCATCAAAGAATTTTGAAAAAAAAAATTGTACACTGTTTTCAACATTGATAATAATAATTAATGTTTTTTGAGCATCAAATCATCATATACTGATTTGTGAAGGATCATGTGACTCTGAAGACTGGAGTAATGATGCTGAAAATTCAGCTTTCATCTGAGGAATAAATTACATTTTAAAAAATATTAAAATAGAAAACAGTCATTTTAAATTGTCATAATATTTCACAATATTACTGTTTTTTTGTTTGTTTTAGTTTTTTAAAATAAATGCAGCCTTGGTGAGCAGAAGAGACTTCTTTTAAAAACATTAAAAATCTTACCGATCTAAAACTTTTGACCAGTAGTGTATAAAGTCAGAATTGCGAGATATAAACTTGCAATTCTGAATTTATAACACGCATAAAGTCAGAATTGTGAAAACTTTGTTTTGTGCAAGACAAAAAGTCAGAATTGCAAGTTTATTTCTCGCAATTGCAAGTTTATTTCTCGCAATTCTGACTTTATAACACGCAATTCTGAGATAAAAAGTCACAATTACCTTTTTATTTATCTATTTTTAATTCTGTGGTGGAAACAAGCTTCCATAATATAGACTCATAATCAGTTTGCTTTTTTTTTTTTTTATATTCCATTTTCTTTACATTTTTCTACTTAATCAGTTATTGGTTTTTAATATATAATATCTTTAAGAATGGCACCCAATGTCAAACCAATGTCATTACACCACTATGTGTTCAACAGGAAACATTATTATAACAGTTTTTAATGCTTGTTTGTAAAAATGCACATTTACCATCATGAGAAATGCACAAGATTTGAAGTTTCATGGTTTTGTATTAAATATGTCTATCAAAAATAAGGACTAAAACAATAATTAAAACAATAGGTTCTGCATATTGTTATCGGAAATGTAAAATAATCCATATCAGTCGAAGTCGGAACAATATCTAATATAAAGTGCATTTCTAATTTAAATCTGCAGTTCGTAGTTTTTCCTCTTTGTCGCCATCTCTGTTCGAAATCTGCAATTGCAGTTATTCACGGAATTATCGACTTTACGTGTGTTGTGCCTCGGCAGGGCACAGCGCGGATGAATCCAATGCTTTGAGGAGAATGTGTGGCTGTCAGTCGCCGCCGGTGTGGATCCTTGGCATTAGCAATCACAGATTCTACTTTTTGGAAGTATGACCAAGTCGTCTGAACAAGTAACATCCACTTTTGTTCTGACCAACTAAGGAGAAAAAGGATTGCAGTAAATCGCGCTGATTAAATCTAACGATCGCTTATCATATCATGTCAAACCGTGCAAATTATACTTTGCTCTCAAATTGTTAATGTTAATAACATCAGCATTGCGCGACTACATTTAATGCCCTTCCGATATTTATCCTTGTTTTCGCATTGGGCCGTTGCTCTTTTTTCTGTAGCCACTCTGAAGTCCGAAGTTTTTTGCATTTTACAATGGGTGAATCTCCAGTTGTCACAGGTCGTTTGAACCTTTCTGGATCCGCCATCAAATTGATAAGTGTAATCAGTGGTGGACGAAGTACACATACCATGTACTTGAGTTAAAGTAAAGATACTCAAGGTAAAATATTACTCAAGTAAAAGTAGAAGTGCTGCCTTTAAACATTCACTTGAGTAAAAGTACAAAAGTATTTGCCTTCAAATGTACTTAAGTATCCAAGTACTATGATTTTTTTATTGCTATAATGTCCTATTATAATTTTTGTCACACGACTCTTGCTTAACTCAGTCTACGTGAAGACTCTGTCACTCTTGGCACATCAATCTATTAATAAAATGACATTAATTAGTCTATATATATATATATATATATATATTTGAATTGAATACATTTTTTGTGTGTTTAATTTTGGACGGAAGGGGACTGAACCCATAAGGTATAATACATTTACAGCATTTACTGTACATATTTTTCACAAGCGTCTATGGTCATAATTATAAACATCCTAATGTTATGATACATTCACATAAACCTGCACAATGCCATTGAATATATACACACTACATTATGGGAGCAGCCAATTTCCCTACAAAATTAAACACCAAAAAGTATTAATGCAGTGTTTCTGCTACTCCTCAGAAAAAAAAAAAAGAAGTAATTTTAGTGTCAAGGTAATAAGCAATGTTCATTATGCGTCAGTATTTACCGATAATTGCTGAAATAATAGCTGCTGCTCTCTGCCCCGCTTAAAATCATTGGCAACACAAATTGTTTGGAACTATTGAGAGCTACACGAATCACGTGACCGCGCGGCGGCGAGATCACAGTAGGCTTGTTCGACTTGAAACGGCACACTGCACAGACCAATCGGTGAATGACATTAAAATACTGCAAGAGCGATTAGAGAGTAGACGGCTCTGTATGCTTTTCAATCGCTCTCGCGATTTCGCTCTATACTTTGATGTCATAAACTGATCGGTCTGTGCAGCGCCGGTTCAAGTCGAACAAGCCGTGTGTGTCGCAACCTCTTATACACTGTCTATGGTCGCAACTCTCATATTTAACGGCTCTGGTTCGCGCTTAGTAGATACCGCCAAGGCAAGTTCAAAACAAAGCGCGCACGTTGTAGGCTACTGTGATAGGTGGCTCGTTTGACCAGTTAAGTTTTTATCCACTCATAAATAAAAAGGAACGACTGATTTTGAAAATGTAGTAGAGTAAAAAGTAAGATATTTGACTTTGAAATGTAGTGGAGTTAAAGTAAAAATCTTCCCAAATTTAAATACTTCAGTAAAGTACAGATACGCAAAAAAGCTACTTAAGTACAGTAACGAATTACATTTACTTCGTTACTGTCCACCACTGAGTGTAATTATATCAAGTGCTGTGAGAAAAGGCTATAAATCTCCACCTCCACCATCCTCACACTCATAGCCTACTAGCCGAGACTCTTCTTTATGTGTACAGATGTGACGTAATGACATGCGCAAATTTCCCGCGGAAATCCACCAGTACCACTGGAATTAAAAACATTATTACAAGCTTACCGTTTTGAATCGAGCTACGGCAAGCAGAGAGTTCTGAACACTGGCTGGTTATGTACTTGCTCAAAAATGTATTTTGGATCATTTTTAACCCAAAAAAGTTACGGACTGCAGCTTTAAAGTGAACAATTATCTGGTAATCAATAGGAGCAAAACACACTGTTTAAAAGAGCAGCTCACCTAAACCTTTCACAAACTTCATAAGGCACATGATGTAGTCGGTGGCCGCGTTGGCAAACACCTGAATGTTGTCCGTGTTAATGAAGGCTTCAAAGACATCAAACACAGGCGCCTGGGACTTCCCTGCATACAGAAAGAATCAAGCAGAAATGCATTTCAGATTGATTCAGCTACTCTCACTCCACACACACACACACACACACACACACACACACACACACACACACACACACACACACACACACACACACACACACACACACACACACACACACACACACACACACACACACACACACACACACACACACACACGCCACAGTAGCTGGAGATACTTTTCTGATGTAACAAGCATGGTGAATCATGAATGTATGCTCTACAATATTAATCATTGTTATAGGTTTACCAGTGTATTTGGGAAAAGAATTGGTTTAGAAGATGGATTTTTTTTTTCATGAAAAAACTAATTACATAGTAAAGTAACTGTACATATTTCTCCCACACTGTCGGCACCAAATAAAGTTGTACAAAAATTAAATCTTCCATTGGTTGGACAAACACATAGCCCCGCCCCTAAACTATTATTGCATAAGCTGCGTTTGAAGCTGTTGAAAAATACACACCTGTAAGTCTTTATTAACCGCGCAAATTTGCTGTGCAATCAAAAGCCTATAGTTATGCTAATGAACAATATTACTTGAAATAATTGTATATTCAAGTAATATTATAAATAAATGTAACTATCAAACTATCTTTATAAATGCATGTTTGTTGTTTTCGTCTAAATGTGCTGTAGAAATATGCATGACGACTCTTATCATAATGCTGTTATTGACGCTTATTGATATAAAAGTATATATATATATATATATATTATAAAAAATGCTAAAGTTAAGAGGGTTTGCGCCATACAAGAACACAGTGAGGCAAAACCCCTATAATGCATGTTGTCCATTAATGCAGGATATCTAAAAACATATACAGAGAAAAAAAAAATTATTTGCACAAATAACTAACAATAAAGTAAACTTCACAGACCCATAGAATATTCTCCTATCAGGTAATCCTTCATATCCGTTTTGTTTCCATGCACGGTTCTGAGAGCACTGAACAGCGGCCTCCAGCCGGACTGGATCTGAGCTGAACACATCTCCACCAGCTCTCCAATGGAGGTTATCACCTGTGTGCCAAAACAGACAGATGCTGCCATTAACACACTATAGGGTTTACCACACGCTTAGACAGTTCTGTCAGGACCACTATCGTCAAATACGATTGACAGTTAGCATAGAGTTAGGATTGGTGGTATGATTCTGTTCTGGGCAAGAACTCCTTGCGCATCCATGCAGTCTAGCATGAATAAGAGCAATACCCCCCCTTAGGGTAAACAGAACAGAACCAACATGAATGTATTGCAGATATCATAAATTCTATATTTTAATGTACAACATAATTTGAGAATTTAGTCTGATTCAAGGGGAATCAGAATACCAAATCCTGACTGAAGAGAGGGGAGGAGCTGGGGAGGGAGGAGGAGCTGGGGAGGGAGGAGGAGCTGGGGAGAGAGGAGGAGCTGGGGAGGGAGGAGGAGCTGGGGAGGGAGGAGGAGCTGGGGAGAGAGGAGGAGCTGGGGAGAGAGGAGGAGCTGGGGAGAGAGGAGGAGCTGGGGAGGGAGGAGGAGCTAGGGAGGGAGGAGGAGCTGGGGAGAGAGGAGGAGCTGGGGAGGGAGGAGGAGCTGTGGAGGGAGGAGGAGCTGGGGAGGGAGGAGGAGCTGGGGAGAGAGGAGGAGCTGGGGAGGGAGGAGGAGCTGGGGAGAGAGGAGGAGCTGGGGAGGGAGGAGGAGCTGTGGAGGGAGGAGGAGCTGGGGAGAGAGGAGGAGCTGGGGAGGGAGGAGGAGCTGGGGAGGGAGGAGGAGCTGGGGAGAGAGGAGGAGCTGGGGAGAGAGGAGGAGCTGGGGAGGGAGGAGGAGCTGGGGAGAGAGGAGGAGCTGGGGAGGGAGGAGGAGCTGGGGAGAGAGGAGGAGCTGGGGAGGGAGGAGGAGCTGGGGAGGGAGGAGGAGCTGGGGAGGGAGGAGGAGCTGGGGAGGGAGGAGGAGCTGGGGAGAGAGGAGGAGCTGGGGAGAGAGGAGGAGCTGGGGAGAGAGGAGGAGCTGGGGAGAAAGGAGGAGCTGGGGAGAGAGGAGGAGCTGGGGAGAGAGGAGGAGCTGGGGAGAGAGGAGGAGCTGGGGAGGGAGGAGGAGCTGGGGAGGGAGGAGGAGCTAGGGAGGGAGGAGGAGCTGGGGAGAGAGGAGGAGCTGGGGAGGGAGGAGGAGCTAGGGAGGGAGGGAGGAGGAGCTAGGGAGGGTGGAGGGTAATTCACTCCTGAGAAACGCGATAGCTGTTGATAATACTGAAGGAGCTTATATATGAATACAGTGATAGGTGTCGTATTCCTATAGGTAGATGTGGATCAGCTGAGAGTCACTGATGCGAGCTTGACTAACGTGACCTGCCAGAACTGATGCTACGCTTGATGTTTGTTTAAGCCATCCTTCAGCGTGGTCATGTGATTTATCAGAATGTCAGACCTGATCTTGGACGTCTTCGTCGCAGAGCTCCAGCTGCATGATGTGCTCAAAAGGTCTGAAGAGAGCTTCATTAAAATGAAAGTGTGGCAGTTCTGCCCAGCTGATCAAAACCTCCATCAGGACATCATGGATGAAGGACACGGCCTTCTGGGATACGTGGCGCTCTTTATGACAGGCCGCCTGTGGGGGAAAAAGGCAAAGAAATGGGATTTGCGTTATTTTTTTCCTCACCTGGGCTTGACTTGCTTGGTTTTTTTAATAACTAAAAAAAAAAAAAAAGTTCTATTTTTGGCAAATGTAAAGGCCCTTTCACACCAAAAGTGAAATGAATAAGTGAATACAAATTCACTCCTGTACAGTAGAGGGCGCAGCTCAAACAAACCTTTCAACTGGTCTGCCATTCTAGATCACAGAAAAATAGGATGCAGGAGAAGAAATTGTAACACTCTTACTTAAGCAATACAAATGTGATGTTTAACTAAAGGCATTTTTGCTTATTCGTACAGCTGAACTGGATCATCAAAGGTCAGCAGCAAAGACATTGTTCCATAAAGTGAGATTAAATACATAAAGTACATTTCTGTTATTTAACATATTTAAAGGTACACTATGCAAGATTTGTACCTTAATATAACAGCTTTGAAATAATTTGGTAAACGATGGTAAACGAACTCTGCAATGCAGGTTTGAGAGGTGGCGCCCCGACAAATCTCACGAGAATCACGACTTGCTTTACGGCACGACGTCACATACATCAACAACATATGAAGCTGCCTCTATGAAAGACACTAGCACACATTTCACACGTGAATCATGGCAGAGTCGACGAAGAAAACAAAGAAAGTGCGGTCGAAAGAGTGCAGAGACGGCTCTCGTGAGTGGTATTTACGACAGTAACGTTAAAATACAAGTCCTCCACAGCGACTCTAGGGGGCGCTGTTTGACAAAAACGGAACCTGCATAGTGTGCCTTTAATTATTGCAGTTTTGCATAATATTATGAGTTTGCATTTCTCTGTTTTTATTCATTTTGAGGAATAATGAATCTGTTTTTGTGCAAGTGATGAGTACTGTCATTGCATGCTCACATTTAATCTGGAACTACAATAATCATCATGTTTACACACAATGCCTCAGTCTGAATATACATATATTGTTCTGTTATGAAAGATTTACACGTTATTGCTCAAATCAATTTCCCTTTGGAGAAAACGAATGGAATTTTTTCTTCCAGAATCCCTATCTATTTTCGAAATGTTAAAGATCTTATTGAGAACATTTCATTCGTGCATATTATTATAATAATTTTTTTTTATGTTTTGAGCTTATGATGTTTAGTCAAAATGTCATAACTGGACTTCTCTGTGGTGACATATGCAGGACTCAATCATTTAGTCTACTTAAAGTCACCATGAAATCAAAACGGACAATTATTGTTTTTTTAATGGAATATTGAAGTGTTTGTTATTAATGATTCATCCATGCACATCATAATTTTTTTATTTTTTTTTCATAATCTTGAATTAGAATAACTTTCCCTCCCTCTTGCAGCAACATCTCTTCTCTTCACAACTTGTCACTCACTGAGATCCACCAATAGCAAACCACAACCATCCAATCAATTCCCCACAGACAAAATCAAGTCAAAAAACTTCTGTCTTGTTCCAGAAGTCATTTGACTCAAACATACAGCATGATAAAGAGGAAAAGACTTGCAAATTGCGTTTCATGCCGACTTTAAAACTTGCATTCATCTGCATCCACTTTTGAGTGCCACGCCCACTTCTCAACATCCAATCAACAACCGATGCACAGAACCAAGCCTTACATTTTTTTTTTTTTTATGATAATCTGGTACGCTCGGATGTACGTCACAATACAAAAGAAAAGCTTATTTCATCGCAACACTAAGGGCCCTATCATACACTCGGCGCGACCCAAGTGTCCTTTTGCTAGTTTCAGCCAGACGTCAGTTTTAATTTTCACCTCCTGTGCCACGTTGTTTAAATAGCAAATGCATTTGCGCCCATCTGAGGCCCATGGGCTGCTGGTCTGAAAACACACCCATTTCTATTTAAGAGAATAGGGACAACCCTTTTAGACCATGTGCCTGGCGCGACGAACATTTTTCCCATCCTTAAACAAGCAAAAGATGATTCGGACTCGCCCTAAGTGCGCTTTAGACCATGCGCTTAGATCCTTAAAATAGGGCCCTAAGGATGTATAATCCACATGAGGGTTGTTTGTGTCTATACCTCCACCAGGTGTGGCGCCACCACACTCCAGGCCCTCATCATGTGCAGCAGAGGTCGACTCTTGCTCTTCACGATGCGAAGCATGGCCTCTCCCAGCCGGAACAGGTGCAGGGCGCTGCGCTTGTCCTGGGTCGACTTCGCCTCCCCTTTCATGAAAACACAATGAAGTGAAGGAAAACCTGGGTTTTAAAACTCCTAAAAATTGTTGTTCCTTTTCAAGCGTTAGTGAAATAAGGCGCATAACCATCAGAAAATGTGGTTCATTGACTCCAGGAGGTCAAACTAAATATTAAGTGAGCGGAATAGTTCTCGAATAATTTTATATTAGTTGTAAATGAGACTAGAACCTGGTTCAACTCTGATACTAAAATCTGGAACTTGTCTGAATACGGTTCTGAAAACCTTGATTATTTCTGGCTTCATTATTTTATAGCAATAAACATAAAAAACAAACAAAATATAAATGCCATTTATAAAAAAAAAATTAATAAAGAGTTGCATGTAACTGCATTGAAAAAATGTAGCCTAAATGATGGTATTCTGTAGGTGGAAAGTGTACTCAGTATTGTTTGTGTACCTGGCATGGCTAAGGAATAGTCTCCGGTTTCTGTGACCGAATCAAACAGTTGAGACTGTGAAGCTTTTCTGAGCTGATGCAGGAAACCCACGAGACCCACGAGGTTGAGTTTACTGACGGCATCCTCGAACAGCCTGCGGGACATTCACAACAATTCCACGTTAAACATGCAGAAATAAACAGACATGTTAAGAGGAATAGTGATGGACTGATGGGTAAATATACAACGTGGCATTTACACTAATTATAAAGCTTGGGAGAGTCAGGACATTTTTTAACATAACTCTGATTGTATTCGTCTGAAAGAAGAATGTCATATACACCTCGGATGGTTTGAGGGTGAGTAAATCATGGGCTAATTTTCTTTTTTGGGTGAACTATCCATTTAATTCTGATTATACACACAGTATAATTAACATTATCCCATGTATCCCAAACATTCCGCTTAACCTAAAATCAAATGGAAAAGTGAAGGTGGGGAGAAATGATTATGTTAGTTTGGTACCGGTCCGCTTGTGTGGAGAGAGTGCAGACGGCTTTGGCCACACTGGTGCCCGTAAGCAGACTGCCCCCCCTCAGGTCCGTGGCTTTCCCGCGACTGCTTTCCCTCAGGAGCTCCTGGATGGAGAGCGGCTGGATAACGGGATGGCTGAGACCCAGTTCCAGCTCTGGACTGGCCTCTCCGCTCAGCTCCAGCTCCAGGTCCACGGCCACTGCCTGCGCTGCCTGTGTGATGGCCATCGGAGGCTGCGAGCCGCCGTCGCTGAAGTGTGTGTGCTCCAGTGAACTAACATACTCAATCACTCTGAGGAATATTAAAACAAACTCAGTTTCTGCTTATGTGATTTTGGATCTAATTTAAAGGTGCAGTGTGTAATGTTTAGCCGCATCTAGTGGTGAGGTTGTGAATTGCACCCAACAGAAGTTACAGTAGCCGACAGGAAGTGATGTCATCGTCTGAGACAGCAGAGAGTAGCCAGTTAATCAACGAGGTTTCTTTACAAAGATAAATTAAGAAATCATGTTTACTTAATTATTCAGTAAAACGATATGTTATTGCGAATATTATTGTTACTTGTTCATCATTGTGTCAGTGTTTTACTCGCTGACTTTAGCTCGCTTCTCTGCACGAAGAACAACATAGTGACGAAACGCATTTGTCCGTTCAGGGCCACCGTAGAAACATGTCGATGTAAGCGGACCCGCGGTGTGTGTAGACAGAAATGACTCATTCTAAGGTAGTAAAAACATACCGGTTCATTAAGTAAGATCTTTATACACCACTGAAAACATTAGTTATGTATATGATATTGCATTTCTGTCAAAAGATCCTCCTAAATATTACACAATGCACCTTTAAATACGTTAAAACATTTTAACACTGATATACTATAGCTCTAAATTTATGCATTTGCTCTAAAATGTCTTGAAAGGCAAGTACTTTTCCAAGTACAGTATATTTACAATGTTTAATGCAAGTAAAATACAGCAGAAAAAATACATACAGTATTAATTCATATGCACCAATATAACAATGCATTTAAATAAACAGCAAAATTGACCTAAATACAGTACTGTGCACGTCTTAGGCACGCTAGTATTTTTGCCCTAAAGAAATGGTTTTAAGTCAGTTATTTATGTATTTTGCTGTAGTGTGTCAGTAGGAAATATCAGTTTACATTTCCAAACATTCTTTTTGCCATTAATTGTAATAATCCAGTGAGATTTGTGTATGCACAAGGAGTCTGACAACAGCCGGTATGATCTGATCTCACCATCATCGAGTTCGTCTGTGATTACATGAAGAAACTGAGACAGACTAAATCCAGAAGAACTGCGGGAACGTCTCCGAGATGCTTGAAGAAACCTTCCTGCAAAGCCTCCTGAAAAACTATGCGCAAGTGTACCTGGACAAGAGCCGCTTTAAACGCAAAGAGTCGTTACACCATATATTGATTTGAATTAGTTAATAGAAGTTAATTGACATTATTTTTGAAAACATCCAGACTTTACAGCATTTTAACACAAATGCCTTAAACTTTTCACAGTACTGTAGCTTTGCTGATAGGTTTCTTCAAGCGTCTTGGAGATTTTGCCGCAGTTCTTCTGGATTTAGTCTTCGTTTTTTCTGTTGCTTCATGTAATCACAGACAGACTCGATGATGGTGAGATCAGATCTCTGTGTGCATCATACCGGCTGTTGTCCGACTCCTTGAACATTCAAATATCTCACTGGATTATTAAAAATGAATGGCAAAAACAATGTTTGGAAATGTAAACTAATATTTCCCACTGACACACTACAGCAAAAGATGCAAATAACTGACTTAAAACCACTTTTTGGGGTGAAAATACTGATGTGTCTAAGACTTTTGCAAAGTACTGTATTTTATTAAAACATTTTGATAGATGACAAACAGCATGCGAGTGAACATGATTGGAGTAAATTCACTGAAGTGGATAGCTAGACTTGATTCACGGTAATGTACTGATTTAAAAGTAAAATCAGCGTTTAATTATAAGAAAAACTCGACCAACAGCATGAGCGAAATACATCAATAATGAGAAGACCATCATAGTAGTGCTGCTACATATATAGTTATAATATACCGTTTTCTTTCCTTAAAAGAAGAACTGAATGCATTACTACAGTTTGACAGGAAATGTGCAAATCTGAGTAATTTCAAAATGTCAGATTACAATTAATGAGTTATCATGATGAATTATTTTAATCTGGTGACAGGCCTAAAAGCAATTGTATTACTTTACTAAAGACTGGACAGTAAGATCAGATCCTGGTTCCCAAAGAACTGATTTGTGAGTGTTTCACCTGAACACGTGAGGCCAGCAGTCATGGTTATGGCTGCCCATCTCCAGCCCCACATTGAGTATGGCGTCCATGCAGAGCACATGAGCCGTGTGAAGCCTCACGCCCTGACAGCGGCCCATCTGCTCTAGTTTCTGTTCAACACGCTGCTTTACTGCAACACAGACACAGGCAAGATCATTAAACATAAGTGCAATAGGGTTTGAAGTAACTGAAGATCTGAGGTTAGTAAGATTATTAGTAAATAAGTTAGTAAATATTTGAATGAACTGTTAATTCAGCTATTAATAACTCACTAATAATGATCACCAATGCACTCATATATCCAAATAGGGCATTTACTCATTTGTTAGATTAAACGTAAACACTTTACAATAAGGTTTCATTTGTTAACATTAGTTAACTACATCAATTAACATGAACTAATGATGAACAATACTTCTACAGCATTAGTTAATCTTAGATAATAATCTGAGCATTTACTAACCATAACATTTCAATGCACTGTGAACTACAATGAACATGAACATTTTTATTAACTAACATTAACAAAGATGAATAAATGCTGTAAAAATATATTGTTCATTGATGCTCATGTTAGCTAATGCCTTAAAGGAATAGTTTATACGGTGGCCGAGAGAGCTCAACCCGCTGCAACTGAAGAAAACACATGCAAATAGAAAAACACCTGCAAATTAAGAAAACATCTTCATCAGTTTCACAACACATGTGTGCTCCAAATACTCACAACACAACCAAATACAGAAACGCGCTGCAAATAGGACAGAACACAACGGAAATGTTTCCGGGGAACCCAATAAGTGACGGACCCGGCTGGGACGTTTTTTATTGCTCGTGAGCATTACCTATGCCCTAACGTTATTCCCTTAAAAGGGCAGACGGCAGAGCCCTTGAAGTGGGCACTTTGGAGGGAGCGGGGCACTTGTGTGCCATTATGTAGCCGTTTGGAACGGACTTGATGAAGGGAGCAACGAAAGCCAATGTAATTTCCTCATTATTTTCACCTGGGATGTTCCCATGACAACGCAGCGCCGTCTCATATTTGGACCTCTTATATAGCCTACTGTCTATGATTTGGACCCTTCATTCTAACATTTCTTATGAAACTTATTTTAACATAACATGAATGTGTACAATGTAACTGATGTATATATTAATATCTTTCCTTCATGTTCTTTTTCTCTATCTTTTTTTCTTTAATTTATTTTAGTCTTCAGCTTGTTCTTTTCTGATTAGTATTCTTATGACATTGAACATATTACAAATGCATTTTGTATATTGTATACAAAGTTGTATGTCATAAACGTGTAATCTCTGTACGTTTTGCAACAAAAATAAAATAATAAATTAAATTAAAGTAGACAGCTCCGTAAGCACGTCCCTGCCGGGTCCGTCACTTATTGGCTTCCCCGGAAACATTTCCGTTGTGTTCTGTCCTATTTGCAGCGCGTTTCTGTATTTGGTTGTGTTGTGAACTTTTGCAGAGCGTTTCTGTATTTGGTTGTGTTGTGAGTATTTGGAGCACACATGTGTTGTGAAACTGATGAAGATGTTTTCTTAATTTGCAGGTGTTTTTCTATTTGCATGTGTTTTCTTCAGTTGCAGCGCGTTGAGCTCTCTCGGCCACCGTAAGTTTACTTAAAAATTACAATTCTGTCATCAATTACTCACCCTCAAGTTGTTTCAAACCTTTATGAGTTTCTTTCTTCTGCAGAACACAAAAGAAGATATTTTGAAGAATGTCGGTAACCAAACAGTCGATGGACCCCATTGACTTCCATAGTATTTTTTTCCTACTAGAGAAGTCAATGGGGTCCATCAACTGTGTTCAGCTGAAGAAAGAAATTCATACAGGTTTGAAACAACTTAAGGGTGAGTAAATCATGACCGAATTTTCCTTTTTAAGTGAACTATTCCTTTATCTAATGTTAACAAATGAGACCGTATTGTAAAGTATTACCAAGTAAACAATATGTTGGGCTTGAGATAGTCTCACTATAATATTAATGTTATGAGAATTATAAGGAACTTGTAAGGAAGTAATACAAATTTGTTTTGATCAAAACGATTGTGTTTCCTTTCCCACACCATCAATACCAGCAGCTCAATGCAAGCATGAATACTGGCAATACATTTTGTTTCGCTTATCCCAACCACTTATATGCAAAAAACATTGTACATATGCTGCACAGTATCAGTCAAAGAACAAATGATAAACAGTAATGGACTAAATACAAGTATGTTATCATAGCATTCCTTCACATGACTCTGAATACAGTATGATCATGTTAAAGGAATACTCCACTTTAAAATGAAAATTCTGTCATCATATACTCACCCTCATGTTGTTTCAATCCTGTATGAATTTCTTTCTTCTGCTGAACAGAAAAGAAGATATTTAGAAGAATGTCAGTAACCAGACAGTTTCTGGTCTCATTGACTTCCATAGTAGGAAAAAAATATACTATGGAAGTCAATGGTACCAGAAACTGTCTGGTTACTGACATTCTTCTAAATATCTTCCTTTCTGTTCAGCAGAAGAAAGAAATTCATACAGGATTGAAACAACATGAGGGTGAGTATATGATGACAGAATTTTCATTTTAAGTGGAGTATCCCTTTAAATGTGCGAGAGTACCTTGAGCAATGGCATCTCCAGTCTCCCCCACTTCTTTCTCCTCTTTCTCCTCCTGAACACATGATGCTGCTGCCATCTGGGCAAGAGCTGAGGCACAGTTGGCAGCCACACCTAAATGACAGAGAATTAAGGGCCAGCAGAAACACACTTTCCATTAGTGTCCTATAATGGGAGCACTGTAACTGAACAGAAATTATTATTAATAAACCTTTATTTAACCAGGAAATAAAGACATTGAGATTAAAAATCTCTTTTGCAAGAGCGTCCTGGCCAAGATTATCAGCAGACAACTCACGTGGGTTTAACAAATATCATTCATCCATACATATATAGAAAACACACAGGCAAATTTAAAATAAAATAAAACAAGTAAATCAATACATAAGTCAGGCAAAGCATCTACAACAAGATCTCCAAATCTTTCAAAAGGCTTTAACTACCTACATATTTTTTTATAGATGTATGTCTGAAGATATAAAGGAAGCAGAAGCTTGTATAAAAAGAAATAAAAATGAATGAACGTGATGTTACCCAGAGCACAGCTGAGAGCCGCAGCCTTGCGTAGACCATCCAGGCTAAGGCAGATGGTGTCTCTCTCCCTCTGAGTTTGCTCTTTAACTCCCTCGGCTCCTAGAATAAAGGCGAGACCCCTAGAGCTTCCCGCCATGCGCCCTGTGAGCGGCATGGACAGCGTGTCGATCAGGTTTTTCCAGCAGCCGGTCAGGATAAATCGGGCAAATACCACACCTGTAAGAAACGAGGCCATGATGAGGGAATGACTGCTTGACCCTGTGTTGTCAAAGCTTGTGATTTGACAATTTCTCCATGGATTCAGATTCTCACAAACTTTAAGACATTCTCATCTGTCCTCTTCATATGAGAGAGAACAACATCCGAGATAGCAATTAGTCAGGCTACAAGTGCAGACTACCTTGCCATCCGTCACTGAAGATTATGCATACTCTTTCTGCTGGACTTTTCCATAGACTTAATACAAAATAAATCACCAGATCCGCTAGTCCTTCCTCTCTTTACTGGATATCCAAAGATTGCACTGGTTTGAGGGTATCTTAGTGTCTAAGTCACAATGACTAACCACCGGAGTACCTCAGGGTTCGGTGCTTGGCCCCCTCTTCTTTTTGAAATGCACAACATGACTAGGCACATGGATTTTCCGACTTTATTGTCAGTCTCCTATGCTGTTTATGTTGTATATTCTACATCAGAATTTTCATTTTGGGGTGAACTAACCCTTTAATTATGAAAAAAAAAGAAAATCTAAAAAAGATGTTTAAAATAGTTTTAATAGTTCATCATATCAAATGTCAGATCAACTACACAAGTGCATTTGTTTTGAGAGCTGACAAACAAAAGAAACCTCTGTAACCTCTTTACGAGTGTGTGTGTGGATATGCATTTATGCAGTACCTGCCACCAAGTTGTCACTGCCGTTCTTGTCACAGGTAAAGGGCGACTGTGTTGAGGCCTTTCTGATCAGCTGACCACCAATAGCACTGCTGCCCAGTCCATCAATATCTGACAATTCACCATACACAAATATAATATACAGTCAGACCAAAAACTAGTTTTACTAGAGTGTGCACAACACTAAAGTTAATTTATGTAAGTGAGGAGAGCAAAATAAAGTAAACTGTGACATATTATACACAAAAATTCTTCATACAGTGACTACCAGTAAAATGTATAAAAATATGAGACCAAATATTATTCAGACACTTTGACCTGATCATGTTTTGCTGAAGTGTTTTTTCTTTAATTGCTAATGTGACCTTTTTTCACCACAGACAGAACAATATTAAGCATTGCTTGGTAATTGGTTGACCTTAATTGGTATTATCTAATTGTGTAGTTAAATGTACAGATAGTCAACCTAATTCAGTTGTGAGACAGTCTAAAATAAGGATGAAATATCAACTGATTTGATAACTATGAGTTCTTGTCATATTTTATTACCATTTTCAAAACAATAGCGAAAAAACTGTGATAATGTGAGAAATGTTGAAGGTGTCTGAATAATTTTTTGTTTGATTGTATATGTTATACATTTAATCCTTCACTTCATTTGAACCAATAATTGCTCATCTGAGACCTCTACAGTTCATAACACACAAAGGAGTATTACCAGTGAGCATGGTGATGAGAGGTAAGGACTGCTCCTCAGCCGAGCCCCAGTATCCCGCCTCTCCAAGCAGGTTTCTCTCCAAAACCTGGTTATAGAGCTCCTCGATCCAGGCCTGAGACAGAACCACCAGAACACCACTGCTCTGGATCTGACGCACAAACTCCTTCTGCACACACACACACACACACACACAGCACATTCAACATCACCACCAGATTGCGTGGGCCGGCCTTCTGTTAATTCAGAGGTATTTCAAATGTATGGTAAATTAAAACAGGTTTTCAGGAGTACCAAAGACACCAGAGCACACGTGGGTTTTCTGTGGTAGAAGTCACAGCAGCACAGTTTGAGGTTGAGCAGTAAAGCATAATAGGAAACCAGGTACAATCCATCCGCATTCATCAGAGCCTGACAATTCAGGTTTTCACTGCCCTCGAAACCTGGAGAATGAACCCCACCTGGAGAATAAGACCACATAAAAACATCATATTGCCATCATATTACATCCATTCAAGCATGTTTGAGCTTCTGTTTACCAGATTTGATGAGCACTATGTATGTGTGTTGATCAATGTTTATGTGAGTAATAGCCTAAATTATACCTCGATATTATTTAATCTTATATAACGCAAGTCGTATGGGTTTGGAACGACATGAGGGCAAGTAAATAATGATAGAATTTTCGTTTTTGGGTGAACTAATAGCCTGGGAAAACCCAGACTACTTGCAGAGCAAATCTAAATTTCCCGGTTCCAAAAAGGGCCCATTCAAGCTCATTTCTAATCCGTCGAAATCGCGGCACCAATCAGAAACGTTGAGGCGGGCTTTACACGATGACGATCGCTCTGATTGGTTTTTGGTCTATCCAATTGCGCCCAGAGGCATTTGAGCGACGTCAGCTGGTGAAGCGCATCAACTTTTAAATGCATTATTATATTGCAAACACATGAGGACAGTCTCCATGAAAGACCTACTGGCAGATGAACGTGCTACTACATTTCTCTCCGAAACGGTAGGAAATTAAATTAGATTTAATAGAGGATTTTAACTGTGACAAGATGATTGACAGGGCAGTTTACGTGACAGGACGCACGTGACAGATCCGTCCGATAAAGATGACGAAGTAGTATGTCCCAAAGCTTGCCTACTTTTTTTGCAACACATTCAAAAGTAAATACCTTTTCTTCACAAAAAGAGTACATACTTTTATGGCGTAGAGTAACTTAGGCGAATTGGGACGCAGAATATGGCTTTACACGATGACGATCGCTCTGATTGGTTTTAGGTCTATCCAATTGTGCCCAGAGGCATTTGAGCGACGTCCGTTGGTGACTCCCCTTTGGAAATGAGTTATTAATGAAGCTTTGCCAGACCATAACTCAGTTACTACTGAGAATGGTCTGGTTTTAACCAGGCTAGTGAACTAACCCTTTAAGGGGGAAATTACCCAGGCTGAATAAAAAACTACTGATATCTGGCCATTTTGGCATAGGCTAATAACCATAGCTCTGACGACGACACAGCTGCTGTTTCAAGATTGGCCAGATTCACAAATGATCATGTGTTTTCATGTTAATTCTGGTCACCTTCAGTTCTGCTAATGCTCACAAATCTGTGTTTTTATAACAGTAAAAACTCTGTGCATGTAATGTTAATGTTATATTGTGTCATTTTTATCAAAATGAACCTGATAAAAATATAGACTCCACTTTATAGGTACTGTGATGGGATTTTTTGAACAAAATAGTAAACTGTATTTTAAACTAAATCATAATTCTTTCTTCCAATTCTTTCTTATGCTTTTGAAACCTAAAATAATGTTTCCAAACACTTTGGTCAAAGTCAGTGTGTTTGTGAATCATATCCAAATATAACAAAAGGGGAAATAAAACTAGACAGATATCCAAATTTATAAACTCATAGTAACAAAGTAAAGCTTCTACCTAGTATGGGGAAGGGATGCTGAATAAGAACCAATCATATTGGAGAAAAATGATGTAGCCCAATAAATCAGGTCACCTTTGCTATGCTCCTATTCTATAAAAACTGTTGTATTATTTTTGCTGGTGGGATTCTCTCTGAAATTGGTCTGAGATCCTACGGCTGTGATTAAAGCAAATTCAAAGGCATTGTCTGGAGTCTGTTTAGTTATTGCTGCGCAGCAAGTTAGTGGAGCACTACAGACCTACAGTGATAGTGTTCAAAAAGGAACGAGACGTCATTCGACTCAGTGTGAGACTCTTAGGCCCCGTCCACACTACTGCGTTTTCGTTTAGAAACGGAGAATTAAAACGAATATGATCTCCGTCCACACCAGCGTTTTAGCTGCGTATTAGAATTGATCTCCGTCCACATTAAAACGACTGAAAACGCGGATCACGTGACCATTCACCAACACTGGGCATGCGCGTGCCGGTGTAAACACAACTTCATTGATAAAATTATCCCACCATGCGCTGGTTCTTCCCGGGTTAACCCAAAACCGACGCTCCATGTACGGTCGATACCGCCGCTGCACACAGGAATTGTCACAGATCGCTTGAATAATAGCTTGCCTCCGGCGCATGTAGGCAGTTATAGCATTGCAAAATGCAGAATTTACTTGCACAGAAGCTGCTAGCAAAGATATACGCCATGACTGACGACACCCAATCATAGAGCCGAGCGTGAGCCTCTACTACGTCATCGTTTCTTAAGTCCTCCGTTTTGACCCGTCCACACTAAAACGCCCTCCGGAGATTCAAAACGAAAAACGGGTCGGCAGCGTTTCTAAACTTCTCCGTTTTGGGTCTCCGTTTTTGCCGTTTTAGTGTGGACGGGAGGTGCAAACGTAGCAAAAGGTCTCCGTTTTTAAACGAAAATGCAGTAGTGTGGACGGGGCCTTAGGTAGGGTTAGATTGCGGTCAGGTAACTATAATTCTTAGGCATTTTATTTTATGCGGTAAGAATAGCTACTCTTAGGCGTCAACCTAGGCGAGTATAATTTTGCAAGTGTCGACTATAGGGTGTCATCTGGAGACGCCCCAGGTAAACTTAAGTCATGTGCGTAGGGGAAAATCTACCACAGTATTTAAATAGTATAGACTTGCTTAAATCCAGTCACAGCCAAAGTCAAGCCCACCTAAACTCTACAGGATAGTGGCCCTCCAGGAGCAGGACTGGACACCTCTGCCCTAAAAAAAATTGATTTCTGTCAGGACCACTATCGTCAAATAAGATTGACAATTAGCATACACTTTGGATTGGCGGTATGGTTCTGTTCTGGGCAAGAACTCCCTGCGCATCTATGCAGTCTAGCATGAATAAGAGCAATAACCCCCCTTAGGGTAAACAGAACAGAACCAACATGAAAGTATTGCAGATATCATTAATTCAAGATTTTAATGTGCAACATAATTAGAGGATTTAGTCTGATTCAAAGGGGAATCAGAATACCAAATCCTGACTGAGAGAGGAGGAGCTGGGGAGGGAGGAGGGTAATTCGCTCTTGAGAAACGCGATATCTGCTGATAATACTGAAGGAGCTTATATATGAATACAGTGATAGGCGTCGTATTCCTATAGGTAGACGTGGATCAGCTGAGAGTCACTGATGCGAGCTTGACTAACGTGATCTGCCAGAACTGACGCTACGCATGATATAGGCCAGTGGTCAATAAACGGGCTATCTGTTAATTATTGTACACAACATTCGGCATGTTACCTGCTTGCAGACCCGAACAGAAGGTGGTAGAGAAGTTCTGCAGGGACACGTCTACATCGGTGGTGCTGTGCAGTCCCAGCAGGCGAGGCAGAAGTGAAGCCAGAGACTGCACAAAGAGCCGGGCGCTCTGTTGATCTGCTTCCTGGTTCTTCAGCAGTTTCAGGGACAGAGCAGCCGTGCGTAGCGTACGGTGCCCGGGACACTCCCGCGGCGTCTGCTCCTCGTCAGCCAGAGAGCAGTTGTCAGACCCCATGTCGGAGACATCGGAGCGTCCCGAGTCCTTTTCTGCAGCCATCGAGTACTGGTCACACGAATCGAACTCAGTGCGCGACAGCTCCTGCTCATCCGCACTGAAGTTACTTTCGCTGTACCGTGAGCCGTGCGAGCGTGTCCGAGACTCCACAGATAGAAAGTTGGTGATGTCAGGGTAGGCCAAGCCGTGACTGCGCTGCACTACATCGGGAGGGGCCGTACTGGACGGGGCTTCTGGGACACCACTGTCTCGTAAACATTCAGGCAGATCCGGGCGAGTTCCCGTTGCAGCCCCGCCGGTAGACGGCGATGGTAGGCGTTGTCCCTCCCCAAAATCCTCTGGAGTGGTATGGCCCATTTCCCCTTCCAGAGTGGTCTGACCAATCTCCCCCTCTAAAGTGGTCAGGCCCGTGTCAGTCGTGACACTGATGCTGATGTCAGGGCTGCGTTCAGTGATGCTGGTTTCCCAGGCGGCGTTCTCAGCCGAAAGCACGCGCCGCTGCCAGCGGAAATCAGCTTCGTTGAGTTCTACAGACTCACGCATTGACTCCGCCCCTTCCTTCAGATCATCCAATCGCCGCAGCAGCATTCGAGACTGGTCTTGCTGCAGGCCACGCCCTTGACTGAGCTCATCTAAAGCGCCCAATAGGGCACAAGCACAGGAGACGGAGGAGTAGCACGCCTCAATTCCACCCTTCATGCATGCTTCTGTTATACCATCCATTACCCTAAAATAGGAAAATAGGAAAGATGGTGGCATTCATTGGTAAACATTACTTAAAGCCCTGTAGTCAATAGTATCATCCCTTAAAACTCATATTTCATCACAGAAATTACACATTTAAACTTTTTTTCCCCTTAAGATAGCTTGAATGTAACTTGACACCCTTGCCTCATTTAGTATACACGGTTCTATGAATATGCAAATGAGCCCCGCCTCCACTCACTCAGCTCAGAGATCCACTCGTTGATCTGATTGGTTACAAGGTAGTTTGTGACGTCAGAAACACCAGCGATTTTAAACCGCGTTTTTGAGACTGTCTTTGGAGAAAATACTGAACAATGGTGTCGACTTATGAATTTACACATGGTTTGTCTTAAAGCATATTAAAAACACCACATAGACATATAAACAACATTAAAACTTGATTTTCACCACAGGGGGACTTTAAGGAACTGTGGCCCACAGACTTAAGACACAGACCTTGCTTATTTGGTGTTTAAAGACACATGATATTCCTGATATATAAATATCATGAATCAATTAGACATGATATGCAATCAATTTTACTGTACAGGCACTATCAGATGAGAAAAATTGAGCTGGATATGTCTTTTGTACAGCTGCTTTATAGCTGAATAGACCTTTTCAAAATTGACAAATTTTGCATCGACGTTATTGAACTGAATCAACACTGAACTGGCTCAAGCTGAATAACAACACTATTGTCTTCAGTAGAGTTGCTTATTGCTGAATTGAACTTGTTTCATAATTGATGAATTGAACTGTTACTGAACCGACACTGACCTGACGTGATCTGAATAATGACACTGTTGTCTTTTTACAGCCGCAGAATTTGAATTAGTCTCATATTTAATGAAGTTTGCATCATTAATTCTGTTATTTTCCTGTTTATTACTGTGAAGATGCTTTGAAACAATCTGTATTGTATAAAGCACTATTTAAATAAAGGTGACTTGACTTGGCTTAAGATACACTTTTAAGGCCAATTACACTGCATTGACAGACACCGGTCAACGGCAACAGACGTGTTCATCTGGTTTGGTCGGATCAGTGTGTTTCCCCTATTGGCTTTTGTGTTTGTCTAGTCTGAAAAGTGACGTACAGTAATCTGGTGATTGTCAGCTTGGCCGGCGTCTGTCGGTGCAGTGTGAATTGACCATTAAATGTCTGATTGTCATAGAATTAGAAAATAAATATCTTACAGTTTGAGAAGATCAAGGTGTGACTTCCTTTTAGAGAAAGACCTCTTTCTTGTCTCATGTTCAATGACGCATGGACCAGCCAGGTCAAACAAGCGCTGGGGGCTTCCCACAATCTGCAGGGGGCGAGAGGAACAACAGCATGCTTATTAGGACAGAAAACCTCAGTACACAAGGGGGCGCTAAAGATACATTCAAATATCTGGGGCATAAAACAAGATGCTTTTGTAATGTCTTTCACATTTCAGGGGTTCTTAGAAGCGAGTCATCATAGTTTGGTAAACTTCTCTAGTCGTGAAGGGAAACTACAACAAAAAATCCACAACAGCATTATATGACTTTACAAAAGAGGAAAAATCTTGTCCAAGGCCAGGCCTAGTCTGCTATGGATATGCTTACCAGAGTCAAATACCCCCTTGCTTTAGCCCTATGATTACAATGACCATAATTTGAAGTGTCTTAAAATTCTGAAATTATCATACATTATGGGATTTTATTCATCAATGGTCGAACATCATACAGTGGTAAAAATAATGGTGACACTTTATTTCGATAGTATACTTTAGACATTCTACTAGGGGTGACCCCGAATAGTCGAAGATTCGATGCTTCGATTGGAGGAGCCTGATTCGACTACCGATCTCACGGTCGAATCTTCGCAGAGGTGTTATGAAACGAGGATCATGCCACTTTGGCTATATGAGGGCGCTCAATGTCTGATTTCACATAGAACTAGCTTTTATGTCAATACGTTAATATTCAGCCTATTATGATAATGCTGTAGGCCTATATAAAAATGTGCAAAGAAAGAAGCTTTTAATAAATATTTTTTAACGTGCGTGAATAAATCCAAACACCCCGTGACAGATTTAAGTTTCACTTTCAATCCGTGACCGACAGAGGAACGTCTTCGCGGCAATGATTTAAATCTTTAACAATGTCTGGGATAAGAAAATCTAAAGTGTGGATGTACACCATCAGAAAGGATATTCTCCAAGGCTGGATTTAGCATCAGGAAAACCATGATCGCACTTCTGCCGGCCAACGTTAACATGTTTCACGCATAGACTGGGTTTCACGTTAGAATGTATTTTATCCGCGCGCACAATTTGAAAAGACTCCAACGGACAGACAGAGTGAAAGACTTTCAGGATTTGTTCTCTCGATCAGGTACAAGTGATTTCAAAACTTTTCAGCCGGTTCTAATTTGATTTTTGGATGCTGTGAACATTTTTAGCTAAAAAGACTGCCTCTCCAGTTTAGCATTTATTGTTGTTTCTGCAGTTAAAAAGACAAAGTTGAAAATTCTGGCTACTATCGTTATTTTAATAATTTCTTTATTTTAATTTTATTTATTGATCTGTCAGGGTTATCTAATCTAACTATTTGTGGCTTGTGTTTTGAATATATGTTCCTCTGCACTTCAGGCATTTTGCACACATTTGCTCCTCATCCTGTGACTTGATTCTGATTTATTTCGTTTTGTATTTTTATTTATTAGAAAGGTATATTCTGTTCTAATTTAATTTAGTAAATTAATTGTTTATTTTTTCGGTGCATCGATGTTGTGCTGTAGGCTGGCCTGCTCGCACAGGTAATTTAGCCGATTTAATTTGATTTGCATGTGAAATGCAAATCTGCAGTGTGGCCTTTTTATGTTATTTCTTAGTTTTATTGATAAAAAATTTTTTTTATACATTTTCTTCTATATCTTTGTGTGATTTTCTGTACATCGCGGCTTTGAAACGTTAAAGCCCCAGCCCCACCCCCATACACATGATTCGACTATTAGTCGACTATAGGCAAGACATGACGATTCTGATTCGACTATGAAAATCCATAGTCGGGGACAGCCCTACATTCTACTAACTATAAGTAACTTTGCAACTACACTAAGTTGCGCTTGAACACACTGCAAACACTACATTCAACTTCCAATCAGTGTTGCCAGACGTACGATAACTATCATATTTGTACGATCATTTTGGTTCTACTTTATTTCAATAGTCAACTTTAGACATTCTACTAACTATAAGTAACTTTGCAACTACATGTGAACTAGCAGTCATTAGAGTATTAGTAGACTCTCTGCTTAATATCTGCTAACTCTTTATTTTGATGCTTAACAACAGACATTCTTCTGACTATAAGTAACTTGGCCAACTACAAGTCAACTTATTCTCCTAACCCGAACCCTAACACCTAACCATAACCTTAGAGTCTACTGACAGTCTACTAATACTCTAATGAGAGTTAGTTGACATGTAGTTGCAAAGTTACTTATAGTTAGTAGAATGTCTAAAGAGGACTATCGAAATAAAGTGGAACCACAATGATCGTACAAATACGATAATTATCGTACGTCTGGCAACACTGGTTGGAAGTCGAATGTAGTGTTTGCTGCGTGTTCAAGCGCAACTTTGTGGCCCAGACACTGGTGACATGAAGCTAGTTCTTTGTTGTCAGTTTGGTGTGTCACAGTCTTATCTGTGATTTCTCACCTCCTTCATAATCTTAATGGCCTCCACTCTGTGCTGGGGTGGGGGGTAGAGCAGAATACGGTGGTACAGGGACTGCAAAACCGGCTTCATGGACTCGATGCAGCCCACCAGACGGACTAACTCTGCGGCCACATAGCAGATGGTGCGAACGACCGGCCCGATCATGCCGGGAGCGCTCGACGAGCAGCCAGAACCCCGGCCCTGATCCGAGACCCCTGTCCCTGGGGCCGCGTCTGAGTCCTGAGACTGCCCACCGTGGGCAGAGGTGATGCTTTTATCACTCGCTGGGTTTCCCATAATCACCACCAGAGTTGGACACAACTGCTTCCTGCGTATAGACACGACACACTGATGATGTATAATTGCACCATGTTCCTCTCAGAATCATAATAATCAATTTGTAAGACCAAAGTGACACAAATTGAGATCACCGGTATGCGTTTACAAAAGAAAAATAGACGTGTTTATTATACATTGATAAAAAAATTTGGTCAAACCCTGCTAACACCATGGTTCCCATTGAATTATGGTGGAGAATACTTTTAGACCATAATGTTTAGCTGACTAAAGTCATTATGAAATCAGAATAGGCAATTCTTATTATTTTTTTATGGATTATTTTAGTATTTATCATAAATTATTTATCAGTGCACATTATTTATTTATTTTGATTCATGAGCCTCATAATTGTTTATCAAAATAACTTCCCCTCCCTCTTGAAGAGACATCTCTTCTCTTCTCTGATGATGAGGGCGGGGCAACATGTAGCATGACATGAGATCCACCAACAGCAAACCACAACCATCCAATCAATTCCCCACGGACAAAATCAAGCCCCGCCCACTTTTTTTTTCATTCCAGAAGCCGTTTCAGTCAAATATACGTCACAACTTTCATTTCATGTAGACCTTAATACTTACATACTGTACAAATAGTTGAAAATTTAATGAATTATTGTTAATTAATTAATTAATTAAATAATGTTTTGCCTGTTTTTGTTTCCCCACTTACAGTGTAAGCTTAAAACATACACATTAAAAAGTAATTTATTCACACTTGCAATCACATGGTAAAACGTATGATTATGAGGGCTGTCAATTGATGTTAACAATGATGTTAATTTGATGCAATTCATTGTAAATTAATTAAAATAAAATAAAAAGTCGTATGTATGCGTAACCTGAGCTATGTTTAACTAGATAAAGTGCCAACATCCTTGATTTAAACAAGTCTCACCAGACGAGGTCAGTGAAATGACGATGCAGGTGCATTGTGGGAGGACAGCTGCTCAGCATAGACAGAATACACTCCAGGTACAGCAACTGCAGCAGCTGGTTTTCACTGAAGAGGAACAACACACATTTCTCTCGTCACATCGATGAAACACTAGCGCAACATAACATGAGGAACAAACTTCATAATTACCGTTAAAAAAAGTACATTCTATATACTATGAATGTATGTAATAATGAAATCTGGTTGTACTACATCCGTCATGTTGGCTTTGTTCTCCTATTTTTCACAGTCAAAATCAGACATACTACTTCATACTACTTTCAAAGACTATATAGTAAGGAAGTAGGCATATTCTGACACAGAGTATGACAGATTTGAGTCTTTGCTCAAAAATCATAAAACAGAAAAGTATTAGCACTCCTCTCCTTAACTAGACACTTGATTTGATGCATCAATCATGCATTTTGCCAGAAGTTTAATTCTTAGCGTTAAGATTTTGCTCAGTAGGTTCTATGGTGAAAGTGATTCTCATCTAAACAAACACCCCTAATAACAGTAATCACTAACACTAGTCTACTAATAATAACAAGTTAATAACATGTAAAGCTTACTTTGAGACAGACTCCAGCTTGTCGCAGAAAACAGTGAGCACCATAACAACATCTTCATACAGCGCATCAGTAGTAGGAGAGACATCTGAAAACATACATACACATTTACATAACTAACTAATAATTGGCACATAAAAACTGTGAGCAAGCAACTTAAAAATATAACAGGTGAACCAATTACATGTTCCTTTTTTTTCTACACTCAAAAAAACTTTGTGAATATTAATTATAAATCAGACTATGTACGTAAAACATTATAGATCTGTACCTAATGAACAGTTTTCTAAACAGCAATTTAAGGCATCTATTCGTCAAGGCCAAACCCGTCTTTCATAGGACAGAATAGCCTAAAAGACTCCAAATTCAAGTCATGATAAAATGTGTGGCTACTGAATTTTGTCTTTGTATTTCAGCACACTTCCAACCACATAAGTGTACACTGCCGTCTAAGATACCTTAAAGGTGCAGTAAGCGATTTCTGACACACTGTTGAAAGTGGATCGGACCTGGCACTATAACACACTTGTAGCCAATCAGCAGTAAGGGGTGTGTCCACTCATAATGGGGGAGGTACCTGGGGGCGGAGCTATGCCGATAGGGGTGTGATGCTATTGGGAAGGGGCGTGTTTGTTTTGTAAGTAATAAAGTAAGTAAGTAAGTAATTTTAATTTATAAAGCACATTTACACACAGCGCAAAACTGACCAAAGTGCTGTACAATGAATAACTAAAAAGACAAGAAAAAAAAACAACAAAAAAAACACATAGAATCAATAATCATAATTATATAAAACATGAATAAAAAGAAAACCTTCAATATCAGGGCACACAACACAGAAATACAGAAAACAAGCAGGAATGCCAGGTTGGGGAACAAGGAAGGCCATGGAATAAAAATGAGATATAACAACAATATAACCCTAACCCAACAGAAATCGCTTATTAAACCTTTAATTTGGCCCAGTTCTAAGACAGCATTGCATGTATTCCTCACAGAGAAGGCAATACAAGTCTCAGTTTAAAATAAATAAAATAACAATAATAATGATATTAAATCGAACATGGTGGAATAAACTAAAATGGCTCTTATATGTTATTCATTACATATTGAAAAGTATCAATAAAAACAGTTTAATCAAGTTCAAAATCGACTAATTACCTCAATATTTGTGCCTGTGATGCATTTATATGCTCATTAGATACTGTGTTATTATCTTAGCAACACACTCATGAGGACTATGGCTTGTAAAAAAGGAAAAAACCTTTGTGTGTAGATTCCAGAGCAGAGCTGTGACGGTTTAACTTGCAGATGTTATCATCAGTAAAGGTTGAGATATGAAAATGGATGTGGTTTATCAGCAACATGAAAACGATTAAACGGATAGTTTGACAGATGAGCCATGTCGAAAACTTGGCAAGTGAAAGCATGTTTTCATGGCTCATTGACTGCGTGTACCTTTGCGCTGGTGCACAGGTATGCAACGTTCCTCGCCATCAAAGCCCTGTAAAAATCCAACCAGACTCATTATAAAATGCCAATTTCATAACAATCAAATCATGCTTAACATTCAAGAAATGTTTGAGAAATCAAAAAGGAAAAATTAGAGTAGCTTATTGCATGGCTACTTATCAAAAAAGAAATCTTGATTTGAGTTGAGCTATGATTGTTCAGGACAATGGTCATTAAAAAAAATTAAATACATGATAACACTTTACAGCAAGGTTTCCTTTGTTAAAATGAACTAAGAATAAACAAATCTTCTACTTCTACAGCATTTATCAATCTTGATGTTAATTGTAACATTTACGAATACATTTTCTAAATAAAAATGTATTATTGTTAATTAGTTGTCAACTAACATGAACAAACAATGAACAAATGCATTTCCCTTTCGAAAGGGAACTCGCACTGCATCCCCTAGAGGGCGCAATGGGGAATGACTCCGGCATGACTGGTGTCTGAAACATGAGTCTAAACAAGCGGCACCCTTCCGGTCTCTCTCTTGAATCCGACACGAAAGTGACTTAAACTGTAATTCATCGACTGGCCACTAGAGACAGCCTGAAAAAGAGAGTCAATCCCATAGACTCCTCATGTTAAAATGCCCAACTTTACAGCAGAAATAAACATGTTTACAGCCTGGTACAAAAAGTGGTTTTGGTCTATATAATTAACTTTGCCCTTCATGACGACTGTGAGGGGGGTGAATATTTTTATTACTCATCCGTTTAAATTTTATTAAGCCTTAAAGTTCTGATAATTAAGGGCGTGGCCACTTGAGTGACAGGTGGATTGCCGCTGATGTCACTACTAGCCGTTTGTGTGCTGTCTGTTAGCGTCACGTCACCTCAGCTAATCCGCCTCTTTTTTAACCCCATTTTCGGTTATCCGGGAGTGATGCGCTGCCAAGATGGTGACGGCCAGCTCCGCCCACTTTGGGCTTATTTTTTACAGTCTATGGTTTACACACATGCTTCAGACACCAGTCATGCCTGAGGCTTTCCCTGGTTACATGCATTACCTGAGAAGTTTTATTAACAACATTAACAAAGATTAAAATATATACAGTATATTGCTCACTGTTAGTTCATGTTTGTAATGTTAACAAATGAGAACTTATTGTAAAGTGTTAACAAAATATTTGACTACAGAATGCCACCACTGACCAATCACACAAGCATATTTCAGAGAGCTGTGTAATACGAGATTATAGATATGAGCTTGTGATTGATAAGGATCTGTGAAACGTGGCTCACTGTGTTTTCTTGTCTATGGCGTAGTTGTAGAGCGAGGTCTCCGAGGATCTGGCTGAGAGTCGCCCTGACCGCTGTGTTGATACTGCGTTGATGACAACTCGATATGTACGTCTCGATACACACCTGGAGACACACAAAGATGCAACAGAGATTGAGCAACTTCTAATGTCCATCATGTAAAACTGCCTTTGTTCCGCTGTGCCAATGAAAGGTACCATCATTCCCTTTTAAAGCCACTGTAGATCTTTTGCACGTCAAATGTGATTATCACTCTGGTGCTCTTCAGTCATTTTTAACCAAAAGATTTTATGCTGTGGTTTTTTAGAATGTTCATCAGAATGGTACGAAACTTTGTTACCTGGTTAAGGTTTTGGCACTTGCTATATGAACACACACACACACACACACACACACACACACACACACACACACACACACACACAATCTTGGACATGATTCAAAAAGGTTAAATGGTTAAACAGGTCCAAAGCATGTGTGACGCTCGTGGTGTTTTCAGCCTCTGCCGTCTCACTATATGAGGACGGGAACACATGAACTTCATCTCCGGAGCCACTCTGAGAGGAAACAATCTCCAGATACACACACAAAATGCTCTTCACTACAACCCATCAAAATAAAAGAAACTGTGACACAAATATATTACTATTGTACAGTGAAATGTACTTCTCAAATTAATAATAATAATACAAATTATATAAATTTTTTTTTAATTATTAAAACTATATTTTTCTTCCATGTATTAATTTTAACAGTAAACCTTTGTAGTGCAGCACTGTGTTTGCCAGAAATATAATTTGCTCATTTTCATTTGATTGCAGTTTAAAAGACTTATTAAATTGTTAATGTTTTACATTTATATTTGTACATAAAGCCAGAAAAAATTAAAACAGACAACACAGATGTAATATATTTTGATAAGAGGCTGACTCGGGAAGAAGAACGACAGACACTCGCTTCGCATGTATGTCACATACTTTACTGAGTACTTCAGCAACTACTGACCACTCACGTACAAAACACTGGGCCTGGCTTAACGTACCCGTCACTTCGCACATCTATTACAACAGAATTAAAAAATTAAAAAATAAATAAAGCATTTATAGGGCCTTATTATTGTAAAAATATGTACGATATTATTCAATTGATTAGACATGATTGTTTTTTATCAAAATGTAATTAACCCATTGACACAGAATTCAGGAAAAGGAAAATGGAAAACACAGAATTTTTCAAGGCCCTAAAATTACGTTTAAATTTTGATTACTAGAATTTATTTGAACTATTAAATAGGAATCCAGAAAAAAAATTATAGAAAAAAAAAAGGAATTTGGGAGGGGAAAAGGATTTCACAGGGGCTGTTTTTGTAGGTCTTTTAGTTGTTGTTTTTAAATAAAACATATACATGAATGAATCGTTCACAAGAAGATCTATAACATGCATTTAGAAATACATTTAGATAGGGTGAAATTTCTTGCATTAAATTGAAGAAATAGAAAGGAAAAATTCGGACCCAAGGGCACTGAAATAGTTCGCCATCACTCAATAAATAAAAGAAAGAAAGAAAGAAAGAAAGAAAGAAAGAAAGAAAGAAAGAAAGAAAGAAAGAAAGAAAGAAAGAAAGAAAGAAAGAAAGAAAGAAAGAAAGAAAGAAAGGCAAGAAAAGAAAGAAAGAAAAAGAAAGGCAAGAAAGAAAAGAAAGAAAGAAAGAAAGAAAGAAAGAAAGAAAGAAAGAAAGAAAGAAAGAAAGAAAGAAAGAAAGAAAGAAAGAAAGAAAAAGAAAGAAAGGCAAGAAAAGAAAGAAAGAAAGAAAGAAAGAAAGAAAGAAAGAAAGAAAGAAAGAAAGAAAGAAAGAAAGAAAGAAAGAAAGAAAGAAAGAAAGAAAGAAAGAAAGAAAGAAAGAAAGAAAGAAAGGCAAGAAAAGAACTTGAACGTCATGGTTTTGATTTGTTTGGCTCAACAAAATAAAATAGTAACTCTGCTGCAAGCGTGTGTGTTTATGATGTGGAAAAGTCTGTTAATCCCGATCAACACAGTGACTCTGAAATGGAATCTTCCATTAAGTAAACAGAGAGGCTGAGCTGAGCATCTGCCGTCGTGCGGCTCGCCTGGTCACGGAAAAAGGATCTAAGACGTGGCACTATCACCTGTAACCACAGCAACCAGTGACACACTGCTGGAACATTAGTTTCATGATGGAAGTGAGATGTCAGGGGAAAGGCCTTCACCGTGTCTTAGTCACTGAAAAACAACTGCCTTATATGAAATCAAAACGCTCATACTGTCAATAATCAACTCATTTAGTGGCCCCAAAATAATAACTGGACACAAACGTCTGCATGTCTAATAGAATACATCAAATGCAGCTAGAGCTTTTCTCAGAACTAATGTCATATTTCTAAGCAATTTTGCGATGACAATTAATCAAGTGGTGTGAAGGTGGTTTTAGTGGATGCTCCGCAGGAGTCGTTTATCACATTAACTATGGGCATCTTCCATTAACGTTCGGCAACCATAAATCATCCAAATAGCATTTGTCTTTCCTTTGATCAGTAGTTATATCTTCTGTTTTATTATTTATACCTTACAAACTACCTACAATTGTGTTATGTTGTAATCTCATGTTATTGTTTATACCATGGTCAGCCTGAATACTCGATTCTGATTGGCTGGAATATGTGCAATAAAAAAACGTTTAATGCACAGGTAGTCCCGGTCAGTTTAATCACTGTTCTATATTAATGCGCTGCTTTGATTGAAGCGCACACACACTTAGATAGATAGTGCTACTCACACACAGAAACATTCAGAAGCACAGAAACTTGTCATCATCATCACTCCCGCACGACTTATATTAATAAAACTACTGAATCGCAACATTATTTCTCAGCAACGAGGGAGTATCATCACTGTTCTTGATTTAACTCACAGCTTCATTGTGTGTATGATGCTGTACAGATGCAGGTAATTCACACACGCATCTCTCTCTCTCTCTCTCTCTCTCTCTCTCTCTCTCTCTCTCAATTCATTCAAATAATGTAATCTAATACACGCTGCTTTATCTCTGTGTCTGACTCAAAGCGGGCTAAATGCTGGATCTAACGAGCTGTAACTGATGAAAATAACTACCGTTTTAACCCTTCCAGTCACATTTAGTGCTGCAAACATCAATAACAGCTTTAACTTAAAAATTCTGGCAAATGACCATGGTATAAGCAGCATAATCCACGGCTGGCTGTGCATTAAAATGATTTGAATGCACTATCATCATGCATTAAAATCGTTTAATGCACGGCTAGCTGAGGATTAAAATAAACACACATGCTTTGATATTCTGTTATCCAATGCAGTGTTCAAACACTTGATGGGTCTGCTGTGTGACTGCACATGCCTCGTTGTTTATGGCCTGTTCCCTGGGGCTCCTCAACAGTCCTGTGTGAAAATAAGAGCAGTCTGCCACTACCAGACACATTTACACACGATGATGTGCTTTTATGAGCCGTTTATGGCCAACCAGGGGCAAGATAATAAAGTTAGACACCAGTCTGCACAGACAAGCAGTGTGAGATCTGATCGCTTAGCATGCGACTGTCTGACAGTTTTTATGCAACAAAAATTTGCATAATACATAAAATCTGCATGCATGGTTCATATCTAAAATTTCCCTTAAAATGACAATTATTGGGAAAGAAAACAGTGCTGAGTTATTAAAAAATAAAAGTTCTGTCGTCATTTATTCACAAACCTGTATGACTTTTTTCTTCTACAAAATGCACACACACAAAAAGTGTTGAATAATATTTCAAATGTTTATGTCCATACAATGAAAGTCAATGGGGTCCAAAACGACATTGGACCCCATTGATTTTCATTTTATGGACAAAGATCACTGAGACATATTTAAAAATAACTTATTTTGTGGTCCACAAGAGAAAGTAAGTGAATAAATAATGACAAAAGTATCATTTTTGGGTGAACTATCCCTTTAAATCAGCAAAAAAGGTGATGCATAAATACCTTATTTTATGTATTATAAATAATATATGATTGTTGTTGTTGTTTTTTCTAATTAAAGTAATGGTAAAGGAATTTTTGGGGGGTTTTTTTGGCATTATCGCAATGAAAAATAGTGGCAATGTGCCTAATTGCTATGAAAATGTTGAAATAATACAATACTGTATATATATGGTCCTTAATGGTCCTAAAATGAAATAAGTCAAATGAAGGCAATAGAAGGCGATCACATTCTCAGGGTTAGTATCTAAGCGATTTGTGGAAGGCCACTGTATAAGAGTGACCCAAACTGCTGCATCGTCCTCATTAAAGCACTTCTTCACAGCGCAGCAGTCTTTAATAGGCCTTGGACAAGGACTTCAATGAGAGGGTTGCCAGAGTCACGTCAGATTAGCAATTTGCAATTCGCTGTCTCATTCTGTCAGTCAAACATCAATAAAGCATGTCTCACCTCAGCAATTCTCAACATGTTGTGCCCATTGATCTCAAATGTAGAGGAGTAGGTGACACAAAGCAGGACCTACAACACAAAGAACTTAAAACATTAGCTGTTTAATATAACAGCCACTTGATTAACACTTCAGTATTAGAAACAGGAGATGAGAAACACAGTAGTGCCAGGAATGCTGCCAATCTGTCCAATCACACGACAGGTGCAGAGCGGACACTGAATTCATTAAGCCTAATAGAAGCAACACAATGTTTTTGACGCTGACTATTCCAGCTCAGTTGTGGGAAAGTCTTTTCTCCACAGACCAAATCACCAGTGATGGGAATAAAGAAGTTATAAATAAACGGGGTTTCGGGCTCACTTAAAGGGATAGTTCACCCAAAAATGAAAATTAGCCCCTGATTTACTCACCCTGAAGCCATCCTAGGTGTATATGACTTTCTTCTCTCAGACGAATACAATCAGAGATATGTTAAAAATGTCCTGACTCAAGCTTTATGAGAGTGAAAGGGCATCTTAGTTTAGAAAAAAGTTCTAAATCATCTATTGTGTTTTATTGCTCCACTATAGTAATGATAACACTATTCAATAATTACAATAATATTTTGAATTGAATAGGTGTCTCTCACATTGTCCCACAGCAACATTAACATAGTGTAGATTAGTGTACAATGTTTTATCATTATAATGTAAATCTATTTAGTGTATTCTATTTCTATTTAACATATTTAATATTGGGGGCATCCAAGTTATTTGACATATTGAAACTTTTTTAAATAAATAAAAAAGGAACACAATAGTTACTCTCCCTGGTATTTAGTTACTTTTATAATGATGTAACTCAGTTACTAACTCATTTGCTATTTGTGAGAAGTAACTAGTAACTATAACAAATTACTTTTTTAAAGTAACATGCCCAACGCTGCAAATCACACACACACACACACTGATGATGATGGTGAAGGAGACACACACACCTTCATGACCTCCACCTGCAGGTCTTCATGTAAGGCGGGCGTCACCCTGATGGCCTCCAGGATCTGACTCAAGAGCTGCTTCTCTGGTGCCTCGGTCTCCACAGCAGCAAAGCAGTCCTCACACAGGATCTTCTGTCCACAGGAAAACATGCAAAAGGCTGAGAACAGTATAAACTAACCAACATTACACAACTAACCAAAAAAAAACAAACACTGGTCATCTTAACATCTTAACTTAAGCTGAATTATAAACGTATAAGATGCATGCAAAACTTGCCACCACATTGCTAGGCATTCACTGTAAAATTGATCATAGTTTTAAAACCTTTTAATTGGTTAACGGTGAGTTCACTTACTCTATACACTAAAAAATATTTAATAGATCCAATGAGACATTTCATGTAATTTTACAGTAAAATACTGTTAAATGTACAGTTTTTGGATGTGAAAAAAACAAGTCATCTTATAAGTTACTGTTCATCTTCAATTTTGATTCATCGTGTGTCTTTCTCTTTACCACCTGTGTTTTCCAGGGTGGTTGTCAGTGCATATATACAGAGCTGCACGATTAATCATTAAAGGATCGCAATCTTGATTTTTTTTTTAGGAAAGAAAATACTATGGAAGTCAAAGGGGTCCATCAACTGTCTGGATACCAACAAACTTCAAAATATCTTCTTTTGTCTTCAGCAGAAGAAAGAAACTCATACAGGTTTGGACCAACATGAGGGTGAGTTAATGATGACAGGATTTTCATTTTTGGGAGAACTGTCTCTTTAACATTATTTAAGTTAAGGTGCAGCAAGTGATTTCTAAGAAACACTGTTGAAAGTGGATCAGATCGAGCAGCACAACACACTTGTAGCCAATCAGCAGTAGGGGGCGTGTCCACTCATGATGAGGGAGGAGAGAGAGCCAATCAGCAGTAGGTGGCGTGTCCACTCATGATGTGGGAGGAGAGAGACCCAATCAGCAGTAGGTGGCGTGTCCACTCATGATGAGGGAGGAGAGAGAGCCAATCAGCAGTAGGTGGCGTGTCCACTCATGATGAGGGAGGAGAGAGAGCCAATCAGCAGTAGGGGGCGTGTCCACTCATGATGAGGGAGGAGAGAGCGCCAATCAGCAGTAGGTGGCGTGTCCACTCATGATGTGGGAGGAGAGAGACCCAATCAGCAATAGGTGGCGTGTCCACTCATGATGAGGGAGGAGAGAGAGCCAATCAGCAGTAGGGGGCGTGTCCACTCATGATGAGGGAGGAGAGAGAGCCAATCAGCAGTAGGTGGCGTGTCCACTCATGATGAGGGAGGAGAGAGAGCCAATCAGCAGTAGGGGGCGTGTCCACTCATGATGAGGGAGGAGAGAGAGCCAATCAGCAGTAGGGGGCGTGTCCACTCATGATGAGGGAGGAGAGAGAGCCAATCAGCAGTAGGGAGCGTGTCCACTCGTGATGTGGGAGGAGAAAGCAAATTTGTGTCAGCGAATTTGTGTTGTTTCTGCTCCATACGTGAGTAACAATGGTTTTGCCGTTTCACAGAACCAAGATATGCTGTTACTGTAATGTTATCTATAGTAATAGGACAGTTTTGAGTGCCGATGTTTGTCTGGAGCCGAACGAACTCTTGCTTGTTTATACTCTTGTGTGCTCAATAAAAAAAAAAAAAAATAATTCTTCCTTGTCGTTCGTTAGCCATCTTCGCATTATTTTTACAAAGCATAATTTTGCTTCGCTTCAGCTATGGTAAACAGACATCCACTCTTGCATTGCGTGTTCATGCATTTTGGGGGCGGAGGAATGAAGGAATGAAGTGTTTGATTGGGGTGATTTCAAATATCAACAGTGTTTCTCAGAAATCACTTACTGCGCCTTTAATGAAATATAGTTTTGTTTTGTTTTTTTACTATAAATTTAAATTCAATCTGTAAAACTGATTTAGCTATGGCAACCACAGCTTCTGTTTTTACCATAAATTCTGTATATTCTGGTCCAAAGATATGGTCTATTCATGTCCATAGTACAAACATCATGAAATGAGTTATGAGTCGAACACTGGCTTAGCAAATACCATTAAATAAATCAGAGACCAAATATATTGTGTCCAGCTTTATCTTAGTGTACCTAAATAATTCCCTACGTCTATAAAACGTGAAGTGTTGAGTAATGCACACACACACACACACACACACACACACACCTGCATTCCAGTGAGGGCAGTCTGAGCCAGTTTAGTGTTTTTAGACTCCAGTGCCAACCGAAGAGGGAAAAAACACTTCTCTCTGCACAGAAACAGTTCACAGTTACAACGCACAACATGAAAGATAAACTCATGAGGAGTATTGAGCAGTTCATTTGATCATTTGTTAGACACTTTGAATTAAAGCATCTGCTATATGAATAAATATAGAAGAAGCTAAAAACAAAAAGCAATCCAATATCAATTCTTATGCATTTGGTAGTTTTAATACTTTATCAATGCGTTTTCACTGTGTACAAATGAAAGATTTAAAAACAGGGAATGTAATGCAAAACCTAATAAAAGTGCATTATCTTTTATGGATTATGTATGGATCATAAAGATTATGTGAGAGAGTATATCTGAAAAAAATACAAATGCTGACAATACAACTATGGTATATGGAATCAAAACACTTGCCTGAGTTTAGACGGGGGTATTTTAACTGATCCATTCTGAGCTTGAAGGGTCTCTGTACAACCGCAAGGAAAAATAGGGGGAAAGTATATAAAATTAGAAATCCGATATTAAAAAAAACTTAAACACATTCAAACAAATGAACATCATTTCAATATGAATAAACATTCTTTGAAACCCCATCAACTATTTAAAGTAGGGGTGGGCGATATATACCGGTAGACGTGATTATCCGGTAGAAACCAGTAGAGATTTTGGACTATGGTCTCTATCGCGGTTACGCTCACGTAACGTTGATGTGCTGCGGCCTCATGCGTTTTTAAGCATTGTGTTTTAAAAACCATTGAAACGCAGTAAGCGGAGAAAGAGAACTCATTTCGCTAAATGCACATGTTTCTGAGTCTGTCTGAAAGACACGCGAAATGAAGCCTCGGCACATAGAGCGCATGAGAACTGAACTGAGTGCTTTTTGCCGCCTAATTGAGCTTTAACGGTTAAATACACACACTTATGTGTCAAAATGCCCGTCTTTGCAAGTATCCTCGTAAACACAGTAAGTTATGTCTTAAGTGAAGGTAAACAGTAGAGAAAGAAAACACATGTGTAACATTATATTGGATCCGTGCATTCGGTCTTAAAGGGACAGCAGCCTAATAAACCTGAGTTATTAATGTCAATCAAACAACAAACAACAATGCTCTTGACTGAATCACCTTTGTCTCACTTTAATAAGAATAGATATAGCCTTAATTTACACAGTGAAGATTATGCAGTGATCTTTATACATTTGATTACTTTATACAGTTTATGTAGGCTAGTCGCTATTTCTTATTTCAAGTGCTTGAAGTTTTTAAGGAAGGTCTATTCCTTTGTTCTATTGTAGTTTGCTTGTAATCACTTTATTTGTTCTTATGTCATCACTGACTGTTTACTTGTCTTCTGTACGCTTGAGAGTTTTTATGTAGGCTAGTATTAGTTTATTTGTGATACCGAAATTGGTGACAAGAATTATGAACTTTCAATGGTATCAAATATTTGATGATATAAAACTCTTATTTAAAGCAAAAATAACTGTATTGAGATATATATCGTTATTGTGAAATAAAATTAGGCTACTCATGATAAAATCCCAAACCAGGCCTTGCTATACTGTCATCTGGGAATTCATTGATCCTGTAAAATGAGCCAGAGTTGAACAGCATCAGTTTTGAGCCCCTCATTTGTTGGCACAGCATGACTGACAGTGTGTGATATTCAATGCTGAAACAATCAAAGGTCAATTAAGTGCATGAAGCTCCACATCATCTTCAGCTACTGCCTTTACCCATCTACTAAACAGCCTACACAACACAAGAACACAGAATAACTTAGAACGAACCTAGAACACTTTAAATATTTATTATATTAAAGATTACAATAAATTTGAATATTTGTTATAATTTATTATTATTAATACAATATTTTTTGTTGTTGTTATTTTCACTAAATATTCTGTCTGATATAATAATAATAGTAATGTTGCTGTTATTTTATTCATTTCTGGATCATACTAAAGCAAAGGGCGTATGCACAAAAAAACTATAATATCTTAATTACCAGCAAAAGAAAAAATAAAGCAGCCATTAAAAGATTAAATTAACCATTAAAACATAGAAGCTTCTTTACAGACTGTTGTTTAAAAGTACTGTGGCTTTACCATGCCTCAATTATGGTAAAAAAACAACATAATTTCATATTATTAACATACACTATTAATATAAACATGTTCGACTGAATTTGCATGCTATTCCAAAGTACTCATAGTGCATGTCCAAAAACATACTATTAACATGGGACTTTTTTCATTTTTGACAGCATGCATTTTAAAAAATAAGGAGGTTTGAAGCCAAACCATTCAGCACTATAATATTCACATAAACATGGTTTAAATGCACACAGGTCGCATGCCTATATAGGCTCATTGCATGAGTGCCCACTGGAAATTAAACTATTTCATTTGATTATTATAAAAAAAAAAAAAAATGCAATTGATAAAGACCTCCTGTAACAGCTGTTATGAGGATTCAGTTGCAGTAAATAAACATCCGCGAAAGGCGGGCACACTTTTGCTCTGCCTGCTCTAAAACATTATTTTTAATAAGCTGAACGCGCGTCCATCTGTTCTGAATGTGCATTTGATCCATCGCTCACAGACTCACGGTGCGTCTTACCGCGCGCGACGCCGCACGCGTCCCGCATCGCTTTATGTTTGCTGCCCGACGCGTCCTTCTGGAGCTTGCGGAGAATCTCCTCCATCGCGCTGGGAGGATGATGGATGGATGATATGCTGTGGAAATGATGGTTTCAGGCCTCCTGCCTAAAGCTCAGCATCCCTACAGTAAAGATGATTCACTTTAACAACAGTGATACGTCACACTGTACGTCAGTTGTTACTATAATGCGTGGAAGCCGCTGGTATTTAGTGACACAAATACTATAAAGAAAATATTGTTTCGACCAAATGAAAGGGTTTAACTGCATCCTAGAGCACGCATCTGATTTGTAAGGTGGGTGTCCAACTACTTCCCGTCCGCGAATTAAGGTATTGAAAACTACTATGAGGAAGGATTGCTAATTAATATTCATAAGCCACGCCTTCCTTGGTGGAGGGACATAATGTTGCGTCACTGCTATCTGATTAATATATAGGATCATTCATTTATTAATGACATAAGATCATCTTTGCCATTGGAAGAATACCAAGCTAATTTAAAAATATTTGAATAATATTAATGAGGTGATATTTCGCCATAGTATTCTACATTACTTCTGTCCAGAAGAAGAAAAAATGCTGCACGGGATTTATTATATTTATTATGTTTATTATATGGAGCTCGAGTCGTAATGATTAATGATTATGTCACGTTGATAGCCTTTTTATTTTATTTTATATACCCCTATAATTGTCTAATTTAAAGTCACCATGAAATCAAAATTGACCATTCTTGTTTTGTTTTTTTAAGGAATATTGCAATTTATTATAAATGATTTATTTGTGCACATTATTATATATTTTCGTAATATTTAATCAAAACAACTTTCCCTAGCGCCCTCTTGAAGCACATTTCTTCTCTGATGACGCGGTTACTGGCGCGAGGGCGGGGAAACCTGTCAATCACATGAGATTGACCAATAGCAAACCACAACCATCCAATCAATTCCCCATGGAAAAAAGTCCCGCCCTACATTTTTCTTGTCCAAGATACCGACTTCAATAAACAAAACATAAACAGATTGAGGACTGAGCCATTCCGTTGTTTCCGTCTGGTCTAGACTAGAGGGTAAATTTGACAGTAAAACTTAAAATATGTATTTTAATGATTTTGTTTATTTCTGTGCCCATGGAAAATAATTTGAGATTAGTGAATTTATTATGTATATTTTACAAAAATAATATATATATATATATATAACGTGTCCGCTTTGATGTAGATTTTTATGGCAGAAGGATAGACTTTTATTTTTAGACTTTTATTTTTAAACCGCAGACCGGATGTTGTTTTGTACCCGCAGCAGCTCAAGTGTCTCCGCGAGCGCTGCTGTCACTCACAAACTCACTCGTCATGATGGCTGCCGTGTGGCGAGCTCGCGTATTTGCCCGCTCTGTCGTCCGCTTCTCTGATCGTGATCTGTAAAATATTCGTTGAAAGCACGTCTTTAAACGCGACATTAAAAGAGCTCGCAAAATAACCTGTTATGGTCAGTAAGAGCTGTGTTTCTAAGATTAGCTACTGCTAATCAGTAGCTAACATTAGCATGTTAGCAGCCGTGACGTATTATCGTCCTGTCACACACATCTGAGTTGTTTTTACTGGATAACAGACTTAAATAATTCTTTAAACGCATAGCATGTAATAACAATCATGCATAATGTCCATATATTTAAAACTTCGTCTAATTGATTCATGCATGTTTACAAAGTTGTGCAAATCACGAAACAACCGGACTTGTATTTTGATGCACTGAATAAGAATATAATTTGATAGACGATTGTTTTTTAAATGTAGTGCAATAATTTCTCACATATGTGGGTCCTGGTGATTAATGCTTGTCAAGTTTCTGCTAGTCTCTGATTGGTCAGTCTGATTTTTAACACCAAACATGGACGTGGCTGAAGTTTTTTTATCTGCGTCACATCTTTTTAAATTGTACCTACTTAATATCTCAGTTGAAGTTACTGAATATGTGTTATTTCTAGGCTGAAATCAATCAAAATACTGATGGCACTGTTGAAGAAGTGGAAGATGAAAATTCAGAGGATACTAATATTCAAGTTAGTGAACCTGATCTTCATTTTGTTTTAGTTTTTTAAGAAGGCATATGAAAGAAAGTTGCAGATGTGTTTATGTAATAAATTGCTTTCATCAAATACTTATTTTGATGAAATTCATATATAATTATATAAATCAGTCAGCATTTTACCAAAATGGACCCTGTTTACTTTCTTAAAACACTGGTTTCCTGGTTTTATTCTGTACAGTTCGTCAGTGCATGTTCTTCCAAAGATAATAATTCATGACTCAATACTTTACTCCACCTCTGAAATGATTGCCCTTTTTGGATGACATCACAAATCCCTCTTACTTTTTAGCCCCTCCCCTCCAGCAATCTCCCCATTCAGGATTGGCTAAAACCAAGTCCCGCTCTTCTTTTTTCTTCTTGAATATTCAGCTTCACTTGGATATATATATATCAGTGAATCATTTAAGCCAATGGATTTCAAGGATTGATACCTGATATAACAATAAAATAAAAGTCCTGCCCTTTATTTATTTTTATAATTTTTTTCTCATTGAAAAACGTGTTTCACTCTGGAATCTGTGGAAGCTTGTTTCCGCCACAAAATAAAAAGAGTCAGAATTGCGAGATATTAACAGTTGTGAGTTCCCATCTCAGAATTGCAAGTGGAGGAACTCGCAATTTTTCATATTCGCAATTCAGACTTTTTTTCTTGCATTTACACGTTTATATCTAGCAATTCCGAGTTTATAACTTGCAATTCTGTGATAGGAATTTGCAATTGTTTTTATCTCACAATTCAGACTTTTTTCTCGCAACTGCAAGTTTATATCTCGCAATTCTGAAATAGGAACTCACAATTGTTTATATCTTGCAATTCGAACTTTTTTCTCGCAATCCGAGTTTATAACTTGCACTTGTTAGATAAAAAGTCACAATTGTTTATATCTCACAATTCAGACTTTTTTCTCGCAATCCGAGTTTAGAAGTTGAGAAAAAAGTCGCAATTGTTTATATCTTGCAATTCTGACTTTTTTTCTTGCATTTACGCGTTTATATCTAGCAATTCCGAGTTTATAACTTGCAATTCTGTGATAGGAATTTGCAATTGTTTTTATCTCGCAATTCTGACTTTTTCTTGCATTTACGCGTTTATATCTAGCTATTCCGAGTTTATAACTTGCAGTTCTGTGATAGGAATTTGCAATTGTTTTTATCTCGCAATTCAGACTTTTTTCTCGCAACTGCAAGTTTATATCTCGCAATTCTGAAATAGGAACTCGCAATTGTTTATATCTTGCAATTCGAACTTTTTTCTCGCAATCCGAGTTTATAACTTGCACTTGTTAGATAAAAAGTCGCAGTTGTTTATATCTCGCAATTCGAACTTTTATTGTGCATTTGCGAGTTTATATCTTGCACTTGAGATAAAAAGTCACAATTGTTTTTATCTCGCAATTCAGACTTTTTTCTCGCAATTCAGAGTTTATATCTCGCAATTCTGAAATAGGAACTCACAATTGTTTATATCTCACAATTCTAACTTTTTTCTCCCAATCCAAGTATATATCTTGCGCTTGTGAGATAAAAAGTGACAATTGTTTTTATCTCGCAATTCAGACTTTTTTCTCGCAATTCAGAGTTTATATCTCACAATTCAGACTTTTTTCTCGCAATCCGAGTTTAGAAGTTGAGAAAAAAGTCGAAATTGTTTATATCTCGCAAATCTGACTTTTTTTCTTGCATTTACGCGTTTATATCTAGCAATTCCGAGTTTATAACTTGCAATTCTGTGATAGGAATTTGCAATTGTTTTTATTTCGCAATTCAGACTTTTTTCTCGCAACTGCAAGTTTATATCTCGCAATTCAGACTTTTTTCTCGCAACTGCAAGTTTATATCTCGCAATTCTGAAATAGGAACTCGCAATTGTTTATATATTGCAATTCAAACTTTTTTCTCGCAATCCGAGTTTATAACTTGCACTTGTTAGATAAAAAGTCGCAGTTTATATCTCGCAATTCAAACTTTTATTGTGCATTTTCAAGTTTATATCTTGCACAATTCAGACTTTTTTCTCGCAATCCGAGTTTAGAAGTTGAGAAAAAAGTCGCAATTGTTTATATCTCGCAATTCTGACTTTTATCGTGCAATTGAGAGTTTTTAACTAGCCATTCTGAATAATGACTGATATTGACTCAAGATGGGAACTCGCAATTCAGAATTTGCAAATATCTTGCAATTCAGAATTTTTGCTCGCAAATTGTGAGATAAAAGTCGCAATAACCTTTTTATTTTTTTATTCTATAGCAGAAACAAGCTTGCACAGAAATCTTGCCTAATCACACAAGGTTTTGAAAGGCTTTTTATTGTTAACAAATGCCGGTAATCATGAATGACTGCAGAAGCCATCAAAAGCACATTGGTCAGAAGGTGTGGGAATCATGAATTTCTTATGAGCCTAATCTGATGATGTTTCAGATGGAGCTCAGTGCTTTCCGGGCCAAGTGGATGTCCGAGCTTCAGCCCAGCTCCGGTGGGAAGAGGAGCCTCCAAAAATCTGCCGAGCTGAAGAGGAGACAAGAAATAGCTAAAGAGGAAAAGGTTAGTGGTGGGAAGTTCGGATCATTTTACTGACTCTCTCGTTCATCAAAATGAGCGAATCTTTAGTCGAGTGAGTTCGTTCATTTTAAGTAGCTTAAATGTTATACTTTTAAAGGGGTGGTTGAGTATTATTTCACTTTTCTAACTTTAGTTAGTGTGTAATGTTGCTGTTTGAGCATAAACAACATCTGCAAAGTTACAACGCTCAAAGTTCAAAGCAAAGGGAGATATTTCCTTTAAAAGAAATCGTTTTTTAAGGACTACAGCAAACGGCTGGTAGGGACTACACAACATTCTTCCCGGGTTAGTGACATCACTAACCCTAAAATGTACATAAACCCCGCCCCCGGGAACACACAGTCCATGTTGAGAAGAGGAAGAGTTGTTGTAGTCGAGCACATTTGTGAGTCAGCTCAAAAGCCCCGTTCACACTACAAGTGACAAAGCTGCAAGAAAATAGATTTGTTGTCTACAACATGGAGTAACATCCGTGAATGTCACTCACAAACATTACTAGGCAACCAGTAGTGGGAACGCCCACTCACCGCCAGCCACTGGCGACATGCAGCGACAAAGTCGCTTGTAGTGTGAACGCAGCTAAACTGTGGCATCCGTCTTTTCACATGCAATAGAAAGTCACTCTGTGTGCATCTCACAACAGTTCCTATACGAGCGATTTATAGATTATCATGACAGAATATGCTAATAATTCCACATCAGCAACATAAATTCATCAACTAACCATTCAGAGATGTCCTGTTGCATTCTACATGTTGTCACTTCTTCTTGAGTCTCTCCATCTTTGTCTGACTCCCTTTAAACATAAAAGGCAGAACAGTTTCTGTAATTTTAGTGTGTGTCTGTGTGAGGTAATCGGAGCTGCTAATACACACACACACACACACACACACACACACATAAGCTCTTGAAACCCCGCCCTCTGTGCCAGGAGCAGCAGCTCATTTGCATTTAAAGGGCCAGACACAAAATGGTGCGTTTTTGCTCACCCTCAAAAAGTGACAACTTTAACATGCTATATAAAAATATCTGTGTGGTATTTTGAGCTAAACCTTCACACACACACTCTGGCGACATCAGAGATTTACCCCTTTAACAGCCAAATTCCCCGAACACATCCACCTACGCCATCTTGATCATATTCTGATTTAAGAGATCATTATAATGCAGCAAAAAATGATTTACAGGGAACATAAATAATAACTTTTTCCTTCCGAGTCTTTTGTTCATTTGTCACGTGACAGACGCAATGAACGGTTCATGAATGACCCATCGCTAGAAAAAACATGAATATTCATACTGTGTACACTATGATCATGAAATTTAAATCAGTTAGAGCGCCACAGTGATGATGATGTGCCTTTACATTCACAGGCCCGAGAGCTGTTCCTGAAGGCAGTCGAGGAAGAGCAGAATGGAGCGGTTTATGAAGGTGTTCATTCATTCATTTATTTAGATTAGACAATTACACTTATAAAATGGATTCCATGAAGAAGTGAAGGCCGGGACTGTGGGTAAACTTTTCCTCCGTTGATGTTTTGCAGCCATCAAGTACTATAAGAGTGCGATGCTGCTGGTCCCGGACATCGAGTTTCGCATCAACTACAGCAGAACTCCTGATCCAGACCGGAGTGGGAGCTAGTAAGTGCTCGGATCACATGTGCTCTTGGAAAACTTGGATGCAAAGTGGGATAATTGTAAATAGTGTTTTCCAGGCTTTTTTTTTTTATATATAATAATAATTAAAATAAGGTTTAATTTGTTAATATGTGTTAACTGCATTAGTTAGCATTAATTAACAATGAACAATACTTCTATCGCATTCATTAATCTTAGTTCATGTTAATGTCAACATTTACTAATAAATTATTGAAACCATAAGATGTATCTGTTAATGTTATTTGATGGTATATACTGAAACAAATGTATTGTTCATTGTTAGTCAATGCATTAACCAATGAAAACTAATGGGACTGTATTGTAAAGTGTTACCAAAAAATTATGAATTAATAAATAAATAAATACTATCAATTCTTATGGTTAATACGCATTTTCTACTCATGCTGTGCAGTAAAATATTTAATAATTTGTATTATATATTACATTTCTTGTTAGATATTGCTTTTGTGTAAACCTTATGTATAGTAAAGCCATATTTATGTTTGAATGGTGAGAAAATAATTTTTTCAATAGGTCAAATCAGTCTGAATGATTTGTTAGTCAAATGGTTTGAATCAAAATAATAATAAACAAAATCCACATCCAGCAGTTTCAGGTGACTGGAAAGGTCATGGAAATTCATTGGTTGGGAAGTGTGGGAATCATGGTTGCCAAGTCCGCTTATAATACGTGACTTTGGGCTTTTTTTTTTATATATATAAATCGTGTTAAAACAGCACGGGTTGCGTTTTTTTGGGGGGCTTATTAAAAAAAATATGGTTGCTTGTTAGGAAAATCTGACAAGCAACTTTGTTTTCTTTACATCTATGGTCACGGTAGCCGTTTTCTCCAATGCATTGATTGACACTGTCTGCTCACAGCTATAGCCAATCAGTGCAATCATATAAGTGCTATGGGGTAATTCGTCAAAACATTCCGCCGAATCCGCCCCCTTATCCCCCTCATTGGAGAAAAATCCCGTTCAACGTGCAGGTGCGCTGTAATCCAAGCTATGATAGACGTAAATACACAATTTTTTTTTTTTTTTTCTAATCCGTTTATCCTTTTCTAATAAAGAAAGGTTTCAGTTTAATATGTTGCAGGCTCATTTATTGGTAATAAATAATAAATGATAATGCTGAAACTAAATAATCTAATAATATTGGGCTTGTTTTTGAAGCTGCAGTTGCTTATTTGTCTCGTGAGATTTGGCAACTCTGGTGGGAACCCTGTTTATCCAAACATACATTTATGAATCTGCAGACAGAAACACACACACACAAAATTGCATAAAGAAAATAGATTTTGTGAAAATGGAGACTGCTGGTAAATGTGGCCCAAATCTGAACTTTTTTGCTCACATTGAATCTGATCTTTTTTTAATTCATATTTGTGCCACTTCCACATGTGGTCCTGAATCCGATACAGGTCAGATGTTTTGCGATGTGAACTCAGTCATATCGGAAATCATGTGACTTTTGCGTCACTCTAGATCAACGTTCATCACAATTCTGCACTCATGGGAGTCACTTCAGAGGTTTTACACACCCGCAGTTATCAAGACAGTTTTGAAAGGACAGTGATGTGTCAGAACTCATAAGCATCACAGTGACAGCTCGATATACAAGCAAAACATCATAAATTATATTTTTATATCGTCTGTGCATAAATGTGCTGGCTTCTGTGGCAGATCACACTATAAAGAAACGCATAATCGCTTACTTTATTGTCTTCTGTTTACACTTCCATATGACAGCGTGGCGCATCACATCTTTTTATCTCTCCTTTGCGCATGTGGGTCAGTTCTGGACCATGATCTGTTCACACTAGAATCTGGTATTGGCCACATGTAAAACAATTACCCCTTTTCCACCAAAAAAGAACTGGTTCGGAACTGATGCTGGTTCAAACTTGCGAACCTTCTCAGAACCTGTTTGTTTGTCCACTGACTAGAGAGCCCAGCGAACGACGTCGTTACGTCACTGTGTATGTTGCCATTCGTCTTAGCTTTCGCCAACTTCAAGCATAACAATTACAATGTTGGACTACATCGTGTTTCTGCAAATGTTTCTCCTGGCTTTGCGATCCTATATTGGGGTCAGAAGAAGACGTTTAGAACACATTTGTGCTGCTCGTCTGGATTACTATAGACGGAGGTTACGTTCGAGAACAAGTTCGACAGTAACCCCGCCCCCCGCCCCCGAAGTAAGAATGACAACGGTTCTAGTCCAGCAAAGAATTGGTGCCGCTTTAGAACCAATTTTCCTGGCCGAGAACCGGTTCTTTGGCTGTCGAAACACAAAGAACTGGTTCGCGAGTAGGCACCAGCTCCAAACCGGCACCAGCCTTGGTGGAAAAGGGGCTAATGTGAACAGCTATACAAAAAAAATCAGGTCTGGCCAATAAATGGGAATTGAGCCACATTTTCTCATCACTGTAATGCATTCAAATGTACTTCATTTGGGTTTCCTTTCTTGTAATTCTGACTGTTCTTGATTATCCTCATTACTGCAATACAGTAAAGAATCAATTACAATAATAAAAGTTGGATTTTTTTTTAGCATTACAGTAAATTGGTGGAATTGTGATCAAATAATGGCACAATGCAACAAATTAGCTTCATTTTCTACATGCAAAATTCTTCACAAGTGCCTATTCATGCACTCTAGCTTGGAGGACAATGAGAAGGATCGTGAGATCGACGATCTGCTGACATACTTCCAGCAGCAGCTGATGCTGGGCTGCGACACCATGAAGCTGTGTGAGCCGGAGACAGACACGTCACAGGTGCACATCTCAGGTACTTCTCACGCTCCACCTCCTCTGTTCACATTCCCACAGTCTCCCTGTTTCCCTGACAGTCTCTCTCTCTCTCACGTCCACAGCTTTGCCCTTCGAGGTGCTCATGTATATCTTCCGCTGGGTGGTGTCATGTGACCTGGACCTTCGAGCCTTAGAGCAGCTCTCATTGGTTTGCAGGGGTTTCTATATCTGTGCAAGGTGGGCTCACAGACTCACCAAACATCTGAGGAAACCAGCTTAGAGTCATGGCAGAACCAAAAATATTGGTTTGCCACTGAATTGTGTGCGTTTTGCTGCAGGGACCCTGAGATTTGGCGCTCTGCCTGTTTGAGAGTGTGGGGGCGAAGCTGCACCAAAATGCTGCCGTTTGCATCCTGGAGAGAGATGTTTTTGGAGAGGCCACGTGTGCGCTTTGATGGTAAACGTGTGCGTTTATATACAGTCAAAACAAAATGTATTCAGACACCTTCAACATCTCTCACATTATCACAGTTTATTCGCTATAGTTTAGAAAATGGTAATAAAATATGAGCAGAACTCAGAGTTATCAGATCAGCTGATGTTTCACTGGTTTTGTCCATCCTTCTGTTAGACTGTCTCACACATGAATTATGTTGAATATCTGTCAGATGTTAAATTTAACTACACAATTAGATAATACCAGTTTAGCTCAACCAATTACCAAGCAATGCTTCATTGTGTTCAGTCTGTGTGTAAAAAGAGCATTAGCAATTAAAGAAAAAACACTTCAGCAAAACATGATCAGCTCAAAGTGTCTGAATCATTTTTGGTCCCAAATATTTATAAATGTTACTGGTAATCACTGTATGAAGAATGTTTGGGTATAATATGTCACAGTTTACTTCATTTTGCTCTCCTCACTTACATAAATTAACTATAGTGTCCTGCACACACTAGTAAAAAAAATACCAAAAATGATATCTGGTGTCTGAATAATTGTATGCTGCACGTACAGAGTTTAATAACTGTCTGTGGTTCGTCCAGGTGTTTACATCAGTAAAACCTCATACATCCGTCAGGGGGAGGAGTCTCTGGATGGCTTCTACAGGGCTTGGCACCAGGTGGAGTATTACAGGTGAGATCTGGGCTTTAAAGGGAAACTCCTCTCAGAAATGACAGTTCTGTCAGTATTTACTCACCCTCATGTACTTCCAAACCTGTATGCATTTACAGTGTTTCCCCAAAGCGGCACTCTCTCTTGAATCTGACACGGAAGTGACTTAAACTGCAATTCATCGACTGGCCACTAGAGACAGGCTGCAAAAGAGAGTCAATCCCATAGACTCCTCATGTTAAGATGCCCAACTTTACAGCAGAAATAAACATGTTTACAGCCTGGTACAAAAAGTGGTTTCGGTCTATATAGTTAATTTTGCCCTTCATGATGACTGTGAGGGGGGTGAATATTTGTATAACTCATCCGCTTAAATTATATTAAGCCTTAAAGTTCTGCATAATTAAGGGCGTGGCCACTTGAGTGACAGGTTTTCCATGTTAATCAGAGTGTTTGTCCTAACCAGCCGCGACGGCGACGATTCTATTTTAGAAACGGTTTCTATTTTTCTGTGACGTCGCGCTGGAACAACAAACACAAAGTGTGGCAGTGATAATCTCAGGCACTGTTTATGTGCTTTATTTAATGTTAAAAGCGTGAAATGTGACTTTGAATATCATTTAGTGCTCCAGCTTTGTAGCTGTAAAAGGAACAATGGATAATTCACCTCAGATCTTGAAATTAAACAAATGGAAACAAAAACGTTCAAACTGTGAACAAACAAGTGTATTATTTGACAAAGATTGTTTTAGTAACTCTGTAGCCTATGTATTTTTAATAATGTTTAAATGGTGTAATATTTGTGAATTTGATTATGTAGCTACTTATCCATTTTCTTGCGAGTGCCGTCAAGATTAGTCTCTGGTGCTGTGCACTCGCCGCGAGACTCCACCCACACACTGCTCTGATTGGCTGACTCCGCCCATACGCTGTTCTGATTGGCTGACTCCGCCCACACGCTGTTCTGATTGGCTGACTCCGCCCACACACTGTTCTGATTGGCTGACTCCACCCACACGCTGATCTGATTGGCTGTGGGTTTTGATTGATTTCGCCGCATCTCGCATTCGCGTCGCGTCTGCTGTGGACAGACAAATTATTTGTCGCTGGAATCTTGTCGCATCGCGTCTGGTTAGGACACGGTGTTGTGAGGCTTTGACGAGACCTGATCTTCCAGGTACCTGCGCTTCTTCCCTGACGGCCAGGCGATGATGTTGACCACCCCCGAGGACCCGTTGGTCGTTGTCCCACGGCTGCGCAGCAAGAACTCCAGGTGTGTGTCGTGCGCATGAATAACACAACTCTGAACTTGACATGTCTAGTCCACGTGACATGACGGTTCAAATGCTTGATTCCCACAGGATGGACTCCATCATGTCTGGCCATTACCGGCTGTCCCAGGATACAGACAATCAAACCAAAGTTTATGTTGTTGTCTCCAAGAGAAAAGAAGAGGTTGGTCATTTCACAGCGCTGTTCTATTTGTTTGCGGTTTTACTAGCAATAAGCCGACTGATTTCTAAAATGTCATAATCATTTGTTAACAAACAAGTATTTATAACTTCAATGAGCTCATTGTTTCTGCCTTAAATTATTACATTGTTTAAACCAGAGGGCCACTGTCCTGCACAGTTTAGCTCCAACCCTGATCAAACACACCTAGCTGTGAGTTTCTAGTGATCCTGAAGACATTGATTAGCTTGCTCAGGTGTGTTTAATCAGGGTTGGACAAGAAACATGTCAGGCTACACGTTGCTTTCCGACCAGTCATCACGTGCCGTCTCACACACACATACATTTACTCGCACACATACACACGTGTGATACATTTTCTGTGAAGCTGCTTTGAAACGATGTGTATTGTGAAAAGCGCTATACGTAAGCACTAAGGTACTCGAGGCTAGCGCTGTATCGTGAATAAGTCAAGGCTGAAGGGTGTTGTTCGGCCGGAGGAATCCCTTCAGTCGTGACTTATTCACGATACAGCTCTAGCCTCGAGTATCTTGGTGCTTTTATAAAACGGTTACCACACACACAAATATTAAAGCCAAAAAAAGATGTATCAATGCAACTATTGAATGAAATAAAATCACTGAAAGCCTTCCTTCTGCCGGAAAAAAATAGTCCTTGTCCATGAACAGCATCAGAGTTACATTATTACACCATTAGATGGCGTTAAAGACTGTCTTAACGAGTGAGTCAGTCAGTAGAGAAGACTTTTACATTGAAAGGACTCAAACTTGTGAACACAGAGGAAACCCCTTAACCATTAAACGGACAAGATATCACAGCGGACATTCAAACTGATTTTTTTATTACGAATATAGGAGTGACCTGAAGGAAAATGCTATATCTACTAGTGATGTTACGTATGACACTGAAGCTTCGATGTGCGTATTCACACATGCGACACAATTTCTAGTGAAGCCCCGTATCGGGGTGTGTATTGGTTTACTAGAGTCACGTGATCGACGACAAATGAAGCCTCACTTTCTGTCCAATCACGTGCGCGTTTCGCTTTGGGTGTCAGAAGGCTCGAACCCCAGATCTTAATTAACGAGTTGTTGTTGGCTCAGTCTGGTTGATGGGTTTGTGAGGAGAGAAAATGAATTTAGTTAATGAACAAATCAAACACAAACATGTAAGGCTTTTATTTGAACACATAACATTGAAACTATGGAGTGTGTTGTGGTTGCTTCATCTGCCAGAGCTTCTAACACAGGCTTCTGGCTGCTTTATTTTAAATAAGCACCAGACGGCGCTGTTCTCGAAACGCTTTGAATCTTTTCCCGGAACAGTCAGGGGAAAGCCTCAGTGATTCATGAGGCTTCATTTCCCCATCCCTAATATCTACTGAAAATGCAGGTACACTCGCTTACTTGATCTCTCACAATACTCTATCTATAAGCTTCAATGAACAATATCAACGAGATCAGACATAGGTTTACGTCGCTAAGAGTGGTTGCTAGGGGTGTTGTGGAGTGATGCATAGAACCGTTGGGTGAAGCGGTCATAGTGTTTTATCATGAATAAAACACAGCTATCAGAATTGACCATTCAGAACCATTCAGCTATCAGACCAATCAGAATCAAGGACTGGAACTTAACCGTTTTATACAGATAAATGTGAAATGAATTGGTTGTGATTTCTCAGCAGAAGGTGTCCGAGTACCAGAGGAGCCGGTTCTGCAGGCGGAACCCAGTTCCCGAAGCCGAGCGCTCGTTTCATGTGGGACTGCAGCTGGCCTCTGGGGGGCGCCAGCGCTTCAACAAGCTGGTGTGGATCCACCATTCCTGCCACATCACCTACAGGTATGCCATGCCCTGCGTCTCAATGTCCATACTGTACATCCTAAACTGTGTGTGAGATTGAAATAAGTGTGTCCCAAAGCATAGTATGCTGAAGAAAGAATGCCAGAAGTCCCCGGATGATTCTGTTTCCGGTGGATTTTCGAAGTGTGGATCCGTGCTCACTATAGCAGCCAATATTACCCACAACCCACTGCGCTTTGGTGGAGGAGGAGCTACAAACACGATTAAAAAGTGTTAAAACTCCTCCACATTTAATTTCCTCGTGGGTCATGTGACTCTAGTGAGCTAGTGCTGTCTAGTCTTCGGTCCCATAACAATCGTGTCCTGGGGCCGGTTTCACAAAGATAGACTTTGACTATGGCTTAGATATAGTAGATAGTCAGACTTCAGATATACATCAAAATCAGACGTTACACAAAACACTTAAGACTCTGACTATCTTAAGTAGGACTACACTGCAATGCATTCTGGGTAAAATAAGACACTTTTCAAAAAAGAAAACATGGCGGATCGAGTAAGTGCATTCAACCGCTCAGTGCAGTTTACCCCAGCGGAAAATATGTGTTTGTTGGAGGAGTATAACAGTTACAAGGACATTTTACTTGGGAAATTTAGCGGAGAATGTAGTAACAAGAAGAAATGTTTAAATTATGGGCCATTTTCCCTTTTCTTTTGGCTGTTTGTAATGTAACTGATTGTTACTGCTGGTTGCCAAGGTAACAGAGGCTTAGACCTAAGTTAGCCTGGGGGGAAGGGGTCAAATTTTTTGGGTCTAAATTAAGTCAGTCTTTATTTTTGTGAAACAGTGTAACTTGCATTAGACTAGACTATGAGTACATTTTAGACTTGTCTAACACTATAGACCGCTCTAACATAGCTTTGTGAAACCAGCTCCTGGTCCTGTTGAGTTTAAAGGGATAGTTCACTTTGAAATTAATTTTTGGTATGTTTTAGCTTACCTCAAGGGCATCCAAGATGTAGGTGTCTTTTTTTCTGCAGTAGTTTCAATTTTGATATTTTTAGGTCAAACCGTTCTTGTCTGTCAGTCATATAATGCAGGTCTATGGTCACGGTCTCAAAACACAAGCACAGAGTCCAAATTAAAACAATTCCCCGTCGTCCAAATTAAACAATTCCCCATCGTAAGTACACATTGATGGCCTAAGACACGAAACGAGCGCTTTGTGTGAGAAAACGAACAGTATTTATATTGTTGTTACCTCTTATACACAGCCATGTCCGAGTGATCTGAGAGCACGGGCGGGTATAGATATATACACTAGATGTCGCCTTGGCTACGGTTTCGTTCCAATGAACTGCAGTAGCCAAGGCGACATCTAGAACGGTTTGACCTAAAAATATCAAAATTGAAACTACTGCGGAAAAAAAGACACCTACATCTTGGATGCCCTTGAGGTAAGCTAAAACATACCAAAAATTAATTTCAAAGTGAACTATCCCTTTAAGATTGCTATCCACCCTTTTTTCTTCTTTGTTGTTGTTGTTGTTGTGTTTTTACTTCATAGTATTTTATTTAATTATTTATTCATTCATTTATTATTTATATTGTTACAATTTATTGACTGTTTTGTTTTATGTACATTTTGATTTAGTGGTTTGGTTATATGTGAATTACATGATTGTTTTTGAAAATCAATAAAGTACAAATCATTAAAGAATAAGAGTGCTGTCCAGGACAGTCAGTATGCAGAGATCATTGTTTCTAACCTCCTCTTCCTCTCCTCCTCTACCTCTTCCTCTCCTTCTCTCCCTCTCCTCCTCTTCCTCTCCTCCTCCTCTTTCTCTCCTCTTCCTCTCCTCCTCTCCTCTTCCTCTCCTCCTCTTCCTCTCCTTCTCTCCCTCTCCTCCTCTTCCTCTCCTCCTCTTTCTCTCCTCCTCTTCCTCTCCCTCTCCTCCTCCTCCTCTTTCTCTCCTCCTCTTCCTCTCCCTCTCCTCCTCCTCTTCCTCTCCTCCTCCTCTTTCTTTCCTCCTCTTCCTCTCCCTCTCCTCCTCCTCCTTCTCTTTCTCTCTTCCTCTCCCTCTCCTCCTCCTCCTCCTCCTCTTCCTCTCCTCCTCAGATCCACCGGAGAGACTGTCGTCACTGCGTTTGATGTGGACAAAATGTACACGCCTCTGTTTTTTGCACGAGTCAAGAGCTTCACAGCCTTTTCAGAGCGTCCCCTGTAGGACGACCCCAGCGATGCATGACGAAAGCCGACCTTTGACCTTTCTCCTACCGCTTCCAGCACGGGCTCTTTCTGATGAATGTACAAGAATCGTGTGACATGTTTAGTCTTAACTGCAGCTCAAAGCATTATGTTTTGTTCTCATGAATAGTGTAAGAGATCTGTCGCACTCTTATATTGAAAAGATACAAATACTATATATATATATAGACTGTCTTTAAGAAGTTTCAGTTCAACTGTGATGAATGTGTGTGTGAGTTTCAGTGAGGGAACATGTCTAATGACGACTGGAACACCCAAATAAATCAGCTGTGTTGTGTTCTGCTGGTTTTTCATTTACATCTACATTATGTTGCATAGTATCTGAAGTCAAATTGAAATCAAAAACACTTTCTTTTCTTACTACACATTCCTGGTCTTACTTTGATGAAAGAAGGTCTGCAATCTTTCTTTCTGTTTGGCTGATGTCACTAAATCCTCTCCTCTGCACACTTCATTCTGGTCATGACTCTTTCTCTTCCTGCCAGATCAGATCTATATTGTTCAGCCGGAGACCTGTAGTGTGGACGCTTGTTTCCGCCACTGAATAATAAAATAAAAAACTAATTTGCATGATATAAACTCGCAATTGTGAGTTATAAAGTCAGAATTGCATGATATAAAGTCACAATTATCTTTTAAATTGAAACAAGCTTCTATACTTCAGTGTTCAGTCTTAGCTGACATCTTTTAAAATAATAAAATGAACTCATAAATAACAAAATAATGCATTTATCTGTAAACTGGGTAAAAGATAATAAATCAGTTCAGCTCAATCCATGTTCATTCCTCTCTTTTTTTGCAAGATAACGATTATTACAAAGACACAACATATAACTATGATGGTTACATTTCACTATCATAAGCCTATTATAACTTACATGTTTTACACCATAAAGGGTCTTGTATGCAACAGAATTTTTTGAATTCCTTAAACAATTTAAATCAATATCTTTCTTGAAAATAAAAGGTTTTGTTTCTTTGAAAAGGAACACTTATGTATGTGAAATTTGGCAAGAGATAGTAATAAATTATACATTTAGAATGAAAAGATCTGCTTTCAGTCACAAAAAATAATCATTTTTTTTGGCACATACAGAAGTTTGAGGATAAATTCTTTTTAACAAAAACTGTTGTGAGTAAACTCAAACTAAGTACTTCTCAGTAAGCACAATCCCACAACAAATGAAGACTGCTGACAGGAGCACATGTGGGAAATACTGTTATTAAATTTAGCAAGTTTATAATTTACTGGGTAGCAATTATGTGTAATTCAGCAACTTTATCATACAAAAAAAATTGAAGCCAGAAGGTTTTTTTCTTCTTTTTTTTTTATTGCAGAGAACGGGAACATACAAAAGAGTAAGCATATCACATAATATCAACCACAACAATAACAAAAGAGACAAAAGGGGGAAAAATATACAAAATTCAATTAAGAAATGGGGAAAAGTAGGCTGCGATTTAGAGAATTTTTGCTTGTGAATAAAAAAAAATCCAAACAAAATAAAAAAAATTACAATATAATTAACTGAAGTACTAGCTTTATCTTCTTTATAGTAACAGGTTATATCCTTTAATTGAAAGGATTTGGAAGAATTGCTTGCCAATATGAACATATAACCGGAAAGACGGGTTGACGTCAGAAACCATCGTCAGTCGAGTTCTGACGTCAGAAACCATCGTCAGTCGAGTTCTGACGTCAGAAACCATCGTCAGTCGAGTTCTGACGTCAGAAACCATCGTCAGTCGAGTTCTGACGTCAGAAACCATCGTCAGTCGAGTTCTGACGTCAGAAACCATCGTCAGTCGAGTTCTGACGTCAGAAACCATCGTCAGTCGAGTTCTGACGTCAGAAGCCATCGTCAGTCGAGTTCTGACGTCAGAAACCATCGTCAGTCGAGTTCTGACGTCAGAAACCATCGTCAGTCGAGTTCTGACGTCAGAAGCCATCGTCAGTCGAGTTCTGACGTCAGAAACCATCGTCAGTCGAGTTCTGACGTCAACCCGACTTTCATTTCCAACCAAAATGCAACCCTTGCAACCATAATCATCCCCTTTTTTTACGTTACTTTCTACTCAAGGACCTTGACAGAAATGTCGTGGAGTAAAAAGTACGATATTTGTCTTTCAAATGTAGTGAAGTAAAAAGTTTCCATAAAAAATAATACTCAAGTAAAGTACAGATACTCAAAAAGTGTACTAAAGTAGCCTACAGTACTCGAGTAAATGTACTTTGTTACTGTCCACCTCTGCTCGAGTCGTAATATCAACAATGTCAGGTGACTGACCTCAGGGGTTGGCTCTATAACATCCAGGTGAACCAACCACTTCCTCTTGCCTTTCTCGCCTCATCTGAGACCGACGCGGTAGAGCACATTTTTGATTACAGGAGAGATTAGTTACAATCCGTCATGTTTTCGTGCAGGTGCTTCACGTCCCTGAGGATTGCGGTGGTTTCCTCCTCATTTCAATATCTCTGCGCATCGTTGGTCCAAGGCTATCCTTAGCAGTTTCCAAAGAGAGCCGATCGTCTCTCCCAAGCGGAGGGCCAAATCTGGCACCCAAGACCAGAGATACTACAACTGTGGCCTTTGCTCAGTCCCTCTCTAAAGACTTAGATGAAGCTGTATTGAGGACGATAAATAGTTCTAAGGCACCGTCTACGTGGAGTAACTACTCTAGCAAGTGGCGAATATTCTAGACATGGTGTCACGATCGACAGCTAGATCCAGCCAAGAGTGACACCAGTTTGGTTCTTCATTTTCTTCAATCATTGATGGATTCGGGGAAATCAGTTAATCCCATAAAGGTCTACATTGCAGCCATCTCCCACTTTCATGCGTTAGTGGATGGTGCAAATATTGGCAAACACCCTTTTGGTGTCTCATTTTCTTAAGGGTGCACACCGTTTACGGGTCCAAACCCGTCATTTCTACCCAAGGTCCTTAAGCCTAGTACAATAATCAGGTAATTGAGCTTGATGCTTTCAATCCAGATCCCCTTTGTTCGGGTGCAGGGTTGGATAGTTTCCTCTATTCTATATAGCTAGTTTCTACTTTCCTCATTGGATGTCCTATTAGAGCATTGCACACATACATTGAGCATACCCATCAATTGTGGCAGTCACACACGCAACTTTTCGTACGCTTTGGCAAGAAGTTTGCAGGCAAACCTGTGTCTAAGGAATGATTGTCTCATTGGGTAGTGGATACAATTTCACAAGCAACCAAAATCTACCCATCCCTGGTGATCTGGTTGCTCACTCTACCAGGAGAATGGCTACTTTCTAGGCGGCACTCACTCTCAGACATCTGTGCTGCAGCCTCTTGGAGAAGCCCATGCACGCTCATGAGATTTTCCTAAACATAAGTTAGGGAGGAGTGAGCCAATCTAATCTTTCAATCAACAGCCCGAGTATATAAGCAGCCACTTACCTCTCTCTAGCAATCAGCTGTTCCAGTATCCCTCCACCTCCCCAAACTCCACCTTCATCTCAGGTACCTTGCCCTTCAATTATCATATCCTACATTTAGCCACTGGGGGGTATATCAGAGCTTGAGTTGAAGCTGCTTCATCGAGCCCCTCTTCAGTGGACAGCAAGCCAAATAAGTTTAACCTAATATCTTAAAGATTTTATGGGCAAACAAACTCGTTAATAGGATTACTGTGGCAAATCCGAATTATTTGGGGTCTGCTGTTTTATCTGTGGCTATATAGACAGGGGAGGGACCCTGGTGGCATTAGTCATCCGAGGGAAGACTGTGGTGAGTGAGTGAGGTCGAAATAGATCGTAAGTTATGTCCATAACTATGGATCTATGAGACCGAACGATGACCGTCACCATCCCATGTCACTCGGGACGAACTGGGGCGTTCCAGGCAAGAGGAAGGGGTTGGCTCACCTGGATGTTATATAGTGAACCCCTAAGGTCAGTCACATGACACTGTTGATATTAGGCCTCGAGGACAGGCGGAAGAATGGCGTCATTCAAGGGAAGACCGTGGTGACGGTCATCGTTCGATCCATAGTTATGGACATAACTTGCGTTTTAAGGAGGAAATACTCATCAATGGTGTCGACTTATGAATTTACACATGGTTTGTCTTAAAGCAGATTACAAACACCACATAGACATATAAACCACGATTAAACTCTGTAGGAATTGTATTGCTCACTGTTAGTTAATATTAGTTATGCATGTGCAAAAACCAAATGTAATTAATCAATGCTAAGTGCTGAAACTCATAAATCATCAATTAATAACCCATATCCAGGCCCTGAATTGTGAACTTCTAATATTGGTACCAATTCACAGCCTAAGTAAAGCATATCAACACCAGTCTTTACCCAGAAACCCCACAACTGACCAGACTTATCTAGCTCAATATGCAATTGCCAACAAAGAATTCTTAATTTTTGGTGTTGTTATATTGTAGATTTCTCTTATTTGCCATTATTCGTTTGGTGTAACAATGTTTTTTGCAATTCTGTATGTCAAGTCAAGTCAAGTCAAGTTTATTTGTATAGCGCTTTTCACAATACAGATTGCATCAAAGCAGCTTCACAGTATTAAATTAAAATAATACAACAAAGTTTGTTTCAAGAGGAATTTATTGATTGATAAAATTAAATTAAATATCCCCAAAATATCCCCAACTGAGCAAGCCAAAGGCAACAGTGGCAAGGAACCGAAAAACTCCATCAAGTGACCTAATGGTGTCCTAAAACTCCATCAGGTGCCTTAATGGAGAAAAAAAAAACCTTGGGAGAACCCAGGCTCAGTCGGGGGCCAGTTCTCCTCTGGCATTGGATAGAGGCCGGATTGTAGTTTGAACTGTAGGATTATATGAATGCCTGGCTGAAGAGATGCGACTTTAATCTAGTTTTAAACTGGGAGAGCGAGTCTGAGCAACGAACAGTATCAGGAAGACTATTCCAGAGTTTTGGAGCCAAATGTGAAAATGCTCTCCCTCCTTTGGTGGTTCTGGATATCCTAGGTATGACCAAAAGCCTTGAATTTAGTGATCTCAAAGAGCGCGATGGATTATAGGGCGATAGAAGATCCGTTAAATAGACTGGAGCTAAGCCGTTTAGGGCTTTATAAGTCAGTAGCAATACCTTGTAATTAATACGGAACTTTATAGGTAACCAATGCAGTGATGATAAAATCGGTGTTATATGATCATATTTTCTTGATCTCGTAAGAACTCTAGCGGCGGCATTTTGGACTAACTGTAGCTTGTTTATTGAGGATGCAGGACAACCAGCTAATAAAGCATTACAGTAATCCAGTCTCGAGGTCATGAATGCATGAACTAACTTTTCTGCATCAGAAACTGATAGCATATTACGTAGCTTAGCAATGTTTCTAAGGTGGAAAAAGGCTGTTTTTGTAACATAAGAAATATGATTTTCAAAAGACAGGTTGCAATCGAGTATAACACCCAGGTCTTTTACTGTAGAGGATAAAGTAACAGGACATCCTATGATGTTAAAGTTGTATTGTGCGAGGTTTTGTGGGCGGTTTTTTGAACCGATAAGTATTACCTCTGTCTTGTCTGGATTTAATAAAAGAAAATTACGCGTCATCCAATCTTTTATATCTTTAACACACTCTGTCAATTTGGAAAATGTAGCGTTTTCATCCGGCCGTGATGAAATATATATTTGAGTGTCATCAGCATAACAATGGAAACTAATTCCATGTTTCCTTATAATATTTCCAAGTGGCATCATATATATTGAAAATAACAGGGGGCCTAATACAGATCCCTGCGGCACTCCATAGTTTACTGGAGTTATGATCGATTTTTCTCCATTTAAATAGACAAAATGGTAGCGGTCAGATAGGTATGATTTGAACCAGCTTAGTGCTTGTCCTTGAACACCAGTATAATTTTGTAGTCGATCTAAGAGTATTGTGTGATCTATAGTATCGAACGCAGCACTAAGATCAAGTAAAACTAGTATTGAGATACAGCCTTGGTCAGAAGCTAAAAGTAAATCATTTGTGATTTTAACGAGCGCAGTTTCAGTGCTATGATGCGGTCTGAATCCAGACTGAAACTTTTCATAGATATCATTTTGTTGCAAGAAAGAGCCCAGTTGAGCGGACACCACTTTTTCTAATATTTTAGACATAAATGGAAGATTTGAAATGGGTCTATAATTTGCTAGATTATTATGATCTAATTGTGGTTTCTTAATGAGAGGTTTTATAACTGCCAGTTTAAATGTTCTTGGAACATGACCTAAAGATAAAGACGAGTTAATAATATTGAGGAGAGGCTCTTCCACTACAGATAACACTTCTTTCAGTAGTTTAGTTGGTATAGGATCTAATAAACATGTTGTTGTTTTAGATGAAGTGATAAGTTTATTTAACTCTTTTTGTTCTATAGTTGTAAAGCACTGTAATTGTTCTTTCGGGGTGATAATTGAAGCTGAATTGTAAGGCGCGATTGAAGATTGAACGTTTATAATTGTGGTTCTGATGCTTTCTATTTTCTCAGTGAAGTAGTTCATGAAATCATTACTACTGAACTGTAACGGGATATTTTGTTCGGGTGACGTCTGTTTATTTGTTAGTCTAGCCACGGTGTTAAATAGAAACCTTGGATTGTTTTGGTTGTTTTCTATTAGTTTGCGGAGGTGCTCAGCCCTGGCAGCTTTTAGGGCCTTTTTATAACGTGACATACTGTCTTTCCACGCGATTCTAAAGACCTCTAAATTAGTTTGTTTCCATTTACGCTCTAAAATACGGGTTTCTCTCTTTAAAACATGCGTAGTATTGTTATACCATGGTGCTTTATTTTTCTCTCTGACCTTTTTTAATTTAATAGGTGCAACCACATCCAATGTTCTAGAGAGAATGGTGCTCATAGTGCTAGTTAGTTCTTCTAGTTCATCTGTTTGTTTGGGTTCAGGCAGCAGCTGAGACAGATTAGATAAGCAATTTGAGAAATTATCTATGGTGGATGGGAGGATTGTTCTGCCTGGTTGATAACGCGACGCCGCATGACATATTACAGCAGTACGTAATATGCAAGTTACCATGTAGTGATCAGTGACTTCATCACTTTGTGGAATGATATCTATATCGGTTGGATCGGTTCCGTGTGATATAATTAAATCGAGTGTATGATTAAGACGATGAGTTGGTCCGGTGACGTTTTGCTTGACCCCAAATGAATTTAATAAATCTGTAAACGCAGCTCCTAACGCATCATTTGGATTATCTACGTGTATGTTAAAATCTCCAACAATTAATGCTTTATCGACATTGACTAATAGGTCTGAGAGAAAATCTGCAAACTCTTTTAGGAAATCAGCGTAAGGCCCTGGCGGTCTATATACGGTAGCCAAGGCTAGAGATAATAGGGATGTTTTTCTAACATCTAAGAGCGTAACATTTAGTACAAGTACTTCAAATGAAATAAACTTATAACCCGTTTTCTGAGTAACATTTAGAATATCTTTATAAATGGTTGCAACACCTCCGCCACGGCCAATCAGACGGGGCTCATGCTTATAACAGTATCCAGGAGGAGTAGACTCATTAATACCGAAATAATCATTTGGTTTAAGCCAGGTTTCAGTAAGGCAAAGTACATCGAAGCTATTATCTGTGACTATTTCATTTACAATAACTGCCTTAGGTGTGAGTGATCTAATGTTTAGAAGACCTAGCTTTAGAAATAGTTTTTGTTTACTAATAGCAACATTTTCTGTTTTAATAACAATTAGATTTTTCCTAGATCCTGCATTAGATTTATTATTTGATCTCACTAAACGAGGAATAGACACGGTTTCTATGCAATGTTCTACACTAGTATTTATATCAGTTGAATTGGTGCAGCAGAGACTATGATTTGGACTTTTGGTTACTAGTCAAAGGGTATTTAACATTTTGGAGATGTTATCTGACAGAAGATCCGCTCCGAATCTGCTTGGGTGTAAGCCATCAGCACGGAAAAGCCTAGGACGCTCCCAAAACAGATTCCAATTATTTACAAAGAGCAGTTTCTGCTCATTGCACCATGACATTAACCATTCATTTAGCGCAAATAATCTGCTGAATTTTTCATGCCCTAGTCGGTACGTGGGAAGCGGTCCTGACACAATGATCGTTGTTTCAGGCGATGTGCTGCGTACCGTATCGATTAGATTCCTGAAGTCTTTCTTCAGAATCTCCGTCTGGCGCAGCCTGATGTCGTTCACTCCCGCGTGCAGGACCACAGTTCCGACGCGCTCGTCACCGTTCAGGATCTCGGGAACGCGAGCAGCGATTTCAGAAACACGAGCACCAGGGAAGCAGTGACTTTGCACCTTACTTGTACCTAACGTAGCGTGTACGTGCCGAACGATGGAATCGCCGATGATCACAGCATCGCGTTCTGTTTCGCGTAGAGGGGAGAAGCGGTTTTGTGTCGATAACTCGAAAACCGGGAGGGTCGGAGAAAGTCTTGGTCTAAACCTGACTCGCGTCTTCCGCTGCGGAACCACCCAGGCTTCGTGGTGGCGTGTTGGAGCCGGAGTGAACGAGACCATGGCTGATTGCGACCGATGCTGAGGAACGCACGGAGTAGACGCGGTCGGAGTCAGCGGGTTAGTAACGTTAAACACTGATTTGTGTGCGTCGGCGCGTGATGTTTCAAGAGCCAAACACCGGTCTCTCAGCTCGGCCTGTCTCAATAAAAGGTTGTGGATCTGTTTCTCAACAGCTTCCAGCTCAGACTGCAGTGCGTGAAGCTCAAATGTGTCCTCACCTGCACCAAGCGGTAGACTACTTACATCTGATATATTCGCCATTTTAACAGATGGACAGTGAGTTAGCAACGAAGCTACCAGTGATGCTATCAATATTAATACTAATTTATATTATAAGTTTGTTTGTAAATGAGTGTGGAGAAGACGCGTTCAGCCGTGATCCACGGACGTAACCTTTAAGAGTATGCAGCGTTGGATCACTAATAGGCTTGAGACGCGTCTGCTCAACAGTCCGCGTTGTAACTATGAGGTTTTTTAGTGATAGGGGTGTAGAGTAGACGCACGATAGGCGAAAAAAAAGTGTTTGTTTATAAGTGAGTGTGGAGAAGACTCGTTCAGCCGTGATCCACGGACGTAACCTTTAAGAGTATGCAGCGTTGGATCACTAATAGGCTTGAGACGCGTCTGCTCAACAGTCCGCGTTGTAACAATGAGGTTTGAGCAGTAGTGCTTCTCAGTGAGGAAGAGTAGAAAATGTTCGTTGTAAGCGGGTTTAAAGAGAAAAATCAAGAATTATAAATCAAATCGATAGAGCTCCAAAAACAACAACGCATTCAGACGCAACGCATGATAATGACAGGACAAGACATTATTCACCGTGTTTGTTGAGTGTTTCTTATTCACCTGAGCTTTTATGAACTCAAAGGCGCGAGAGAAAATAAATAAATAAAAATAGCTGAGCGCAAGGGTGGCGCGTTAACAGGCTAGCGAATTACTAGCGTGTTATGCGTCAGGGTTGGGTAAGCTGTATTTAGTAGTAATATAAACAACTAGAAATTGTAGTAAATGATGGTTCAAAACAAGGAAATACGAGGCTAAGACGGAGCTTACAGCTCCGAAGCAGACACACTCACAGCAGGCAGCGAGAAAAATCAAGAATTATAAATCAAATCGATAGAGCTCCAAAAACAACAACGCATTCAGACGCGACGCATGATAATAACAGGACAAGACATTACTCACCGTGTTTGTTGAGTGATTCTTACTCACCTGAGCTTTTATGAACTCAAAGGCGCGAGCGCGCGAGAGACAAATAAATAAATAAAAATAGCTGAGCGCACGGGTGGCGCGTTAGCAGGCTAGCGAATTATACCGTGTTGTGCTAGTAGCAACGGAAGCCAGCGGTTTCAGGTTATCAGCGGTTGTATATCAAGCAGGGACAGATTTGTATGAATTTTGTTTTGTGATTTCATCGGAACGAATAGAGTAGCCTAGAGTCTCCTCAACGGACTGAAGCGCGCGTCTGAGTGAAGAATGTGCGGCCGCTGCGGTGTGTGCGCGAGCCACGTATGTCAACATAATAATGGCAAAATTTTACAAAATTACATGATATTAATTAATTAATTATTAATTATATTAATAATAAAGTACAAAATTGTACTTAAGTACATTAATTAATTGTAGAATAAAAAAAAAATTAAAAAAAATTGTATATAAAAACAAGTCTGGTCTCATACTTAAGTATTCGTAAGTAACATTTACAAAAATGTTAGCCTGTGAAAACCCAGACAAACTTCCGGCAAATTTAGATTTGCTCTGCAAGTAGTCTGGCAAAGAGCCCATTCAAGCCCATTTCTAATCCGTCCAAATCGAGGCACCAATCAGAAGCGTTGAGGCGGGCTTTACACGATGACAATCGCTCTGATTGGTTTTAGGTCTATCCAATTGCGCCCAGAGGCATTTGAGCGACGTCCGTTGGTGACGCCCCTTTGGAAATGAGTTATTAATGAAGCTTTGCCAGACCATAACTCAGTTACTACTGAGAATGGTCTGGTTTTAATCAGGCTACAAAAATGTACTTTTGGTATGTTTAGATTGGTGCTAAAATATAAAAAAAATTACAATATACTTTTTTTTTTGTTGAGAAAAACCACAGCATATTCATAAAATGTCTTATATGTCCCACAGCAAACGTAATAAATAATGGATGACAATTAATGGTTAAAAGAAATGTTATTCATCTTAAGACTTTAAAGTGTCTTTGATTTTTAAATGAAATGTTATGATTTCAAATGAAGTAAATCAGTCCTGTGCCGTAACCTGCACTTACTCTGTTATTCAATTATGCATTTCATTATCAATTATTTTCTGTACGTTTGCTAAAACGTCTCTTTCTAACAATAAATTAAATGTTAATCAGTTGTTCATGCCTGTGGGTCAGCTCAAGAGCTTGCAATATCTATATATGCAAACATGAATTTAACAAAATAATAATTTTTCCCCCACAAATGCAGTTCTAAAACAGACAAAACACTGAATTAAAAGAAAAGAGAGACAATAATGATATTGGTAACGCATTTATTCTTGAGAAGGAATATAAAAAGAACAGCGGATTTGAAGGATGCGACTGGAGAAAAAGAAAAACAGGCTAATTTTGGCGTCTCAGTCTTTCCTGAGTGGCACGATCTCTTCTCGAATGCCTTCCTTGGTGATGATGCAGATCTTGAGAGCATCTCCTGTGTAGACGTCCCTCTCGGCGGCCGAGATGAAGACGTCCTTCACCAGCTGAACGGCCTTCTCCTGGCTCAGCGGAAGATGCTCCACGTTCTCCATGTTCTTGAAGCCGATCTGAGCACAAGAGGAAATAGTTCAAGCCTTCACGAAGGAACGGTAACGTTTTCATGACGAATAAGCACATTTTACAAATACTGACATGATATATATAAACAAATGCAATTTCAATATTCCATATTTTATTTAAAAATAAAAATGTCAAAACGCAAAAATGCTGAATTGGCCTGAAAATGATCATAATTTTATTTAAAATAAGTCATGCCTCAAAATAGCTTGAATGTAACTCTACACCCTTTTATGAATATGCAAATTAGCCCCACCTCCACTCACTCACGGCAGATCCAACTACCTGATCCACTCATCCATACATGTTTGAAGCAGAAACTGATTCAGAAGAAGAAGAGTGAACTATACAGGCTCGTCTACAGGTCGAGGTATCAGAATGCTTTTTATGTATCGCTCTCTACAACGTCAGACACATAACGGTAATTAATATGATTAGCCTTTGGCTTGACTACATTAATGTGTTGCTAATGTAACACACACCATGTTCCCGTTCGCATCTCGGAGTCAGACAGCAGCCTTTAAAACTCAGCGTGGTGAAAATCCAGCTTTTAATGTTGTTTATGTGTCTATGCAGTGTTTTTTTAATGTGCTTTAAGACAAACCATGTGTAAATTCATAAGTCGACACCATTGCTGAGTATTTTCTCCTTAAAACTGCAGTGAACCAAAGACGGTCTCAAAAACACGCTTTGAAATCGCCCCGGTTACATACATCACAAACATGTAACCAATCCCATCAACGTGTGGGCGGAGCTTATCTCTCCACTGACTCTCTATGGGCTTAACATCGTTTCTGTGGACGCTGAGTTTTAAAGGGCAGCTGTCTGACTCGGAGATGTGAACGGGAACATTATGTAACATTAGCAACACATTATTAGCTGTTTTATAATGTATTCAAGCCAAAGGGTAATCATATTAATTACCGTTATGTATCTGCCGATGTAGAGAGCGATACAAAACACACATTAGCATTCTGATACATGGACTTGTAGACGAGCCTGTGTGATTCACTCTTCCTCTTCTGTAGTGTTTCCTACAGATGAGCGAATGGATCAGGTCAATCGAGCTGCTGTGATTGAGTGGAGGCGGGGCTAATTTGCATATTCATGGATGTAGTTACATTTAAACTAGAGGCATAAGGAAATTATTTTAACAGGAAAAAAAAAGTTTAAATGTGTTATTTTGATGATCAAATATGAGGTTTAAGGGATACAATGATTTACTGCAGGGAGGAAAATTTTAATTTCTTTCTTTTGATTTTTGATATGACCTATTTAGGTGTTGTATGATTATTTATTATTGACACTTGAATAGCAGCCACAGGTCGTGAGCTATAAGAATAAAGTGCAGTAAACGGTAAAACTACTTGCGCTACAAACCAGTGTGTGTTGTGTTACAAGACATTAACATATTATAAGAAAGAGCAGTTTGCATTACAATATCAAGCAGAATATTTATATACTGTTCTGTGCAGCTAAAATAACTGGAATTGACCCATGCAGGGAGTTTGATTGAATCCGCCATCCGCCAAGCAGTCAGTAGATTAACGTTGGAGGATCTGAACTTGAAAAACGTATTGACGTCTTTCTGCGGTTAAAACAACATTCCTTCTGATTCATGTTTATTTGATGCTATAAATTAACTAGAAGGAAGAGATGATCGGTTCACAAGCATAAGCATATTTATTGTTTAAATGTCTTTAAAAAAATGACCAAATTTGAAAGATGAGACTGTTTCATAGCAACAGTACCTAAAGGGGGCGTGTCTTTGCGAACGGTCAAACGAATGACACCGGAAGACTCGCTTCATTTACATGTCCACACCCCTCTCTCTGTGAAGATCAAGTGGACCGACACTCGACCAGCCGTCCCTGAACGCTCTTACCTGGTTGTCCAGAAGAGGCTGCAGCATTGCACTCGCTGATCCTCCTGCTTTGTAACAGTCTCTCTGGTACGAACCGACTGGATCAAAACTATAAACCGCACCTCGACCTGGAATGAAAAAAAACAAAAACAGACAGGCTATTAGACAATCCCGTTTATTAAGGCAAAAGCATTGTTTTTCATGCACCGGCCAATTTTGTGATTTTGCCCTGATTTGGCTTTTCATAACATGATGTTTCAAACTAGTGGAAGTTAAACATCCAAAATACACTTTTATGTAATATTTGTGTATTTGCATCTGTAAATTTTAATGTTTGAGTCAGAAATCTCCACTTTAGCGGCACTTACACACACCAGACTGTACAGTTTTATTGCTATCTGTATTCTGGAGGTTCATTCATACTGTACATCATTCACCTGATTTATAGAACATTTTACTCCTAAAAACATGGTGAAAATGTATTTGTTTTCTGGCTGTTGACAGGAACAAGGTCCAAAATCCGCTCTGTAAAAACCTTTAACTGGAACAAAATCAAATTGATCCTGGCTTTATCCAACGCACAGATAGTTTAGGAAATCTATGCAAGCTAGCGCATATTTCATTGTATATTCAAACATAACATAGCAGAAACTTGTAATACAAAATAATGTATGCAATACTTTATGTAATCAATCAAATAAGATATTGTGGTGATATCTATAAGTACATGTTTTACCCTATTCACCTAAAATGTCTTGCCTTGACAAAACTCTTTACAATAAGGTTCATTAGTTAACATTAGTTAATGTTTACTAACTAACAATGAACAATACATTTGTTACAGTATTTATTAATCTGTGTTAATGTTAGCTAATAAAAATCCAGCTGTTCATGTTAGTTCACAGTGCATTAACTAATGCTAACAAATGCAACCTTTGATCATAATAACGTATTAGTAAATGTTGAAATTAATATTAACTAAGATGAATTAATGGTGTAGAAGTATTGTTCATTCTTAGTTCATGTTAACTTAGGTATTTACTAATGTTAACTAATGAAGCTTATTGTGAAGTGTTACCAATAAAAGAGTGTATAATAAACTCGATCACACATTTCGGAGCCTGAGAAAGACAAGCTTCGACACACACTCACCCTCCTCATCCAGACCCCCGATGATGTTGTACACGTAGTAAGGGAAGAAACGCCGGCCGTACAGAATGGTGGACAGCATGGCTGCGATGGCTCCACTGGTCATGCCCTTATTATTGGAGTGCTTGTACATCTATACGGGAGAGAAACATAAAAACACTAATTTCTGTGCCATACTGTTAAGTGCTGACTGAACATGACTGACCACAACATACTATGACAGTTTCCATTTTCCTTTCCAGGTTGTGTTTGTCAAACGCACCTTCAGTCTCGCCTCAATGATTTTGGTTAGCGTCAAGCAGTCGCCATGGAAACCACTGCAGCCAATCACTGTAGTGTCTGTCCTGTGTGGGAATGAACGAGAGATGAGGTTCAGCCATCTGATCTTTATCTTGAAACTCTCTATACAGTTACAGTTCAATCAAAGCACTGGAGGTCACATGTTGTCGCTGTCGGGCGGGAACCTTGTATCTCCATATTCCGTGTTTTTTTTTTTTTTTTCATAAATCATTACTAATGGTCATCCTTTATGTCTGTCTGTGGGTTTTGCAAATATTTAACCAATGAAAAGAATTAAAAAGAGCTTGTGACTAAACCTCGTAACTCCATTGGATCCTCGAACTGTCAGTCAAACCCCATAGCTCCGCCCACTTCTATGGTGAATGAAATGCTGAGCGAAATTCTCAGAAATGTGCTGGTCAAAAGCCTTGTAACTCCATATGAGTTCATAATTTTGATAATATAATGCCACACGCAAGTGTCTGACCACATATAAAGCCACAATATCAACTCTGACAATGCAGTATTTAATTATTGTATAAATACTGTGTTTTGAAAAGTAGCATTTTTGGAGATACGAGTTTTCCGCACGACAGCGACGATAAAGGAATATTCACTATATATATTTGCTTCCTAAAGGGAGTGTAATCAATCAGTGTCACTAGTTTAACGCTTTATGTAGATTTGTATTTTGAAGCTTTATTAAAACATCTCAGATAACTTCAGTAGAGTCTGAAGGCTTGTTTGCTTGGTTAACTCCATTTGGAAGAATAGATTCAAAACACTGATACAAACATGTGATGTTCACAGATGTATCCACATGGCATTCGTCATTCCTTGATTATCTTTAATTAAATTACTGTATTTTATTTTACTGTGCTATAAAGTTTGGTTAAAAACACTGATGTATACAGTACAGGCCAAAAGTTTGGACACATTACTATTTTTAATGTTTTTGAAAGAAGTTTCTTCTGCTCATCAAGCCTGCATTTATTTGATCAAAAATACAGAAAAAGAATGTAATATTGTGATATATTATTACAATTTAAAAAAATTGGATCTAATACATTTTCAATCTATTATACTTTAAATTATAATTTATTTCTGTGATGCAAAGCTGAATTTTCAGGATCATTACTCCAGTCTATCACATGATCCTTTAGAAATAATTCTAATATTCTGATTTATTATGAGTGTTGGACACAGTTCTGCTGCCTAATATATTTGATGAATAAAAGGTTAAAAAGAACTGCATTTATTCAAAATAAAAAAATATTTTCTAATAATATAAATCTTCTTTACTATCACTTTTGATCAATTTAACACATCCTTGCTGAATAAAAGTATTGATTTATTTTAAAAAAAATAAAGAAAAAAAATTACTGACCCCAAATTACTGACCAGTAGTGTATATTGTTGTTACAAAAGATTTCTATTTTTAAAAAATGTGCTTCTTTTTATTTTTTTACTTTTTATTCATCAAAGTATCCTAAAAAAGTATCACAGGTTATGAAAAAATATTAAGCAGCAGAACTGTTTCCAACTTTGATAATGAATCATCATATTAGAATGATTTCTAAAGGATCGTGTGATAGACTGGAGTAATGATCCTGAAAATTCAGCTTTGCATCACAGAAATAAATGATAATTTAAAGTATAATAAATTGAAAACCAATTATTTTAAACTGTAATAATATTTCACAATATTACTTTTTTTCCCCTGTATTTTTGATCAAATAAATGCAGGCTTGATGAGCAGAAGAAACTTCTTTCAAAAACATTAAAAATAGTAATGTGTCCAAACTTTTGGCCTGTACTGTATATAGTAAGTGACATTAAATATGATCATAAAGCTAATAGAGATTGTGTTCTGTGTGAGAGATCCGTGTGCTAACTCACAGTTTGTAGCATTTGGGGGAGTCTCTGCTGTGGATGCTGTACCCCTCACTCAGACGTGTGTCCGACGCCACGAGAGCGAAGTCTTCACCAGCCACCGCCAGCACGGTCCTGAGGAGAGATTCAGCCAAACACACAGGGTTTAACACAACACAGTTACACTCTTTAACATTTATAGTAAGAAGGAAAGACAGATCAAGAAAAATATCCATATTTAAAACTTTATCATTTGGCGTAAGTCGATATGCCGGATATTTTAGTCGCTAAAGTTTTAAATATGGATATTTTTCTTACACGAACGCCTCACTTCACTTCAGAAGGCCTTTATTAACCCCTTGGAGAGCCGTTTCAAGCACTTTTATCATGAATAGATGCGCTTTGATGGACTTCCAAAGACAGACACCCATTCACTGCCATTATAAAGCTTGGAAGAGCCAGGACATTTTTTAATATAACTCAAGAAAGTCATATACAGCTAAGATGACTTCAGGGTGAATAAATCATGGGCTCATTTTCTTTTTTGGGTGAACTATCCCTTTAAAGCTGCAGTCCGTAACTTTTGGTACTCTAGCGGTTAATAAACAAAACTGCATGAGTCTTGCTGAAGAACATTGTGCGTGTGAGCTACTTCTCTCGGTTTATGTCTATGGGCAGCTGTGCAACCCCGAACCAGTCTACAATAGTCCCAATATAAGCACTTATTATAGTTATAGCCTATAACTTATAGGTGTACCTTAGTGATTTAGGATAAAGCAAAAACACGGTTTGGAAAATAGATTCATGATGTACTCGTTCATTACATAAATTCTGATAAAAAAAAGTTATGGACTGCAGCTTTTATGTATTTTTATATATATATACACACACACACATAGTGTTGTTGGGTGTAATGCATTACTAAGTGACTAATTACTGTAATTTAGTTACTTTTCCCTTGAAAAAGTAATGTAATTTAATTACTTCTGATGTAATTGCACTAAATACTGCATAGACTAAAGAACCGTTTTATATAAAGCAATAGGGGATTTAACATCAAACTTTCACATCTGATCATGTTAAAATGTGTGTTTTAATGTAACTTTCTCCCTTTAAAGGGTTAGTTCATCTCGTTATCGTTAGTATGTCATCTTTTTGAAGCATTAAAGTGGTAGTTGCGTCGAGTGTCAATGGAGGGACAGAAATCTCTCAGATTTCATTAAAAAATATCTTCATTTGTGTTTCAAAGATGAATGAAAGACTTACGGGTTTGGATCGACGTGAGGTTGAGTAAATTATGACAGAATATCCATTTTTGGATGAACTATCCCTTTAAATACGTTGGTCAGTTCAAGAATAATTGATACAATTTTCTATTATTTATCTGAAAGAATTAAAAGTGCTGCAGTTTCATGTCTATCCTGGTATTGGTCGAGGTTGATATGGGATGATAAGTAATGCAATAGTTACATGTTACAAAGAGTAATGAGAACAGTTATCTACTCACACTGTTGATTAGTAGCTAGTAATTAAGTTAATTAATTAGGTTTTTAGAGAAACATATCCAACACTGTATGTATATGTGAGTGAGTATATGTATATCCCATAATAATAATTCTTATTTCGCCAATGAAATGAATCTGCAGAAATCAGGCAGCAACATCACTTCACCATGAAATATACATATCATTAGTGCAGATATCAGCAGTTTTAACAAATATTTGTGACTTTGAGAAAGTGTAAATCAGTCGCTTTTATTGTCCGTCAAATGCGGCAGGTTTGATAGTGAAAGTAAAAAACACACACGCTTCATACCAACTTATTATTTATCATTACGACTGAATTTAACTACAGAATGCCAAGCTTAATATATGGATAAGATAACAGAAGCAGGAATCACGAAATAGACTTAATGAAGAGTGTGTAAGAGGAGTTGTGCAGTGAAGTGAACTGTCATGATCGGCGCGTGAGGAAGAGGAAGATAAGGCAGAACATCATTCTTACCCTCCGTTGAAAGCATAAGGAGAGAATTTATGCTCCACTGGACCAGAGTAGTGATAATCCTTCATCTTTCCATTATCACTATAAGCTTGAGAAGACATCATGATGAAGCTCCCTCACAAAAACTCGCTGTATCACCGCAATATGGCCACCGGAAGTTGACAGGTCCTGGCTTCCTGTGCGCTTACGTCACAGAGTTTGTAGTCACATGCTAGCTAGCTTATAGCGCCGTCTGCTGGTAGCCTCGATTATTCACAGGTGCTGCTGTGTAATTTGAAGCATATGTCAAATGTTTTCATTATAATTGTGTAGTCAGTTGTTTATAACCTATTGATACGTAAAACAAGTTCCCAGTGTCTTTCATTGCGCTCAAGTTCAAAGGGACAAGAACAGTAGGCTAGGCTATACCCTTGTCAAAAAATCCTATTGGAATGAATGAATGAATGAATGAATGAATGAATGAATGAATGAATGAATGAGTACAGGTATCTAGTGGCTACACCATCGTTTTATAGATGATTTTCTTAATTTCTTTAAAATAACTATAGTGACTGGACTGGTTGGTGTGAACGGGGTAATTATTATTAACTAACAAAAGACACACATATCTGCTATCAATATTCTTAAAGTAAATACTTAAAACATTTGTTGCGACTTTTGTAACTAATAGGGCTTACATCAGTATATTTAGAGAATTCCCAGTGAAGGAAAAGCCCTAAACGGAGAACCACTTATAGCTATAGGCTAAATAAAGAGAGTAGCCTAACGTTAAATACAGGCTAGACTACATTGTAAACCTGCACAAAGAAGCAGGTTATATTGCATTTGAGATGTTTTGCTTCTTAAATAAAAAAGCAAATACAACAAAATAAAAAATTGTGCCTACGTATAATGTTATCTTTTTCACTCTCAAAAAGAAAGGTACAAAAGCTGTCAGAGGGCTGGTATCGTTTTAAAAGGTACTAATAGCTACCATTTATGGGTAAATAATATTCAAAAGTGTACTTTTTGAAAGGGTTTAGGTGCAGAAATAAATCTATATTTCTACATTTTAATAAATGGATGTATCTGTAATTATTCATGTTCATTTGTTTGGTTGGTTAATGATTGTTTTATAGGTTATTTATGTAATTACTTCAGTCACTCCAGCCTGTGCTGTTCAACGTGTTTAAGTGTAATAATAACTTGATTCAAAGGGATAGTTCACCCATAAAATGTATGTTCTGTCGTCATTTACTCAGCCGATCCCGTGAGGCTTTCGTTCATCTTCAGAACACAAATGAAGATCTTTTTGATAAAATCAGAGAGATTTCTGTCCCTTCGTTGACAGCTACGCAACTACCACTTTGATGCTTCAAAAAGTTTATAAAGAGATCGTAAAACAAATCCAAATGAATTGAGCAGTTTAGTCCAAATTTTCCCTAAGAGACTCGATCGCTTTATATGATGAACAGATTTAATTTAGTATTTTATTCACATGAACATTGATCAGCAAACATAACACAGAAGATCAATCAAATAGCTTTGACGCGCGAGAAAAAAACTCATTGGTTCTTCCTGAAGCTCAAACGTGCTGCGAAACACCAGGATGAACCTCATTGGTTCTCACTGAAGCTCAAACGTGCTGCGAAACACTAGGATGAACCTCAATGGTTCTTGCTGAAGCTCAAACGTGCTGCTTAACACAAAAATGAACCTCATTGGTCTTGCTGAAGCTCAAACGTGCTGCGTAACACGAGAATGAACCTCATTGGTTCTCACTGAAGCTCAAACGTGCTGCGAAACACGGGAATTAACCTCATTGGTTCTCACTGAAGCTCAAACATGCTGCGTAACACGAGAATGAACCTCATTGGTTCTCACTGAGGCTCAAACATGCTGCGTAACACGAGAATGAACCTCATTGGTTCTCACTGAAGCTCAAACGTGTTGCGTAACACGAGAATGAACCTCATTGGTTCTCACTGAAGCTCAAACGTGTTGCGTAACACGAGAATGAACCTCATTGGTTCTCACTGAAGCTCAAACGTGTTGCGTAACACGAGAATGAACCTCATTGGTTCTCACTGAAGCTCAAACATGCTGCGTAACACGAGAATGAACCTCATTGGTTCTCACTGAAGCTCAAACATGCTGCGTAACACGAGAATGAACCTCATTGGTTCTCACTGAAGCTCAAACGTGCTGCGAAACACTAGGATGAACCCCATTGGTTCTCACTGAAGCTCAAACGTGTTGCGTAACACGAGAATGAACCTCATTGGTTCTCACTGAAGGTCAAACATGCTGCGTAACACGAGAATGAACCTCATTGGTTCTCACTGAAGCTCAAACGTGTTGCGTAACACGAGAATGAACCTCATTGGTTCTCACTGAAGCTCAAACGTGCTGCGAAACACTAGGATGAACCCCATTGGTTCTTGCTGTGTCCACAGTGTTTATTAATGAACGGCTCTTTTTAAAATCTTCCCGGTCTACTGACATTTGTTAAGACAGTTACAGTCCTCATGATAACGTTCGTTAACTTTACATTAAGTTAATCCACTTCAAAAGCGAATTACTCCTGGACAGCAATGCCATAGAAATATACAGAGCGACCGCAAAAACGGAAGTTAAAAGACAATATTATAAAGATGGCGGCGCCCTCGTTTATCTGGCGCATAAGGTCTATAGCGTAGCTGTAACACTCCTTACGAGTATCAGGTGTGGCTAATTAACTGCAAGGCAAGCAGAGTGAGGGAGAGACAGAACAGAGCACATAACAAAAACAACAATATTTAACAAAGTAAAATACATATCAAAAACACTTCTTACATAATACGTCCCCAGGACGTAACATTACAATCATTAATCCAAGGTAATTAATCCAGTATTCCAAATATATCCATAAAATCTTTATTTATATTATCCAGAGTGAAAAGATCTCCATTGTAACGACTTTAACTTGCCCATTTATTTATTAGCCTACTAGGCTGACAAATGAAAAGATCAAACAAGATTTCTCAACATTTCTGAGGGGAAAAATATTGAACCAATCACAAAACACACGGGACATGGTAATGGAAAAAAAAATATGAGATGGGAGGGAAAATTATGTCAACGCTTTTGTGTTTTGCGTTCCTCAGAGAAATTTTACGTTTACTCGCAAAACTTTTGCAAGTTCTTTTGCAAGCGAATGCAAAGTTTCTCGGGGGAATCCAAGAGTTTTGCGAGGGAATGCAAAAAGCATTGAAACAGTATTGTTTTGCTCCCATTTCATATTTTTTTCATCACCATCCCTTTAAGGGCTTCATGTTGTGGTATCATGCCAAGAGAACGTCTCAGAGAAACTGACACTTAACAGACACATTTATTTAAAACAACAAACGAAAACACAAGCAGAAGCATTTATAATCAAAGGAAGATGCCATTCCAAATTATAATCGAATAGATCAACACGCAGAACACGTCTTTGTTATAAGAGGCTGTATGTCATTAGTGACTCGTGAACTATCAGTTCCTAGACGGCATGTACGCTATTATGCTGAAACGTGCATTGTAAGTACTGATGAAAACAACCGTATATCATCATTTGTACAGTGAAGATCAGCATTGGGTGTGATGGACACCTGCAGGGCTTCTCTCTCACACCGGGCCCCACCTCACGCTCAGGTCGGCCCTGCCCGCAGGCACCTGTGCTCCTTCAGAACCGGTCTGTCCAGGGAGTGTGCTTGTGAAGTGGCTCCTGAGTCATTCGAACATTCAAACTGTAAATTAGCTGATGTCTCTACACTGTAAAACATTAAATGATCAATAAGGTATGACAACATATGGTTTTACATTGCTTTAACTCATCAAAATAAGTTAAGCAATTTTCTACTTTTTTTCACAAGTCAGTTTAATGTTATTTAAGTTGAAATGACTTAATCGTCTAAGTTGAGTGTAGAGCTGTGAGACACAGCTGGCAGTGAGAAACACCACACCCTCCAATGCATCCCGTAAACTCGTCACTTCTGATTCACGGGAATCAGACTGTCTTTTCTTCATGGGCGAATGAAAAGGGCGGACCTATGATTTCCCTCGAATTATTCTGATTACAGGACTTAATGATCACACCTTTTGATTCATGCAAAGACTGCAAAAATCACTAAATTAGGCCTATTAGACAACATGTACAGAAAGCATGAGCAAGATTGTATAGTTAGAAGGTTTTACAAGCCAGTCACGTTTGTTCATTCACACAGTGCATGACTGTATATTTTAGGGAGAGCTGAATCAAAGGCCCGTTCACACCAAGGACGATAACTATAACCATAAAGATAGGCTATAGTAAAAAAAAATTCTAAATATAAAAGAATAACAGTTCACACCACAACTATAACCAGGGTTCCCACACCTTTGTTAACTTCAAATTCAAAGACCTTTCAAGGACTTTCATTTAATTTCATTTATTTATTCACAAAATACCAAAAGCATAATAATGCAGTCATTGGAACAAAATCAAATAGGTATAATGAATGGGTCCCCCAAAGAAGCTAGAGAAGCTTATGGGTGGGGGCCACCCATAAGGTCCAATACCTTTCCAGGTCCAATACCTTCAAAATCAAGGACTTAATGTGGGGACACATTTCAAGGTTACAACCTTGTAAGATACATTGTTACAGTTTTGCGTGCATGAACGTCATGGCAACGTACAACACAAAGTACCTCACGCGGGAAACACTTAACGTAACACGTAAATGCGCGTAATTACTGTAAATCAAGCAAGCTAGGCCACGAGGTGTTGGCGAAATAACACATTAGCGGACCGGAGGGAATAACATGGATTTTTTTCCAGAAAACTTCTTGCACAAAATAAATTCAAGCGCTTTCAAGGACCTGTATCTGTGTGTGATTATTTTCAAGAACTTTCCAGGGCCTTGACATTTTTATGTTTTATTTTTTTTTAGATTCACAAACTTTCAAGTATTTCCAGGACCCGTGGGACCCCTGTATAACGATGACGGCGCAGAGAAATCGTTGAAACTCTTTCAGAACGATTTTTTTCCAGCTGATGAATGATAAAAACATTGACAGCCAATCAGAATCAATCCTGCTTTAAAGAGTTTGAGAATTTAAAGAGGCAGAACTGCAGCTCGTGCGTTTTATAAACAGATCAATATAATTTGCTGGTGTGGACGCTATTATAGTAATTGTCGTTATGGTTATAGTTCTTGGTGTGAATAGGCCTTTAGAAAGACCTGCAGTCATTTTAATTTGATTTGATTTGATTGGTTTTCATACCAATGCCATTTCACCAGTTCGGTAACACTTTATTTTGCTGGTACCTTTTGAACTAACTCTCATTAGAGTTTTAGTAGACTGTCTGCTTAATATATGCTTACACTTTATTTTGATGCTCAACAACAGATATTCTACTGACTAGTACATTTGCAAATACGTCAACTTATTCTACTAACAGTCCATTGATACTCTACTAACAGTTAGTCATGTAGGTGTAACGTTACAGTCAACAGAATGTGTTAAAGGGACCATCAAAATAATGTGAAATCACCAGTTCTTCTAAATTAACCTTTTTTTTTTCTTAGGGTGAAGAACATTTTAATAATCTAAAGAACCTTTGTTTGAGAAGGTTCTATGGATGTTAAAGGTTCTTCATGGAACCATCAATGCCAATAAAGAACCTTTATTTTTAAAAGCTATTAAGTTACAAATGGTCAAATATCAGTACAGAATTTGAATGTTACATGATAGATTATAATATAGAGGTTGACTGAATATTGATTATTTAATTGCAGACTGAATCATTAAAAAGGAAAGAACATGTTGTCTTTATATGTTAATTATTCCTGATAGGTTTTTTTTTTTAAAGGTTAATATTAAACATCTTTATTTTAGAATCAAACTACAGACATAAACTGATGAATAATGTAATAGTTGTGGAAATCCACAGACTCAAGGGAAGAATGACAGGGGTAGCACATCCTTAATGAGAGATTAATTAACCACTCTAACCCATTTAATGGCCTTTCCTTCAATTAAGTTTTCTGATCTCATAATTTCCTTTGGAGTTCTGATGTGTTTATGCTTTAACATGTATAGCTATACAAATCTATTGTATTAAAATGTCTATCGTTTTAATTATACATTTGAATGCAATTAGCATTAGTCTCAAATGAATAAAAGTCCAGAATAGTTTTATATTAAATTCCAATTTTAAAAGAACAAAACAGTTTTGAAGGACCCTTACTGTGACAGAAAGTTTGTTTATTGACGTAACCTCCACAAATAAATAAATAAATAACTTTTATAAAACGGATAGTTCCAATCCTTGATTGTGATTGGATGAGCCGCGTTCGAAGCCGTTGAACTCAACCTATGAACTCAACAAACCTACACCTGTAACCGCATTAGTACATTAGTATCACTGCGCAACTGCCGTTTGTGATTCTTTGTTGCTGCATGTGTTGCTTAGCAACCTTTTTGGAACTACATTGCTTGGCGGAGGAATAAATGTGTTATAACGTTTTATTTTTTGTTGCTGGTGTTTATTTTATGAATAAAATAAATATTTGTATGGAGTAACCGTTTTATAAAAGCAATAAGCCCCCTGAAGCTGTGTTTAACAGTGGATTTAGAACAGCTAAGGGGGTTTTAGGCACTCCTCTCCGAGTCGTAGCTAACAACGCCCCTTAGCTGTTCTAAATCCACTGTAAAACACGGCTTCGCGGGGCTTATTGCTCAAGTATACAGTGTATACATTCACAATTTATGACTTGCTCTCAAGACCCAGCAACAACGTCATGAGATTGTTTTCCACAACATGGGCTTCTCACTGCCACCAGGGACGGCTAAACCGGCCACGTAGTTTACATAAACATTATATATTGTATAGCCTACAGCAGGGCCTGGTGTACAGTACGGTTCAAAAGCTGGGAATAACTTCAACATTATGTTTTTGAAAGAAACTGGTTTAACTTTGCATGAGTGTGCGTGAATCACCAGCATGCAACAAAGTTGTGATAACCATTTTTTAATTCTATATAATTTTACCAGCATACAACGCTATGAAGAAAGTCATTTCTAAAACTGACACTGACATGCACCCACATAAATTAAGGTTTTTTAAACTACTCATGACCAGCATTACAACAAGATTTTATCACATATTATTGTAATAACACATTTACTAGTATATAGTTTCTAAGCTGCTACTATAGATAATACAGCTTTAACAACCGCCACAATTACAAGAACTACATATTTAAAAGTGCAAGTACAATGTCAAGAGCTTTAAAGTCTGGACCTTCATGATTAATGGACCAAGCTTGTTTTATCATTATGTGTAAAATGTGTTCTGTTCTAATGATGATTGATATTAGGAAAAACCTGGCTTTTTGATAGTATACAAAAAGATTACATAAATCAAGATGAAATGAAAAGCATTTTCAATAGAAGAACATGTGAAGTGACATTAAACTTATAAGTTAGACCTGAGTTTGAGCTGCTGGGAAGTTTGCGAGAGAGAGAGAGAGAGAGAGAGAGAGAGAGAGAGAGAGAGAGAGAGAGAGAGAGAGAGAGAGAGAGAGAGAGAGAGAGAGAGAGAGAGAAAAAAAACCTATGGAAAATCATCCCAGAAAGCATGGGAACAAACTTAATATCTTAATATTCTTAATATCTTAAGAATTCTTAAAAATCTTAAGAATTAGCAAGAGTAATTAAGGTGCTGTACAGCATTGCTTTCTTAAAAAAGAAAAGAAAGAACAATAAAACATAGACCCCAGTAACCCAAAATACACTTTCTCTACATTAAAATACTGCATTTTGAAGAGGTAAAAGCAGGTTAGGTCATCTGAACACATTACTGTAAAAAAATACAAATAAAACAATTAATTGTTACATTGTGGCAATAAATAGGCCAATATGGTAAAATGCAGGGACGTGTGTAAATAGATTTAGAATTGATTTTATCTCTAATTATTTGTTAATGTTATAAGTAGTTAAAAGACAAGATAAAGGTGAATTACCGGTTGAGTGAATTCAGAATAATCTTTTATCTATTTAATCTATACAGCGCAGCTGAGCTCATTCACAAAAACTCCACTGTATGGAGATGCCATTTCATAACTGCATGACTTTTAAGGAATTGTAAAATTTTACTGTCAACTAAAAGTGAACTTCTACAATGTTAAAAAAGAGAACATGACTGATGAAGTGTGTGTGTGTGAGTGTGTGTGTGTGTCATTTCATTGCGTTGAGGCCCAACCCTGAGAGGATCCATTGAAACAGGTCGAGCCTCTCCAGATCAGGTTTCACTGACAGGGTGGAGCTCAGGGAAAGTTTCAGATAAAGAGTGGCAAGAAAACCTTCAGAGAGGTTCTTCACACTAGGAGACACAAAACAGCACAGCTATCCAAAATGTTTCGTTGCGGAATCGCGTATCCAAGATGCAGGTGGATCCTGCCTATCCTTATTCTGTTCGCGATCATTTTCGACATTATCGCCATCGCGGCGCAGTCTGGATGGGTCGAGGACGAGAACGCTAAAACACATTACGCCAGCATGTGGACGCAGTGTCGAGGCCGCAACGACCAGTGGGATTGTAAATCTCTCATGGAGTTCTGTAAGTATTGAGTTCAAGTCCTTCGAATCGATGTTTAATCAAGTTTTAGACATTTACGTGCAGTTCAAATAAAAGCGTTCACCAAAAAAGAAATTAAACAAGCGCAAAAGCTTTTCTCTCAAAGTTATGAACAAATGTTCTCCCAGTTACGGGAACTTAATAGAATTTGTGTTTGAAGTTGTCTGGCCTTTAAAAATGTTAGCACTAAAACATTATTCATATGTCGTTCGTGGAACGTTTTTTTCTTCTTAAACGTTTTAGTTGGACGAATTTTAAAATGTCACTAGTTTTAGAACGTTCAGAGAACAATCAGAAGTAACGTTCCGTGATGACGTTTGCGGAGGGATACAATGGAATGTTCCCCTTAAAGAGGCAGTGCGCCCAAAAAAACAAAAACAAAAAAACAAACAATCTGTCATCATTTATTCACGCTCTAGTTCGTTTAATTTCTTTCTTCCGCTGAACACAAAAGAAGATATTTTGAAAGAATGTCGCTAACAGACATGGGTTTATATATTTTTTCCTCCATACTGTGGAAGTCAATGGGGCCCATCAAAAGTTTTGTGTCCCTTATTTTTCAAAATATCTTCTTTTGTGTTCAGCAGAAGAAAGAAATTCATACAGGTTTGGGACAACTGGAGCGCAAGTAAATGATGACAGAATTTTTGTTTTTGGGCGAACTATCATTGTAATGTTCGCATAACCAAGAAAAAAGTTTTTAAAACGTTTCACTGGATGTTTTAAACATTCATTGAACATTCAGAAATAACGTTTTCATAACTTGATGGGAATCTTTCTCACAGCGTTGTTGTTAGAACATTTATATTTGTTAGCTGGGCTGGAACGTATTTATAAGTTCAGTTGATCAGAAATAAAAGCCCATAAAAGAATACCATTTATATAATTTTTATTCTCTGTGCAAATGGAAATAATTAATGTAACATTCACAAAGTTTGCAAATAGAGCCACATTTAACCAGTTGAACCAGTTAAGTAAATCAGACGAGAGAGTTGACAGCTTAAACCTCCTGGCTAAACCTGCCATTTTGTGTGTGTGTGTGTGTGTGTGTGTGTTGTCGTTTACCTGTTACCAGCTGTTATTTTCATTATTTTACCAATAGAACAAAGTCTAAACTAAGGCCTGACAATAAAGATCTCTCCATTACTGTTTATTGAGCATTTTGATGCAGGAATATAATGCCACAACCCTCTTTATGAACAACAATGCGTCTAAATTATTCATAGATGGAGAATATTAATATGCTGTGATGCACTAGTCCAGTTCATAGGTTGGCACTTCATATTTCTTTAAGCTCTTGTGTCATACATCAAGCAAGTGTCATGAAAAATATAATTATAATCTTAAAAACAAAGTTGATAACATAACATAAGCAGTTTGTTCCTAATGAGTTGTGATGAGTGATGAGTTGTGATGAGTGATGAGTTGTCTAGATATGGAGTCAGACCAAAAAAAATACAAGTCTCATCAATCACATTATTTGTGTAACTCGACCACACCCGTCCTCCTGGGTGTGACTGTCCTCAGACACATTCCTTACTGAGCGTGAAGAAGCCAAGCGCTGTCTCTACAAGTCCTGAAACTGATTCAGAGTGAAACTAGTTAAGCATTTCTGCATGTCTGTTAATGTGTAACCATCCACATTACAAGCTCGCACTGAACATCGCCTCGTGTGCTTTCTTTAAACGTCCTCATGTTGATTCATTGAGTGAAAGTGATGAGTTGTTTAGATTAACTATGCCTCGTGTAATAGATGATGCCTTTATAATCGGTTTTAAAAATGTTAAAACCAGCTCCTAGCCTGCTGATAGGTTTTGGGTTGTTTCATTTTTACACTTTTTCGAATAGTGTGACCGTAATGAAACCAAAACACATGTTCACACATGTTCTAATTTGTTACACTGTTTATTTAAATTTAAGTTAAGTTATAATATTCTCTTCTTCTATTATTATTATTCTATGTATTCCAAGCTTTGGCAATATTGCGTTATTTACAGTCATGCCCATAAAGCAGTTTTGAACTGTGCTAAAGTGTTGTTCCTGCCGTCCCTCCAGCATGGGCTCAGGCGGTCGCTGCTCTGATGATCATCGGCCTCATCATCCTCTTCATCGCCCTCATCGTCTCGGTCGTGGCTCTCTGCTGCACCCTCTCCATCCCGTTACTGCCTTTCATTGGAGGACTGCTTATTTTGGCTGGTAAGAGACTTTCTTTGCTTTTTAGTCTGTTGGAAATCAAGGAATAAGGGCTGAGGACACCTTCATATTGGCCAAAACTCAACAAAATATGAGTTGTTTTTTCCACGCCTCCAGTCCATGTGGGATTTGAGTCAAACTCTTTCCCAGGAAATTCCACATTAGGATCATTTCTTTCACTTTGTCTGTGATGAATTGAATGGTTTCTAGATAATGCGTGGATGTAGGGCTGGGCGGTATGATGGTATAAACCTGAACGCAGAGCTGTTATTTTAGTATCATTGCGATACCATTATAGTTTTTATTAATATTTCGATTTTTATTTTAATATCTTCCATTTTCATTTAAAATATTTTGTTGCCATTTCTGTTTTTGCCATTATTTTAAAAACATTTTTAAATAATCGATGTCGTTTTTGCGTCTTATTTTTAGTTATATTAGTGCGTCAAGTTAAACTAAATGAAAATGAGAAAAGTTGCCTTAATTTGGCTTTTTTAAAAACTTTTTTGCATTTTATTTTATAGCTATTATAACCTGGACTTTATTTTGATAGTTCACTTTAGACATTCTACTAACTGCAAGTAACTACATGTCAACTAGCAGTCATTAGAGTATTAGTAGACTCTCTGTTTAATATCTCTATAAAACTCTTTATTTTGATGCTCAACAACAGATATTCTACTGACTATAAGTAACTTTACAACTACATGTCAACTTATTCTAACCCTACCAGTCTACTAATACTCTACTAACACTATAATGAGAGTTAGCTGACATGTAGTTGCAAAGTTACTTACTGTTAGTACAGTGTCTAAGTGGACTATCGGACCCAGTAGAGGTTCTGCTGTACTGGGTTTACTTTAGGTCAGAATCTAAAACAATACAGAGCAGAAATCATCCCAAGTAAGTTAAGACAAGTAAGAACTCCTCTTTTAGGGGTGGAGAGTTTGAAGATATAAACCGTTGTACTGATTATGTAATTTTGGTCTTTCCGCCCTCTACTATGGGACTTTTGTTTTGCTGTTGCTACGGGATCGAGTGTCAGTGTGTTGCGATCACAAACCACGCTCTCGCCCTCCCCCTCCCCCTCCCCCTCCCCCATCCACTGGTTCACTGGTTCACTTGTTCAGGTGAAAGTTAAGAGCGGCTGTCGAGACTGGGCAGGTTTGCTCTCCGTATTCCTCACCGGATTGAATCACAACCTTTTCTTATTAATGTTTTGTGATCTGATGTCTTACAATGAGGTGCATATTGTTGAGTTGGAAGAACAGAATGTTCATCATCATAAATGTTCAATCATCATCATAAATGTTTTATTTAAAACAGGATTATAATAGTTAACTAAAGCTAAAACCATTAAAAAAAACCTGTTACTTGAAATAAAATAAATGTCAACTTAATATTGAACAACTTATTTTATTTCAACTAAGCAAAGGCAACATTTCTCATTCTCAAGAAATTTATGTTGATGTTATCTTAACTAAAATAACTACAAATAAAACCAGAAACTAATACAAATTACAAAAACACACAACAAAATGATCATTAAATTACAGTTAAAATGGAAATATATATCAAAATATTGATAAAAACATATATTAGTATCTCAATGATACTAAAAGTTTACCATTACGCGGTGGCACATACTCAGTGAAACAATGAAACCTCAGCACTCTCTGTGTGAGCAATAGTTCATTCCTCAGTTTTAGATTAGATTACGGGCTTTGTGGCTTGAAGCGTCAGACACAGCTCCGTGTGAAAGTTTCCACACACCCAAACAGGGCTTGGCTTCTCTCGCATGTCTCTGCAACACCCAGTGACGCCCGCCCTTCCCATAGATGAGGGCTTTATTGAGCTGGGCTTTAAGCTATTGATTAAACATGTTTATGGGCAGAAACAGATTACTGCCACGTTTATATGAGGTGCAGTTTATCAAGAAACAAACGGCAAAAAATGCCTCTCTTACTTAGTAGTTTTGTCTGGTTTCCAGTACAAATATCAAAAAAATCTTAAATCAAGATGCATTTACTAGATGCGTAAAATTTGTCTTGTTTTTCGGGGGAATTAAACAAAATAAAGTTTGCTTAAAACATGCAAAATTATCTGTCCATGGGGTGAGAAAAATAATGTTAATTCAAACAGAAACAAGATTCTTTTTCTGACCCCATGAACAGATCATTTTGCTCGTTTTAAGCAAAAACTCACTTAATTTTGATTTATTTCCCCAGAAAACAAAAATAATATCTTATGGCATTTTACTACTTCAGTAAATGCATCTTGATTTAAGAATTGTTTTGATATTTGGACTTGAAACCAGACAAAAATACAAAGTAAGAAAAGCATTTTTTGCAGTGCAGGATAAGATCAACAACCATGTCTTTATCGCTTCCTTTTATACATCCAAAGCCTACAGTGCGTTTAGCCTTTTTTTTTTCTTTGTTTTTTCATTGTGTTTTTTACGTACAGTCGACAATATTGTCAAAACGATCCTCGTTCACACAGATCCGCGGAAACGACTAAAACCGCTGTATTCTGCTGCCAGGCCAGTAGATGGCGATGTCACTTTGTAAAGAAACGCTACGCATCTATAGACTGAACACGCACGCACATGATGTCTTCGTTTTCACAAATTCCCATTTCTTTTGGTTTACACAGAGAGGATAATAATATTGTTTTCAAAAATGTGCACTTTGTAACCGTTTTTAGGCCCTCAAAACATTGTCTTTTAAATGAACGGCCAAAACGCATAAAGTTTTCTGCTTATAGTTGAAAAAAGCCCCTGGCGCTCAGCTCATCTTTCCTGCATTCCTCAAACTGGTCTATGCTTGAATTATGAATATTACATGCCTGTAAATCAGACAAGGTTATTTCTGTTCTTACCAGTAGATAAATCATACACACACACACACACTACCACACCAGATCAATCTAACCAACGGATCAATCCGTTCAGTCAATATACACCTTGATTTTACATCTGGGGTTGTAACAGTTTCCCTCAAGCTCACACAGGTGTCCTAGCAGAGGAACCACAGGTGTAGTTCATCAAATGAACAGTAGTCTTCTGTTAACGTTTAGTCTCACAGAGCCAGACCTTCAGACTAATGGCAGAAACTCGAAACTCCCAAAGTGTTTCCCAATTTGTGTGCCCTAATGCATGGCCATGATGTCTGAGGCTGAGACGAGTTAATGATCTGTTCATTTTGAATAGGGCGTCTATTGTTTTATCATTTGAAGCCTAAAAGTGTGCTTGTACTGTCTGTCTTTCACCTGCTTTAGTATTTTGTAAAAAAATTAGGGATGCGCCGATGTGCGATATATATCGGCCATCATATCGGTATCGGCCGATATATGAATCGGCCCGATAAGAAAATTTGGCCGATATATTAAAGCTGATAAATTATGGATTATTTCCTTCAGCTTAGACACTTCAAATACACACTGTTCAACATGATGGTTTTGAATTTCTTAAAATATGATTGAAATCACTTTAAAAAAAAAGGAAAATACAGTTAATTGCAACATGTGCAGCGCAAGTCTGTCATATCGGCTACATATAATTATAATGAGACCATTATGATTGTGTGTTTGGGTCGTGGCTTTTAATGGTGAGACTTTGTTTTTGTAATCAGGCTCTCAAAAATTATATTAAAATTTGGATTTAGATTTATCGGCCAATATATCGGTTATCGGCTTTCAAATATAAAGAATTATCGGTTATCGGTATCGGCCAAAATTTTCATATCGGTGCATCCCTAAGAATAATGACTTTTTTTTTTTTTAAATGAAATGGTATGACTTAAGTGTTCAAATACTTTTTTTGGTCACTGTGACTGAACTTATCTGTTATCTGTAATCTGCTGTGCCAGTGAGTGACAGTGCTTTCTCTCGTTACAGTAATCGTGCAGATAATCGCTCTGGTCATCTACCCTGTCAAGTTCAACGAGCTGATCTATGAAGGTTATTATAACTACACGTGGGCGTACGGTTTTGGCTGGGGCGCGACAATCCTGATGCTGGGGTGCGGGATCCTCTTCTGCTGCCTTCCTCGCTACGAAGATGAGCTTTCCGGGATTGAGAAGGTTAAATACATCTACAGCTCTGCCTGAAAAGCCCCAAACCTCTCATAAAGGACCATGTTAAGTCACCCAAGACTAAAGGTCAATGCTCACAGATCTCTGAAAGCATTGTCATTTCCCCAAAGCAACCGTATAGGACAGTACTGACTTTGATAAGGGCTGTGATGCGCAGCCAAAACCGAGGCCGTTTCTCCAACCTTCCAATGCAATTACCTTTTATTTTCATTTGTTATTCATTCACAAACCGATTGGGTTTTGATGCTTTGGTTTTAATGTCACTCGGCACAGATTGCTCATGAAAACTCCACCTTTTCTCTATACATTTTAGAGAGTTACATTGTCCATCACGTATTATATGTAAACATAATTAATTATAGACGTAAATCACATTAATACAGCTTAGAAGATAATTGAAAGTAGGTTGCTTTCTTATGAGTTTTACACTGTAACATGAATATTGTAATGTAAAGTGTGGCTGAGTTTTGATATTTGTATATTTCTTGAACATCTCTACATATCAACATTAGGTAAACATTTTTACGATGTAACTGTACTTGTATATTAATGTGTCATTCTTTGCCCGGCCTTCCCTAAAGTGCTCTTACTGTCTGCTAAGAATGTGTGTTTTGTGTTTGGATGGTGTAAGTGTGTGTGGAGAGATTCACATAAATATTTTTACAGCAAAAAAAATGGGTGAGCAAGTGGATAAAAGAGCAGAACTGCACGCATTTGGCAGTAATTTGATGCTTTTCTTTGCTTTGCTTTGAATTTTTGTAGATCTTGATGCATTTATGCCTTGTTCAATTCAATTGAGTCCGCTTGGTGTGTAATGCAGAAAAGAAAATGAATAAATAAAAATATATACTTTGCTGGTAAACTGCAACATTGTTGGGGTTTTTTGAAGCGTTTTAATAGATTCAGATTTTTCACTTTGTCTTTTGTGGTTCTTTGTGATATGAATTGTAAACGAATCTTCAATAAAAGTGAGTAATACTATTAAGACAATCACTTTTTTTTTTTTCTAAGAAATTAAAGTTGGCATAAAGGTGTTTTTGCACCCAGGGTTGGGTATCATTGGATTTTAACGATTCTGATTCTTCGATTCAAATAAGGGAAAATATTTTTATTTTATTTTCATTTTTAAGTCTTTTTGCAAAACATTTAATTGTTGCTGAATACCTTAAACAAAAATAACCAGGCTAAAGAACACTTACACAAGGATTTGAAATACCAAAGCAAAAACAACTACACATGTTAAGCATTATTACAGACAAGGAAACATTCAGTAATTAAAAAAGAACAAACAAATTAGCAATTGTACAAATAGATACAACTGAACAAAGATACGATTTAAATAAACAGTGTTTTAAGATTTTCAGGTATTCAGGGACAGAATCTCATCAAATGTAAAATAACACTGCACTTTATAAACAAAATATACATTACAAATATAGTTCAAACACTTAGACAAGAACAGTGAGTGAATTTTCTTGTCTTTTGTTGTTTGAATAAAGTTATTATAGAGATGGCAGCAGGAATATTAGGCTGCTGTCACTTGAGTTAGGGATAAGGGGATAAAATTAGCCCATGATTTACTCATCCTCAAGTCATCCTAGGTGTATATGACATTCTTCTTTCAGACGAATACAATCTGAGTTATATATTTTTTTAAAGATGCACTTTTATGATGGACAGATGCACTTTTATGATGGATAGATGCACTTTTATGATGGACAGATGCACTGTCTTTTATGATGGACAGATGCACTTTTATGATGGACAGATGCACTTTTATGATGGATAGATGCACTTTTATCATGGATAGATTCACTTTTATGATGGATAGATGCACATTTATGATGGATAGATTCACTTTTATGATGATAGATGCACTTTTATCATGGATAGATTCACTTTTATGATGGATAGATGCACTTTTATGATGGATAGATGCACATTTATGATGGATAGATGCACTTTTATGATGGACAGATGCACTTTTATGATGATAGATGCACTTTTATGATGGATAGATTCACTTTTATGATGGATAGATGCACTTTTATGATGGATAGATGCACATTTATGATGGATAGATTCACTTTTATGATGGATAGATGCACTTTTATGATGGATAGATGCACATTTATGATGGATAGATTCACTTTTATGATGATAGATTCACTTTTATGATGATAGATGCACTTTTATGATGGACAGATGCACTTTTATGATGATAGATGCACTTTTATCATGGATAGATTCACTTTTATGATGGATAGATGCACTTTTATGATGGATAGATGCACATTTATGATGGATAGATTCACTTTTATGATGGATAGATGCACTTTTATGATGGATAGATGCACTTTTATCATGGATAGATTCACTTTTATCATGGATAGATTCACTTTTATGATGGATAGATGCACTTTTATCATGGACAGATTCACTTTTATGATGGATAAATGCACTTTTATGATGGATAGATGCACATTTATGATGGATAGATGCACTTTTATGATGGATAGATGCACTTTTATGATGGATAGATTCACTTTTATGGACTTTAAAACAGAAACGGCCATTCACTGCCATTATAAAGCTTGGAAGAGCCAGTGCATTTTTTAACATAACTCTGATATATACACCTCGGATGACTTGAGGGTGAGTAAATCATGGGCTAATTTTCATCTTTGGGTGAACTATCCCTTTAAGAGCTGCACAGATCCAATATACTGTTACACATGCGTTTTCTTTCTCAACTGTTGACCTTCACTTAAGACATAAATGACTGTTTACAATGATATTTTGACATATCTCTGTGTGTATTTGTCCGTTCAAGTGCAAAAAGACGCGGAAGAGAACTTGGTTCAGTATCGCGCACTGTTCAGTATGACTAACTCATAGTATGTTTAATTGGCCAATAAACTCAAGGAGGTCTATAGACCCTTTTACAGGCCACGTGATCAAATAGTTGCGCGCGCATTTTGGCAACGGAAGTGGTGTTTTTCCCCACTGGCTCTAACGTGTTAGCAACTCCGAAAGTTTATCAAAACGGTTTCCCAGCATCAAAATGTCTGGTTGTTTCGTTTACGGTTGCACTAATCGATATTCCACCAAGGGGCTTAAGTTTTATATTATTCCGACAGGATCACGGCCGTTTCAGAAGAGTGGCTGCAGGCGATTAAACGTGTTGATTGGAGCGAGGACATAATAAAAAATGCTTGCGTCTGTTGTTTAATCCGCTCGCGTAGCTTGACATGCTGGTGATTCTCGCCATACTTCCGTTGCCAATATGCATGCGCATACGTCATCATTGTGTACAAACAGTAAAAGGGTCAATAGACAGATCTGTACGGGTCGCCTTAGTCCGGTTCTTCACCAGCCAAACAACTGCTATTGACACCAATGCTAACAGAGACACAGCTCAGTCTAGAAATCAATGAGTTTATTTATCTTGCCATGAATCAGATCTGCTGCCAAGTAGTTTTGAGCCAGTAATCCAAAACTAAATAAGCAACAAATCACTTTGTATCCGTGGGGAAATGACATCATGACAAGGTTGATTGGCTGATGATACCATTCAGTTCCAAGCTACTGCAAGCATTGGTCTCTGCAGGACAGTAACAGGAGTCATCAGATCAGCGGGTAAAAAATCATATGCGTCACAGTGAGGGTACTAGCAACTATTCTCAGCTTTAAAAAGCAGCTCTGACATGAAAAATGTGTGATTTTAAAGTTGAAATTAGAATGCATACCAGTAAAAAAAAAAAAAAATTAATTGTATATATATATTTTTTTTTTTTTTTTTTATTTTTTTTTTGGTACAGGAGTGGCATGTTTTGAGGATTATTTGGGATGGGTTATCAATCCTGCCACTGGGCATACTACGAGCAGACACATCTGGTTACCGTTTCACCTTTCGTGTAAATGTCACGGGTGGAAGTAATAGTGAAGCGAGGATTCAAGTGCAGGAATGAAGGGTCTTTAATTAATAATAAAAATGAAACAAAACACAAACGAAAACTCCCCATGGGGGAAAACAGGACAGGCATCAAGATACAACAGATCTATGGCAGGAACACGAGGGAACAGAGGACGATCCATCACAGGACTGCAAACAAAAGAGGGTAGGGTAACGAAGGAGGACAGGTGCGGCACATTAATCAATAATCAGATAACAAGATGGGCGGGGCTAGACAATGGACAGGAGAGCACATGGCACAAGGAAACACATGACAAGCCCTGTGCTCACACCAGACAGGACTATAACACAAGCACATGACAGACCGGGAGTGTCAGAGCTCTGTCACCAAACTACACAGAAGTGACACAACCCTGACAGTAAATGAATCCCTGTTGCTTGCAGCAAAAACCTTAATTTCCGATCAGTTTGAAATGTTCTTTGCGGTACACCAGAAGTACAGTGTAAATAAGTGAGAAGGCACACAACAGGAGGTGTGTTTTCTGCTGAAGATGAGTCAGAGAGAGACACACCTGTTCTGTTCACGTCTGCTGTATAAACAGCGGCAACATCTGGTACATGGAGTACTGACGGAAACTGTCTGGAAACGGGTGAACTGAGGACAGAACAACAAAAGAGAGGGAACAAACACACCATGCATGTCTCCTGTTCACATTCCTCACACACACAGGTCACATTCTGGCTGCCAACTTTTAGTTCAGCTCATTGTTGGTATTGACACAAACTTCATGCTTCGATTCACACGCTTGCGATTTGATTTCGATGTCAAGTTAATATCTATTCTTTTGGACATGAATACATTATTAGGTCTACTAATGATTATACCTAATTAAAATGAAGATAATCACATTGGACTATTCAAAAGTTCCTCGGGGTGAATTAAAACATGATTTTTTAAAGCTCTTTTTTAGTCTTAATCTTATTTTAAATATATATTTTTAAATATTTAAAAAATATTTAAGACATCTTTTATAAGACAAAATGAAAGACATCTTGAGACCCCAGTCTGAAAAGCCCTGCTAATGGACAACACACACACACACACACACACACACACACACACACACACACACACACACACACACACACACACACACACACACACACACACACACACACACACACACACACACACACACACATATATGTATATTGTAGGGTAACATGGGGGAAGATGCCCCCCTTAATGCCAATGTTTTATTATAGGAAATAAATTGAAATATTTGTAAATTTAATTGTTATAGAACAAAATGTAAAATTATCCAAAGGGGCCATCTTAGTTACTGGATATATTGTAATGTGCTTTGAGCTAGTGAACTGTTTTACAAAGATTGAAAGATATAATATAATTATTTAATGAAATGTATGCCCTGTATTATATTGTATAGATTTTGTATTGCATAGATCTACTCGTAGGGTGCAGCTAAAAGATTTATAGCAGGTGTTAATAACAATATCTTTATGAAGAGAGGGTCGGGCGAGGGTGTTACAATAATAAAAAAAAATCTTATTTTATTAGACTAGAGAGAATAACCACTTGTTATTCTAGATGGTGTCACGGACATTTCAGGATTTTTTTTGTTTTTGTTTTGTTTTTGTTCAAGAAACAGATGCAAATATACAAACACCTTCAGGAGAACATTAAAGTAAAAATAAATAAAAAATAAAAATAATAATAATAATAATAATAATAATAACTTTTATTCGCACTTTTATTCTGAAAATTATTCTGACTTTATAATAACACTCGACGTCACCTGCTGGCGTAATGATGTCACTTGCAGAAAGAGTACATGACTTCAAATCCCCACACGTGAAGAAAAGGGAAAAAAAGAAGAAGAAGAAGAAAAAAAAGGGCGGGGGGTATGGGGGGAAATGCACTACGAAATGTCAACAACTCCAATGTCGTCATTGGTTCCAACACATTCAGTCTCTCTCCGTTTAATGCTACGACCTCCTGGGATCATGTCTAAAAACTAATGAACATTCATGCATGAGATGTATTCCTATTTCTATGAAAAACACAAAATAATGGAAGTTTTAGATTCTTTAGAGTTAGACACTTGAGACTTCAAAAGTTTACTGAGCTGTATTATGCACACAACTAGTCTCATACCACCACTAGATGGCAGCATATGACATCCAAACATCCGCAGAGATCTTTCTTTGTGTCTGGATTATTGGCCACGGATGATGTCACCTCACCTCTTCATCTACCTTGACTAGCAAACATCACTCCTCTTTTATTTTCCCTTTACTTACGCACACAGCGGTGAGCTCAGCCAGTCACAAAAGTGCTTTATCATCACCTTTAAATCGTCGGTCGTGAAATCAAACTGGCATATGTGTTATAGTCTTGCTTTTAAAGTAAATTAAGATGATATGAATTTCAATGGACAAGGAATTAAAGGACTTTTGCGAGCACAGATCAGATGAGTGTGAGATCGGCCGGTCACACACTCTCAGCTCTTCTTCACACTGTGCTAAACTCGTAGTGTCACACATCCTGTCTCTCCACAGCGACAAGACAGACTTTTTAAAAGATTTGACATGGGCTAAATTAATTAAGTGAGCTTGAGATATGTCATTCATAGCTGATTTCATTTTAACCCCATTAAAAATATCAGTTTTTTTCCTTTAAAAACTGTTGTAACATGTTCCTCTGACCTAATCAAACCCCATGACTGATGAATGACGTGTGTGATCTTCTGAGCTATCGAAGGGTCTCGAGATCTCCTATCTCAAACAGAACATGATCATTGTTCAGCCATTCCAGTAAACTGGTTTGTATTGTGAGTGACAGCAGATTGAAGGGTTCTAGTGAGCCACATTCCACAACATGTATCAATTCCATGCAATGAAACCGTGTTCAGAATGTTTAGAATTTTGTCATCCAGGTAATTCCATCCATGTCTGTGTTATGAAATCAAAGCATTTTTTTTACCATTGTTGCCTTTTGAACATTGTCTAGCTTTTTTAGCGTGATGGGTGAGTGGGTTTTTGAATCATGAGTCAAAACAGTAACTTACTGAAAAGTTACAAAAGAAAAAGAAAAGAAAAGAAAAAACACCTGAGAAGTGATTTCCCCTTGAATGTTTCCTATAGCTTCTTTTGAGTCCACCCCCCCACTTCAGCTCGATGCTTTAACTGACTCGACTCCAACTCAAGCCTGTAGTTTTTGGGGGCAACCCCTGTGGGGCTGCTGAAATCACTACTCAACGATGATGAAATTTACGGGATCTATCCTATAGATTGCTGGTAGAGAATGAGTCAGCGCATGAACTGAGGGCACTAAAGGGCTCACAACATGACGTGATCATGCAAATCACACCTATTCCCAGTATCAGGCTCTCGGCCACTAAACGTGAGAAACTTTCGGTTTTGTTCGCTGATTTTGACATCACACTACTAGATAAAAGAGACCAATGACTTATATATATTTATATATGTACATATACATACAGTGCTATGCATAAGTTTAGACACCCATGCTAAAGTTGACTAAAAAGAGGAATAAAAAATCATCTTTTGGAAATTGAACTTAATGCCTTAATTAAAGAAATTAGGAAAAATCCAACCTTTAAGGACACCAATTTTCTTTGTGAATGAATAATGTATCGTAAATAAATAAATGTTCTTCCTTAAAATACAGGGTGCATAAGTCTGGACACCCCTATCTTAAATTCCCAGATTTTTATTTTTAAAGGCCAGTTACTTCATGGATCCAGGATACTATGCATCCTGATAAAGTTCCCTTGGCCTTTGGAATTAAAATAGCCCCACATCATCACATAGCCTTCACCATACCTAGAGAATGGCATGGAGTACTTTCCATAAGATCATCTCTCAATGCAAATCAAACCAGCTATTAGGCTAACTGAAATCAAACCATACCAATCTCTAGTCTAATTTGACATCACACTACTAGACAAAAGAGACCATTGAATTATATATATATATATATATATATATATATATATATATATATATATATATATATATATATATATATATATATATATATATATACATGAAGAGTTCAGATGCAATAGCCTCTAAGTGCCATCTGAAATTTCTTCTAGAATGATCATTTTTATAAAGCTTGTATATTTAAGTTCAGTAATTTCACTTAAATGACAATTAAAAGGTAATTTGCATTGCCATTTAATTGAAATTATTGAACTTAAATATACGAGCTTGATAAAAATTATCATTCTAGAAGAAAATTTCAGATGGCACTTAGAGGCTATTGCATCTGAACTCTTCATGTATATATAACACACACACACACACACATATATATATACACCAATATATATAATTATATATATATATATATATAATAACACACACACACACACACACACACACACACACACACACACACACACACACACACACACACACACACACACACACACACACACACACACACACACACACACACACACACACACACACATATATATAATAACACACACACACACACACACACACACATACACATACACATATAATAAAATAACACATTGAAAAAGTTTGTAACAACAATAACAAAAAAGAGTTGTAGGTTTTCTGTTTCTTGAGCTTCGGCCTTCGGGAAACTTTTCTGGAATGCACCCGAGGTGACAGATCATCTTGGAACTTTTCCTGTTCTACAAAAATGACTCATGGGATCGAGTCAAACGCAGCATTATAAATGAACACACGTGGAATTCCCTCTCCATTCCTGCCAGACAGCAGCAGAAACTGCCCGTTAGTACATGAGTACATGAGTAAAGATACTGTAGGATCCACCAGAATCCTGGTTTTTGTTTTATTTTCCCTTTTTTTTTTATCTTTCCTGGCGTGGTGATTTTCTGTGTTCACTTTCAGTTTCTTCACACTTAAGATTCATAATTCAACAGTTCTGGGAATGATTAGTGTCGTATATATGTCTGTTGAACAGTAGGGGCCAAAAGTGATGTCTGTTTTTAATGACCCTACAAGTTTGATTAAACCATCAAAATATGGTGAAAATATTATATATTTGTGAAATATTTTCATTATGAGAGAAGAAAAAAACATTAAGCTTGGTTCGTGTATTTATCGGACAAAATGATTTGGCAAAAAAGGAAAACTATTCACAGCTTTTATTTTACTATGAGCTTTTTTTTTTTTTTTTTTTTTAAGTATAGGAAAAAGCATACATTGACTACAGCATAATCAGTTATTAATATTTCGTTGGTTCTCTCTTGTTTTTGACAGCCTGGCCAAATATTCTGTCTATATTATATTATAGAAGGCGGCATTTATTATGCACAATTTGGCATGTTTCATTGCGTTTTCATCACAGATAAAACAACCGACTCCACAATATGCTTACGAAACCTCACATCAGTGTTTATATCTGAACTATAAACTTTGGGAACACTTTATTTTACAGTGTCCTTGTTACATGTAGTTAGTAACATGTAGGCTAGTATACATGCAACTAACCCTATTCCAACCCCTATTCCAAACCCAAACCCTATATCCATCCATCCATCCATCCAGTAAATTATTATTACTCAGTACTTAAATGTATAATTACACTGTAACAAAGACACCTTAAAATAAAGGGTAATACTTTATTTTAAAGTATCCTTGTTACATGTTACATATACTTACCATAGTAAGTAATAACAGTAAATTATGCATAATTACATGCAACAAACCCTCAACCAAATCCTAATCCTACCCTAACCTTATAAGTACATGCAGTTGCTTAATATTACTCAGTACTTAATTACACTGTAACAATGACGCCTTAAAGAAAAAAGTGTAACCAAATAAAGTGTAACTCCCGGTACTTATGTGATAATATGAAGATTTGTAACACAGAACTAGCAATAGTGTGTCTTATAATACCTAGACATGACAACTGATCAGCGGCAGAACCAATGAAGTCCGATGTGATCGTAATCAAAGGTGTAATGAGATCACGTGGGTGTTTGAATCTTGGTCGCTATGTTTTAACGATTAGCCTAATCGTGCAGCTCTAACATAATCTGTTTTAAAATTTAAAAATATTTTTTGTCTTTTACATTTTATTTTAAGCAACGAAGGTTTTAAATGACTTTCGTTTTTTGTTTTAGCTAACAATAACAACTCTCGTTTTAGGACAAGAACTACTGACTTTTGTTGTCGAATGCATCACAATAGGCCTATTTTATGTTCTTCCGACCGAAACATTTAGTGCCCTGGAACTGCACTGTAACAAAAATGCTCAAGTTGTAACAGAATCAGCGTGTGTAGGCTGCACATTTTATTGCGAGCGTGATAATTTGCATGCATGCTATTTTCAGAGAGACGCACTCAGGTTGTGCGTTAACTTTCCGCCCACACTGAAGCGGTCCCTTCCCCCGCATCACTGAAATGTCACCTCTTCCCCGCACCAAATATCCCCTCCCTCTCTCATACACTCTTTCCTTCCAGCTGTGAGTCACTAGAGTTCGTGAGGGGGTTTGGGGGTTACCTACTTCAAGAGCTATTTGAGTGTTGGCCACTGAAACGACTGCGAGTTGACTTTCAGAATCACATTATTAGAAAGAGCCATAAAGTTTTAAGCAGTCAAAAAAGACTAAGATAGCGATGTTGTAACTCACAACCACAAAACTTCCTGTGACGGAGTAGCACGGTTTAATGGCACAAAAATTCACCCTGGGTTTATGCAAGGTTTTACCAGCCTCTATATTTAGAGTCAGTCAAAAATGATACCAATGCAGAGGTTTTAAAATATTATAATTTTTTTAACACTGAGTGTTGAAGTACAAAATGGAGACTGAAAATTATTTGATCAAACAACGTTTCAGCCATGTTTTTTTTTTTTTTTTTTTATCATTCTCACTTGGTATCAGAATAGTTTGGAAATAAGCATATGTTTCTGTTTCGTTCCTCTTGATGGTAAGATGCAGAGCTACAGACTATAGTGGAATTTTTTTTACTTTTATGATAGCTGAGGCCTGTTATTTTGTGGTTCTAATGGACTTCACAGGGTATTTCACCATCTGAAGTGAGATTTCAATCCAAAGGAATCATACATGTTCAGTGCAAAAGGCATAGGGAATAAGGGAACATCGATACATGACTTCACAGGAAGTAGAGAGGGAAATTTACCCACCAGGCACTGCTATACTTAACATACCCAAGCTCATAATATTACTTTTGGGGTCTGCTAGAATACATGTACATGATATATAGTTCAGGAAACATTATTTTTCTTATACTGTACATACTGCATCATCTCTTTTCACCCTCTGTTTTAGTTCATGTCTCTTTAAAGCCAACCTTTCCGAAAAACACAGTCTGCTCTGATTGGTCAGCTGTACCAGTCTTATTGGTCAACCACTTAGAGTGTGTGTCAGAAGTGTAGCGTTCCTTACAATAATCGGCTTTCAGCTCCCAAAGCCGTGGCAACTATGGTGTAGGTATTCGAAGTCCAGCAGCAAAAGAACAGTATCTCCTCGACATAGCCAAATCACTTACTGAACTGTACTTTGAGGGCGGGCCAAAGCAGCCAGTAGACGTTTTTTATGCAAATGTGTGTAACGGATGTAGGCTAGTAAGAGCTGTGCGTCTAAACCTCACTCCCCTGGCCTCAAGAGGCACACTAGCATTGTAACCGTGCCCCCCTTCGTCCAGTTCGAATCCTGTTTGGAGCGGGTCGAGTAGGATTGGTTACATTTGGTGCCGTGACCCGAATGGGGGTGAGGTTTAGGGGTGTGAGTGTAACGGACAAAGGTCAGAGCTGTGCGTCTAAACCTCACTCCCCTGGCCTCAAGAGGCACGCTAGCATTGTAACCGTGCCCGCCTTCGTCCAGTTCTAATCCTGTTTGGAGCGGGTCGAGAAGGATTGGTTACATTTGGTGCTGTGACCCAAATGGGGGTGAGGTTTAGGGGTGTGAGTGTAACGGATGAAAGCCAGTAAGAGCTGTGCATGTAAACCTCACTCCCCTGGTTTCAAGAGGCGTGCTACCATTGTTAGCGCGCCCGCCTTCGCCCAGTTCGAATCCCATTTGGAACGGGTGAAGTAGGACTGGTTACATGTGGTGCCGTGACCCGGATGGGGGTGAGGTATAGGGTTGTGAGTGTAATGGACAAAGGTCAGAGCTGTGCGTGTAAACCTCACTCCCCTGGTCTCAAGAGGCGTGCTAGCATTGTTAGCGCCCGCCTTCGCCCAGTTCGAATCCCATTTGGAGCGGGTCAAGTAGGACTGGTTTAATTTGGTGCCATGACCCGGATGGGGGTGTGAGTGTAATGGACAAAGGTCAGAGCTGTGCATATAAACCTCACTCCCCTGGTCTCAAGAGGCACGCTACTATTGTTAGCGCGCCCGCCTTCGCCCAGTTCAAATCCTATTTGGAGCAGGTCAAGTAGGACTGGTTACATTTGGTGCCGTGACCCGGATGGGAGTGAGGTTTAGGGGTGTGAGTGTAATGGACAAAGGTCAGAGCTGTGCTTGTAAACCTCACTCCCCTGGTCTCAAGAGGCGAGCTAGCATCTGACGCTACCTGCTGTAGTATTAAGCGTCCTTGTTAGTGCTCGCTTCCCACTTCAGAGACCCCGGTTTGAATCCTGCTCGGAGCGGGTCGAGTAGGACCGGTTACATGTGGAACATGGTGACATAACTAAGTCACGGAAATAATGGCAGGACTACAAACAAGGCTTTTCAGGCAAGTCCTAGCAGACTACCATGAGCAAGGTCTGACACACCTTGACAGTTTTCCACCTGAACCATAAAGTTGGCACAAAGAACCTTAGGATTCTTACCTAAGAAGGATTCTTACCTGGTGTCTACCATGACTGGTTGAGAATGGTACCTATGGGTTCATACAATCAGGTGGCGGTAATTTGCGTGGATGCCTCCATTGTGGGAAAGTTACCAAAGTCCCTTTAAGATAAGTAATTTCACTCGCCGACCATCTTTGAAATGCCTCTAGGGCATGCAAGTGCAGCTCCTATCTCTTTGAATTGGGAAACATCAAATTCTCCAAAACTGTTTGCCAAGCTTACGATTAAATTTCATATTTGAAATCACCAATGAAATCTGACAACAAATGTCTCATAACTTTTGTTTATAAACGCTTGAATCATGACAGAAAAATATTTTATTTAGGCTGGATCAAGCTAATGCGCAGTGGAAGCACACATCTGACTGTTTCTAAACAGACTGTTTCTGTTTAACGGCAGCAGTGACGCGATGACTTATTTAGAAGGCGGGACTTATTCCGCCATATTGAGCGTTGCACTTTTCCCCATTCAAAACAATACGAGTGACGTGTCTTGTGTAATTCTATAGTCTTTGACGTTACATAAAACCTTCATGTGCAAGAAGAAGGTGCTCCTTGAGGAACCTCGAATGATCCGCCAGGAAAGCCACAGTTCTCTCCACTCCTGAAACCCCTGGTAGGCCTTCCATGGCAGCTTTCCCTCAGGGATAACCTTGTGTTTCAGACTCGGGTGGTTGTGTTTGGCACCCAGACTCAGCTGCAGCTTTGGGTTTGGACCACAGATTCAACCCTTGCAGTTGCAGTACCTTGCAGTTGGTCACACCATTACCAGGGCCAGAGCTATGGGTGCTTTTCATTTCTTATTCTTTGTGCTTCCTCGTTTCCTTTCCTCGCTTCTCAGCTCCACCTCCAGTAGGATGCAAGGGAAGGCTGCAAGGAAAGAAAATGAGGACGGAGGAATGGAAGGAAAACTTAATTGTATATTGGAATATTCTTGATCACTCAAGCGTCAGTTCAAAGCGTCATCAGCTGCGCTCAAAGGATCTGCCCTTATGTTGTTAGAGTTTGGCTATAAAAGAAATGAATAAATAATGAAGATGAAGCAAGATGGACTGTTGTGATATATGGTTTATTTAAACTGCAAAGGTAAAGCATAAATTAAAATCATTGTGACAGATGTGAAGGGGGAGGATAATTTATACGCGAGTCAGGTTTCTCGACAAGAAAGGCTTCCCTATACCCAATAGGAAGCTTCCTTGTTCCTTGCGGTGCAATTAGAGAATTGAGATGTCCTCAAAGATGGCTGAATTCGTTCGGTTTCCGGGTCATAGGATGGAGGACAGAGGAGCGAGGAAACAAGGAAGCATCAATTAGAGTATTGAGAAGCACCATATATTTCATGTTAGAAATCTTTCCCTTCCTATACTTTGATATTTTGGATGTTGACAGTAGCCCTTATGTAGAGATCTCAATTGTCACTACATTAGACCATTTTTTGCATTCTAAGTGGTTTTCTTGGCTGACATCCGCACTGCATCCACCTGGGATTCTCTTCGGCTGCTTTCACAAGGTCAGTTCTGCAGTTTTTCCAGAGCAGCCTTGACTACTTTTTCAGGTGATTGTGGAGGAATGAAAGAGGACACTAGTTATGAAACATGGTTCTATAGTTTCCGGATAGCTGCCAAAGTTTGTTTTCTTTGGCCAGTAATCCTCACAGCTCAGCCCATGTCATTATGTGACTTTGTTGCTATATTCTTTCAACCTGTTCGTCTGGCACTGCGATCATCCACTTGTTCATAGTGCGGCCTGAAGCGGTCATCGGGAAATCACCCAACCACAGTAACCTAACTAGTTGTTTAGTGGCAGGCATTGGCATGGTAACATTGTTTTGCTAACAATACCAAAAACAATGTTACTTTATTAATACACAATACAGTTGCGTGTCACAAACTGATGCACTGCTTAATAAGCACTTTCTAGTGCTTCTTGTTTTAACATGCATTTAAAAAAAAAAGAAAAAAAAAAAGAAGCATATTAAGGTAAACAGACACAGGAAACTGGCTTTTGTTTTTCTATTAAAAATAATTTATTCCAGGACCACATATAAATAATTCTTGAAACACATTACAGATAATATTTGCTGTGAATAAATACCAAAACAAACCAAAAAACAAGGCTTTTCATACAATACTCTATATGAAAGGTTGCACAAAATTTCTATCTTGTCATCTATATTCCTCTCGGTCTATAACTGGAATGTCACTAGTAAGTCAGGAGTACCGTTCCTAATTCCAGAGCAGCTTATTAAGTATTGTGCAAGTTTGTGATGATCTGAACTGACTGAACAGATCCAGTAGTTGAAGAGCAGACACTCTTAAATTTATGATTCGACTGCAAATTTTTCTGTGTATCATTTATCCAAAGCACATTTCTGTATAGGCCCACATTAAACTAATTCTCAAGTCGACAAAGCTAAATGTGGTTGCACAATATTGGACTTTAAAGATGGGAATGTTTAACACAGACAGTTATTTCTTTATAAATGATGCCACAGAAGCTAACTCTATCTTTTCTCTCTTTACGTCTTTGCAGATATTTCGGAAATATTCAAATAGAGAATGTCAGTTTGTGCATACTAAACATATGCAAAGAATAGGCTGAGGCATTGTGTGTTTAAAGGAGAGTAGTGCAACCAAAAGAATGTGGCTGGGCAAGAACAGCGAGAAACAGGGAGTTCACAGATCTAGGAGCGGGGCGTTTCCTACCTGGGTTCGTTTATATTTGGACTGATTCGTTTTCGCCTAGCTGTTCATCCCGACGGGGATTTCAGACATCTCAAAGTTTTTTCTCGTCATATTTTTTTTTGTACGTCCTTTTATTTTTTGGCACGGCAATTCCCTTCAGCTTAATGTAATTTCATCGGCTCTATTCATCGGGGAGGTGTCAAGTATCTGGTTTTCATTGCACTTAAGGAATTTTTCAGCCACAGAAAAATGAACATATCCATTCAATAGAACAGACCAAGTCATATGAAGTTTAGCAAGGCAAGCAAAAGTGAAAAATAGTTTCAAGAGCAAGAAGGACTTGCGAAAAAGTGATCAATGGTAAACAAAAACATTCTCAAAGGCAACAGATTCGTACTGCTTGCAGACATCAAATGGTGCAGCAGGAAATGAAATTCGAGCTCAGCTTAGCGAGCTCTCATTGGCACTTAACCTACATTTTATGAATAAACTATCAAATGCTGTCCTTCGGTGGTCTCTGCATACCCTGTTGTACGTCTCATTCCTGTACTTCCAAAAAGGCCTGTTGGCTTTCTGCAGTCCACAGTGGCGATGCACATTGGCTTAGACACTTTCAGTAAATTAACTTTGGTCAAATTTTTTTCTACACTGATCAATTTTCTTATACATGCTCACGTCAATTTTTCAAGAAAGTTTGCAGTTAATTACCCTGTTCAATATAAACAGCAGACGCCACAGGTGTGTGACTAGACGTCACTGTGTATCATAAGTTTCTGTATGCTAGCATCTCACGTAAGTCCTATACACACACATGATACAAATGACCAAAACTTCATTTGAGAGGTAATCACCAATTCTACAGCACCACCGGGCTTTTTAGGCCCTGCCCAAGACAGGTGGAGGATTTTGGGCACAAAGTTCCTTGTGTAAGAGTGTTCGCCAGCATGCACAAGAATGCATGATGAACTAGGCCCTTTTTGACATTGAATAGTCAGCCTCGGTAAATCTGCTTGAAGTGGTCACATTCGTTACAGTAGCCTTGTTTCTCTTGATTGGCGTAGTGATCGCAGCCCTGCGTCTTGCAGCGCTGTTTGCTTTTCTCTTTGGGCGCCTGGGCACGCCGACCCTCTCGCTGGCCTCGGCTGATGCAGTCCGGGCACAGGTCCGTGCAGCCAGGGGACAGGTTCTTACAGCCGCTACGCCGACACTGAGCCTGGTTGAGCACTGGCGGTGGACGAGGTTTCGAGGCCCGCTGGACAGAAACAACAGAGCTTGTTGCTTAATCGGTTCTTCAACACTCAAGCAGAGCCAAACTTTTCCCCCACAACAGCAAATAAGGACACTTACCGTGACAAGAGGTGGGGAGTTAGAGCCCCTGCTAGCAGCTTGGTTGAGTCTAGCGCTTTGCTCCTTCACGAAGCACTTGTTGCAGTAACCCTCCAGCATGGCCTTTCCCTCGGCACCGCATCCCTGACCTCGGCACCGCGGACAGTTCTGGAAACCCGCCTCGGACGTGTGCCTGGGCTGGACAATAGCAGGGGTGGCCTCTGTGCAGACAAAAATCATACGTTTGATCCTGTGGTCGACTTCACAGTGTCTATGAACTGCTTCCTGAACCCAAAAGGAAGTGGAGACTTTATAACCAGGGTTTAAAATTCACACCCGCCAACCCACGGGTAACAATCAACTGTGGCGGGTTACGCTGTCAAATCACTAGCCAATTTAGCGTGTTACTTATTATGTTTACACACTTTTCTGGGGAAGTTCATGTAAGCCAAATATGTGCAGATTTAGCGCAAATACTCGAATCGTGAGTCATCATAATATATTAAATACAGCGTATTGCGCAGAATATATAGCCTAAGCTGTGACGTAGTTAATCTAGAACATTTGTTCTAGTAGAAGTTCTGAATGGCCGGTAATTCACATTTCAATTTGATTCACATTTATTTATATAGCGCTTTTCACAATACACATCGTTTCAAAGCAGCTTTACAGAAAATGCATGAGTCCACGTTACAGTTTAGAGTGATCTGTTATCAGAGATAAGTTATGTATTTCAGAAATGGACATATACAAATCACAGTTAGCTAAAAATGTATAAATTTAAACAATGTCATAATTTAAGGCAGAAACAATGAGCTCATTGAAGTAATCAATACTTGTATGTTAACAAATGATTATGACATTTAGAAAAATGCGGTCACTTAAAAAAGTAGCAACCAAATTAGCCGGTGAGTGAAAAAGTTAATTTCAAACCCTGATTATAGTTGAGAGATGATATTTCCTTGTTCATTAGAGAGATGCTACAAGGATTTTGTGTGAATGCAGAATAGTTGCACTTACGGTGATTGGTCTGGTAGTCTAGATAACATATAGTGCAGAATCCCAGCTTCTCTGCCGTCCCGAAGAACTGGCATCCGGAGCGTTTACACGGCCGGGCGGCGGGCGTTTGCCAGGTGTGTCCGGTGGTGCCCGTGCGTTCGGTCTCCCGATGCATTGCCCACACCGAGGCTTCAGTTGAAGGCTCCTCCTGCTGGGCATCTCCCCTCTCGGAAACAGCAGTCCTCTGCATGCAGGGCGGGCAAAGACCATTGAATATCCTAAAAACCTCCTGTCGACACATAACGCATCTCTCGGTGTCCCTTTCTCGTTCTCGTTCTCTCTCCCTCTCCGTTTCCTTCTCTCGTTCCCGGCCGCCTTGCACCCACTGACCGTGGCACCATCCGTGAGACGGCCTGTTGGCAGCGGACCGGGTTTGCCTCGCCGTAAAGCAGCGTTCACACAACCCGTCGTGCTCCACACTGAGTGTGAACAAGCATCCGGGTGTCTTGCACTTCATGGCATGAGTCTCACTGTAAAGGCTTAGACTTGGGGCCGTGGGGGGAGCAGAACGAGGGCTAGGAAGGACTGAGCGCTCCAGTCTCCCTCGGCTCTCCGGGTCCGAGGATGACGATTGATTCGAGCTGGAAATGGCCTCTGGTTTCCGACCCGCCTGCCGCTTTTCGAAGCACTCGTGACAGTGGGGTTGAGTGTCCACCGAGACGTAGAAGGTGCATCGGGGTGTGGCGCAGCGGATCTCGATGAGAGAGAGCTGAGAGACTGAGAAGGGAGGGGGACGCTGGGATTGGGGGGCCCATGATGACTCCTTATCCTCTTGCCAGCGCTTATATTCATGGTTTACCAGCTGTAGGTAGTCCTCCATCAGGTTCATATCCTCAGGTAGGTTGCCTTCATCAAGTCTGATGGAGGAAGGATTCAAGATTTTGAAGTTTTAAACTTTATTTATATAGCGCTTTTTACAATACATTGTTTCAAAGCAGCTTTACAGAGATAACAGGAAAATAATGCAACAAAGTTTGTTTCTAGAAGAAAATAGCATCATAGTCCAACTCAAGTAAGTTCACTTTTTGTTGTTGTAAAAAAGGTATTTAGTTCATTCATAGCCGCTCTGGAGAAAAGCGTGCTACACAAAGGTACACGACAAAGCGCCATAACTTTATAGGGTTACACTGAGGAACAACCAGCAAGACTTCAACAAAGAGTGTCTTTAGCTCATACCTGGCCGCAGTGATAATCTGTGTGGGATCGTAGCCCAGGCCAATGACAGGGATTTCTATAAGCATTAGGTAGTCTTTTAGCAACTTCTCCTTCTGTTGCTGCTCCTTTTCTGTCAGGAAGTGCAATCGAAGCTCCTCAAACCCTCCTCGTCCCGGGTTTATCAACGGCACCGCACGGATCTCTGAACGGGTCACAAACATCACATATTCAAATACACTGGGCCGACTAAGAGCAACCCTCTGGTGCTCTTCACGTGTTGGACAAAACATTTTCTGTCAATGAAATGAATGTCCTATATTTTTTATTTTGACAATGTTTTTTAACATTTTGTATTTTTAGGGGCTTTTTATACTACATTATGTTTACGCTGTATTTATAATCCATTTATTCACTTTTTGAGCATAGACCTAAAAACTTAATTTCCAACTTTAACTGTCATAAATCATGAATGCATTAAAGCACAGACTTAAGTTTGATCTCTTTTCAAAGACGACACTTGGCAGATTATTCCTGAAGTGAAAAAAGTGAACTTAAAAAAAGGAACAGAATTTTACGTGTATTGTTATGAAAAATGCAAAAAAATACAATTTTAAATTTTTATACGAAATATATATTTTCTAAATCCAAATTTGAGCTTAATATCTCAAAAAATGAGCTTTCAGTGAGATTGTGTTTGGCTGCAGTACCAAAAGTTTTCACTAGATGAAATTCGTCTCCCATTAATTTCCAAAGCACTAATTTTAGACCGTGAGGAGCACAAGTGTGACTATTTTTTACAGGACCATTTAACCTTTAGTTTCGTACCATTCCGATGAAGTGAAATAAATCAATAAATAAACTTTTTCAGTCAACAAGAGTAGTGCAATGTCTAGTGACGTACCTGGGCCACTATCTTTGATTGTGATCAGGGGTGCAAAGTGCTGGGAGTCATATCCAAGCACTATGGGATATTTGTAGCATTCTCCTGGAGGCCAGTGCAAAGGCAGGTATATGCCCCCCACATTGAGGGGAGAAAAGGAGGAACCAGACTTCATACTTCTAAGTACTTGGTCTGTTGAGAAAATAAATAAATAAATGAATCAGTCATATATTATGGTCATGTTGATGCACTTGTGTTTGTGCAATTCTATTGAAATGCTCCTGTATTACGGATACGTACCCGCAATAACAATAATTGGCCTCCGTAGAATATTTGAAAGCACAAATATGTGAATATCCTCTAAAGAGTCAAACTGTAGGCCATTACTGCTGGACACTGGAGAAGCCATTTCTACAATCTTAACCCATTCCTCCTCCCAGTTCTGAGAAACAAAACAAATTGCAAATATCCATGAGTTATACCCTTGTCATATCCAAAGGACAATGTTATGATTTTTTTTGCCTGGCAAGTTTTGCATGTTCGTCGTGAAGGTGGAAGTGCTTACCAAAGTGCTGTATCTCAGGCCGGTCTGGGTGAACTCCTGCGAGTGCAGAAGCTCTGTTTGAAAGCGTGTCCTAAAGTTACTAGTGTCTGTTTCCTTCAGTACTGCGTAAAGAGCCTTTCTGAGCACCAGGTCTGTGTCCTGAACCCCTAGAAGATACTGAGAGGCTGCGTGAAGCAGGCAGTTCCCATCACCTAAACCAGAACACACAAACACAGATTATATCTCTGGACAATCACAACCCAGCAAGCAATTTTGCATTTAAAAGACGTCTAATAGCCGTCCAAACGCAGCCCTGACGTCTAGGCCAAAACTGAACATTTACAAAAAAAATGGTCTAAACCATAACCCAAGAATCGATTAGTCATCACTTAGATAACAAGGAGTGATGAAATGAAACCGAACACTGTTTACTTTGCTTACATGATGGAATCTCATACATCTCGCAAGTTATTTTGGCAAAAACGACATGTTTTCAAATTCAAGGTCATTTTGGCTAGAAGTGGGTTCTTCATAGCCGGACTATATTGGGTTTATAGTTAACCGAGACGGTTGAAATGACGACTATTGTTTGCTGGGAAGGGCTTGGGACGGTGCATGTTCGTGTGGTGCCATCAGGACATTATTATCCCGAGGCTCCAGAGGAATTAATCCCAAATCGTCACTCAGTTTCTGCAAACATGGAAGCGGGTCTGCCATTACACAGTCTAACCAAACATTATTCAGACACCAGATATCATTTGTGATATTGTTTAACTAGTGTGTGCAGGACACGATAGTTCATTTATGTAAGTGAGGAGAACAAAATACAGTAAATGTGACATATTATACCAAAACATTCTTCATACAGCGACTATCAGTAACATTTAGAAAAATTTGGGACCAAATATTATCCAGACACTTTGAGCTGATCATGGTTTGCTGAAGTGTTTTTTCTTTAATTGCTAATGCTCTTTTTACACACAGACTGAACAAAATAAAGCATTGCTTGGTGATTGGTTGAGCTAAACTGGTATTATCTAATTGTGTAGTTAAATTTAACAGCTGACAGATATTCAACATAATTCATGTGTGAGACAGTCTAACAGAAGGACGGACAAAACCAGTGAAATATCAACTGAGTTCTGGTCAAATTGTATTCATATTTTCTAAACTATAGCGAATAAACTGTGATAATGTGAGAAAAGTTAAAGGTGTCTGAATACATTTTGGTTTGATTGTACAATGGATGTCCTGAAGGATAGCGTCCCCTTCCACATACATAATCACGTTTGCGGACAGGCTTTACTTAAAAAAAAAAAAAAAACCTCAGGTCATAAAAGTTCATAAAGGACGTATTCATGCATTCACAAAACTTGCAGTTCCTGTTTGGACTTTCTCAATCATCAAGACTGTCATAACATACACAGCCTTAGCAACCGGTTGGCATGCATTACATAGCCACAAAACATTCGAAAACTACATATATAATCTTTGCTTTGTTGTTGCTTTCACTGACAGCAATATCTTTTACACCTAAAGGTTAGTTCAGCTGTATTTGTCAAAGACGCAAGATTAAGGATGAGATAAAAGCAATTCAGGGGATTTCCACAAGAGTTGTTAAAGCAGTTTAAAGATATCAGTTTCATCCAAACTGTGTGCATTTAAAAAACAGAGCATGTGACCATTATCTCTGCATAACAAGCTCCTCATAACAACCCAACAGCAGTTTGAACATGTCGGGCCAACCTATAGGGAATTTTTTTATTTATTTTTTTTTAGTCTCAAAACTCTTTTTATACACTTTTGTAAATCAGTAACTTTTCTGTAACCTAACCATTCACTAACTTGAACACACACAAAAAAAAAAAACAAGCATGCTCTGCAGAACTTTGTACATGGCCTAGATTATGTGTTCTTTCTGATGTTGTGCAACATGTGTGCTCAAATCGCATTCGTACGCATTTGCATGTGCGCGCGAGCTTGTGTGAAACAACTGTGAGGAATTTCCCTAGTATGTGATTCTCTGATTAAGCGCCGTAAGGGCTTCACTTCAACTTTTTCTTTCCCTTGACTCCTCTTGACACCAGAGCCATGATATAAAGCATCTGGACTTTCCAGAGAGGAGGGCCGATGTTGCACAGGAATGCCTGTGCCGTGCCCATGCCATCTCTAGGGCCGATAAGGGAAGTCTGAACATATGATCTAGTTCCTGTTCTTTAAACTTGTGCTATTGTTCAAAGCCATGGCTTGTGCCTGTACCTGCCATCAACACAAAAGTAGAGGGATGTTTTTACCCCGGTCTATGGTTTATAAAAGGAAACTATTTGTACAGTGCATAATATACTGTGTTTTCTTTTTGTTACACAAGAGTAAGTTTCTGTATGACTTTCAACTCTTGGGTTATGAAGACCATTTTACAGCTATACAATCTTCTTTATAACTGTGTAAAGAAAACGACACATTCTACATCACCTCTAAATCATACTCTCATTAACATTAAGAAATGGATCTGAATTGATAACATTACACATAAACTCCAACTATCTAAAAGTAGTCCTGCTAACTTATAACTACAACTAACTTAACCACATTTTCCAGAAGCACTTTTCAAAATAAGGACAAATTGTTAAAGTCCCCCTGTGGTGAAAATCCAGCTTTTAATGTTGTTTATGTGTCTATGTGGTGTTTTTAATGTGCTTTAAGACAAACCATGTGTAAATTCATAAGTCGACAGCATTGCTGAGTATTTCCTCCTTAAAACTGCAGTGAACCAAAGACAGTCTCAAACACACGCTTTGAAATCGCTGGTGTTTCTGACGTCACAAACTAACTTGTAACCAATCAGATCAACGTGTGATCGTCAACCAGTGGATCTCTGAGCTGAGTGAGTGAGTGAGTGGAGGCGGGGCTCATTTGCATATTCATAGAACCGCATATACTAAATATAGCAAGGGTGTGTCGAGTTACATTTAAAGCTATTTTAATATATGACAAAAAAAATTCCAAGGAAAAAACATTTAAATATGTCATTATGGTGATCGAAGATTTTAAGGGATAAAATGACTAACTATTATAACTTTTGAAGACTTTGAAGTCACATTGCTTGAGAATGCAGATTTACAGCAGATTGAGCTCAATGTCCTCTTTAAAGTAGATTATTTTAAGTGAAGCAATTAACTTGGACTTTCTATCATAGAAGATTTACCAATCTGTCCTTGCACATTTGGTCTCAAACAAACCATTAGCTTAATTGTTTTCTTATTAAATGTAATGTTTCGGTTAAACATTAATGTTCTGGTTAAACTGTGTTCTGTTCAAGTCTGATTAATTTGAGTTACATATGTATAAAGATATTCCCTCCTCAAATACTTTCATAGTTAGCTACTTTTTTTGTTAATAGTTTGCAGTGTAGCTTCCCATCTTTTTTTCAGCTTGACTGTATTTAAACACTTTACTGTAAATTATGTGAAACTTGTCACTTGGGAAGTTACAGTTTCAACCCCACAAAGAAGAACAGAAAATGAAGACACAAATCCTGGATACAAACAAACATCTGCTATACAACCACATCCTTTTCAACACGCTCAGCAATAATGATCACAGGAGAAAAGCGTGGCCTCAAGAAAACGATTGAAGAATAGTGTAAATATGATAACATTGTCCAGTTCTCCGATTTTACTGTCATACGATCAGATGCACAAGCTGAAGCAGAGTAACTGATGTACACATGAACTATTTAACATAAAGCTTTGTAGATTTGCCTGTCAGCAGTCCTTCATTATCAATATCAATTAGTCCATTCGTTACTCATGTTGTATAACGGCAATGGGGTTTAAGAGTAAATAAATAAATACTATACATATATACACTAAATATTATTGTTGTACACACTAATGGTAATCAATACAATTTATTCCTGTAGCTCAAACAGCACATCAATGGTGCCAAGGTCATGATTCAATTCCCAAGGAATGCAAAAACTAATAATAATGATGATAATATTGCAATGTAAGTTGCTTTTGTTAAATGCATAAATGTAAAAGTACAAAATACACCCTCAAACTTTAGACATATCCTCTGCTTTAAGAGCACCAGACTATTGATCAAACTATTTGACTAAACTTGAAGTCCTAAAGACGCACTTTATAAATCAGTAAAACACAACAGCCGTCTAAAATCTACCAGGCATGCAAACAGGGAACTAGGAAGTTGTTATACTAATGCAGAAGTGCTTTTTAAAAATATTCCTAACAAATCAGGTCATAAAATTAAGACAAACAGAGATACAAGTTTAGAAGGAAGCATAAGCCTAGCAACACCTCAAATGGCCATTTTGGCTGCATTGTGTGTTACGTTATTAGCGGTGTTACATTTGAGCGTTACATTTATTCCAGTTCCCCTCTATAATCTATTACGGGTCTTATCAGCGCAATCCGTTTTCAACATCATGTCCCAGTCTAGCGCTTTCATAATCCCGTGTGATTTAAAACAGGAAATTCCTGTTTCATTATGAGGGAAAAATGTGCTTTCCAGAATATTTTTTCTTTTTTTATGCAAGAAATTTACCAGAATACATAAACGAGAAGCTATCGGGAACTAGACGTGGCCAAATGACATCTCCTATCACAACCGCATAAAAATAATGAAACTAACAAACAAACAAACAGCACTAGGTTGTTGACTATTTCAGATAAATGGTAATGAAGGTAATGAGTAAATGAGATGCGTGAAGTCTCTGTTTACCTAATTTCAGTTACTGTAAATAGTGACTGTACAATGGAGCAACAATGGCAAGTACAGAGAAGTTTCCCTCGCAGCATTACTCATAAGAGAAGAGCAGAGCGACCTGACCCTGAGCTAGCAAGAGAAACACCAGAGTCACACACACACACACACACACACACACACACACACACACACACACACACACACACACACACACACACACACACACACACACACACACACACACACACACACACACACACACTCGCTGGAGCCCAGCATCACGGCACGGCCCCTCAAAGCACACTGAGGGGGAAAAACATCCGTGTGACAGACAGTGCAGGATTTTCCCGTCTGCCATTAAGCACTGGCTTTTTTTTAAGTGGTCTAACGATATAGCTTTTTTTTTTTTACATCTTTAGATGTTATAATTCTGATAACAACAGCGTTTGAGATGCATATAAAATCACTGTGATGAATTTAATAGTTGTTACACCATAAGGGAAATATCACTTTTGGGTTACACTTTATTTTAAGGTTACACTGTAATTATACATTTCAGTACTGAGTAATATAATGAACTACATGTACTTACTGTAGGGTTAGGACTAGGGTTCGGTTTGGTTTAGTTGCATGTAATAATGCATAATTCATAGTTATTTCTACAATAACTACGTGTAACGTAACAATGAAACTGTAAAAAAAAGCGTTACCCACTTTTATTAACTGACCAAGAAGACATGAATATCAGCCCCAAAAATTGGGAAATATTGATTAATTATTTGGCCTGGCCGACAAGTTATAGTTATAACATCCATATTAGGAAGCATTTCATGTGTTGGGTGTAATGCATTACTAAGTAATTAATTACTGTAATTTAATTGCGTTTCTCTTGAAAAAGTAAAGTAAGGAATTACTCTTTATTTTTCTGTATAATCATACTGTATAGAACAATTTTATATAAAACAATAGTGGATTTATCATCAATATTTAATGTTTTTAATGAAACCTTGTCCCTTTGGTCAGTTCAAGAATAATTTATGCAATTTTATATTATTTATTTGAAAGAATTAAAGCAGTCTCTTGCCTATCCTCGTATTGTTGAGAGGTTGATTTGGGATTTAGAAAGTGAATATTATTAAGTAACGCACTACTTTTTAGTACAGTAACTAAAGATAGTAATTAGTAGCTGCATACCCAACACTGAGCACTTCCCAAGCAGAATGATCTTAAGTGAATGATAGAGCATTTATATAAAGTATAAGACCATTGATTAACTAATATAAACCAATACTAATGGTTTAAAAGAAACTTTAGTGTCGCCGTTTCATTGGAAGGAAACGTGACTCGAGCTCAAGCTGATAAAATCACAGCATAGTTACCGTTGGTTCTCAGCGGCACCAGCTTCTTGACCTCTCGGCACCAGTTCAACCTCTTCTCCTGCTCCAGCGAGCTTTGCATGGCCCTGTCCAAGATGGCCGCCTGGATGACCTCGCGGAAGGCCTGCGGGAACTGGCTCATGCGGATCATCTCCAGGGTGTAGCGATGCATGCTGCGCAGGTGATGGATCAGGCCGCTGCTGGACGAAGGCTTGACCACGTCATTGGGAACCCGCTCTCTGATTTTCACGGCCTTCAGGAGGTTACTCACAAACAGGAACTTGGGCAGGAAGTTCTGGCCCTGAGACATGGTGATCTGGAGTGGAGAACCGATCTATCACTGCGAAAGAAGACATGAAACAACAACACCATTGTCAGGAGCGCTCAACCCACGACCATGTGCAGCAAACAAGAATTTCCCCTCATTTCCCTCCACCCTAAAGGTGAAGAACTGAAAGACTGATGGTGGCCCCTAAAAGCTAATGGTGTATTCCAGTCTCATGGTAAAGGGCTCTTGAGGTCAGATGAGTGAAAGGCGAAGATATTTATAAGTCCACCCCCACAATCAATTTTCCAAAACTCCCAGAACAGGCGATAACAGATGGGTTCAGACAAAAATGCCATTGACTGCAAGGGCACCATTTATTTGTCTCGGCTGCCGGGGTTCTTTAGGGACAACTTATTCAGACAGTGTTCCCTTAAATACCTCTCGCGAAATATTCGTGAGGAACGCGACATCCACAGTTTTATTAAACACAAAGCACAACGGGGACAATAGAGACCGACGCGAAAATATTAGGCTTTAACATCAGTTGCTGACGCTCGAATTACGTAATTGCCTTGACAGAAGAAGCCGTTAGACAATGGAACACTGTAACACTCGAACGGAAGCTGTATGTCCCCATGGCAACAATAGAACGTTTTCTCCGTTAAACGTTCTTAATCGCTGATAAGTGACGTCTTCGCAAACAATGGCTGTCAAAAATCCGTGGCGTTCAAGACTGTATCCGTCCGTACGAGACAGCCTTGGCGTTTGAGCTTGAGACAATACGGGAGAAATCAAGCTCGCTTGCTTTAGGAAAGAGTCTAAACGCGACATTTAGAGAGGCGAGGGAACGGGCAGCGATGATTCGGACAACTCTTACCTGTTCAATATGTCGGTATCCACCAACAAAGCCCATAAGATGCTCTGGCTCTGCTGCTACTTCACTCAGTCCACTTTAATCGTCCATGGCGCTTTAAGAGATCCACTGGATTTCACTGCTCGCTTGAGACGCGTCCAAAACACGGCAAAGTCTACGCTCTAGTTAGACAGCCCGAACGATACCAGTACATAAAAGCCAGTAGGGGATTTCCATAAGGTACTTTCCACTTTCACAAGCCATTATAAGCGTTTTCTCTTCGTCTTCTCCGCCAGGGGGAGTCAGTGCGCGAGTGAGAGAGTGACGCTGCTGAACGCTTACGTTACGTTCGAGTCGATGACGCAAAGCTCGACGTTTGATTCGCCACACCCATAGTAGTTATGTGAGATATGGAAACATAACAACACTGGAAGTCCCAGCCTGTGCATTTTACACGCGTGCATGTTCTAGTTCCATTTAATGTAAAGAATGAATGTGCATTACAAGAAAGGAACTTTTAGTCATGACTTTTTTACGGGGTAACACAAGGGTCATTCTGCGTTCATTTTTCATTTGAATGTGACTTAAAGTAAAGGCTAATTAAATCAAACAAGGGTTACACTTTATTTTAAGGTGTCATTGTTACAGTGTAATTATATATTTAAGTTCTGAGTAATATTAAACAACTGTCTACATGTACTTTTTATAGGGGTTGGGTAGGATTAGAATTTGGTTGAGTGTTAGTTGCATGTAATTATGCATAATTTACTGTTATTAATGTAACAATATGTAACAAGGACACCGCAAAATAAAGATTATAACAATTATAAAGAACAGACAATTCTAATGTTTGTGTTCAGTCATGACACTGTGCCATCCACATTATGTCATGACTTCAGAAAGGTAACAGGGAACGTTTCCAGAAATAATGTTCTCTCAAAGTTATGATCAACGTTCTTCTAGTAACGTTACTAGAATGTTTGTTCAAAGTTCTGATCTTTAATAATATTCTCAAAACGTTATTTTTTTGGCAACACTTTACAATAAGGTTCATTAGTTAACTACCTAAGTTAACATGAACTAAGAATGAACAATACTTCTTCAGCATTTATTCATTTTAGTTAATATTAATTTCAACATTTACTAATACGTTATTAAAATCAAAGGTTGTATTTATTAGCATTAGTTAATGCACTGTGAACAAACAATGAACAGCTGTATCTTTATTAAATAACATTAACAATGATTAATTTGTTAATGCATTGCTCATTGTTAGTTCATGTTAAATCATATAATTAACTAATGTTAACTAATGAACCTTATTGTAAAGTGTTGCCATTTTTGTCTTTAATGTTTTAGAACGTTCCCTTTTTAAATGTTGCTACTTGTTTCACATTTTTCCATAACGTTTGCATAACCAAAGAAAAAAATAATGGTTTGCAAAATTGCAAAATCTCGTTTTTGAAAATTGACCAAAAAAAACGCAAAATCTCGTTTTGCAAATTCATAGAACATTCAGAAGTAATGTTTCCATAACCTAATGGAAACGTAAGTGAAACGTTTTTAGAGCATATTTTTGTTAGCTGGGAAGATTGACAGTTTAATTCATTATTGCTGTAAAACTGAAGATGCTCCTAGAAAGATAATTTAATGCTGCTGTTATACAAATATTCACATTTCAATAGTTTACTCTAAAATCTTGGTATGAGGGTTAATATAGAGTCCCCTATAACAGACTTGAACTTGTTCTTGAAGAGTTTGTTTATTAGTAGATTACCTGTACCATGGTAACTAAAAATGTATATATAGAATGCTTGGTGAATCATAAAGATTAATATAGTGCATGATAATGATGATGATGTGGGTGTAAAGTTTAGAGAGCATGTCATTCAAGAGAACGTGATCAGAAGTTCCCATCAAAAATAAGGCAATAAAGAGTAACTGACATATTTCTTGCCATTCATTTAGTATATTCAGTACATTCAACATTTCTTGGTAACACTGGCTAACACCTTTGATTAATAACGTGAACAAATATCTTTATACATTATGCTAAACTAGTGCTATCTCAATACTTTAAGTCCTTTGACATGCCCTGAATTCATTGTGCCACTGTTTGACAGAGATACTGTAGATTCATATTTCTTAAGGCTCTACTACACAAATCAACTATGACATAAGAGATTTCAGCCATAAATAAAAGCACATAATAATTAATATTAAATACATACATTTTTAAAGACCTGACACCCTGCAGTGCCTCAAACCCCGGCTTTAGTTAGTTTAAAGTTACCATGAAATCTGGATCAACATGTTATTATTTAATCGAATATTGCAGAATTTATTATAAATTATTAATCCGTGTAAATTATTATTTTTAAACAATCTCTCACTCACATGAAACAATTGCAGCAAACAGCCAAACGACAGCGATCCGATCAATTCCTGATGGTTTTCCTCATTCGAGAAGCTGTTTCACACACAATAGGGAAGACAAGTCGGTCATGGATTCCGGTTCATGCCGACTTTAAAGGGAACTAAATGTGTAAAGTGCACATGCTGTGACCCAATGAGAAATATACAGAAATCCCTCCACAGGAAACTGAAGAATAACGGTTATTGCATTAGTTTACTTCCATTCATTTGCATGGACACACCATATATGACGTTCCTTTCGAGAAATTACTGTAGAAAATACCATAACAACTGGGGCCTTTTAAACATGAATGACTAAATAACGGTTTGATTTTTGATGATGAAATCTTCTATATTTTGATTTATTAATATCTATTACATTTTTTTGCAAACACTTTATTTTGATGCTCCCTAACAGACATTATACTGACTATAAGTAGCTTTGCAACTACATGTCAACTTATTCTACTAACCCTAACAGTCTAATACGCTGAAAAAATCGGTTAAATTTACGGGAACAAACTGGCAGCTGTGGTTACCAGAAAATTCCAGTAAAAAATACGGTAGCAACATTTTAGGTTTTACAGACTTAACTTAAAGATTTCAGTAATAAAATTCCCGTAAAAAATACGGTAGCAACAGTTTAGGTTTTACAGACTTAACTTAAAGATTTCAGTAATAAACCGTATTTCATTATCTGATATAATGTTAATTTACAGACCTATTGAAATATTAATATCTGTTTATACCATTGTAATACACTTCCTACCACCAATAACAGCAGTGATGAGAGTCACATGATCAATCAAAGCTCATCACAAACAGTTCTTCCACAAGAAACTTAATATTATTATATAGAAGCTGCACCGCGTCATTCACACAAACAATAAACACCATCAGGGTAACACACATGAAATTTAAAAAATACAATAAACATTAATTTAACAACATTAAATGTAACATAAAACCCTAATGTACATAACTGATTAGAAAAAAACTAAGAAAACTATGACGAAACAGTTATTTCAACAAAAATACATCAATATCACGATATATGACGTTTCTTTTGAGAAATTACTGTAGAAAATACCATAACACTGGGGCCTTTTAAACATGAATGACTAAATAACGATGTGATTTTTGATGTTGAAATCTTCTAATCTATATTTGATTTATTAATATCTATTACATTTTTGCTAACACTTTATTTTGATGCTCCCTAACAGATATTATACTGACTACAAGTAGATTTGCAACTATATGTCAACTTATTATACTAACCCTAACAGTCTAATATATTTATAAATAAATATATTAGACTGTTAGGGTTATTCTATAACAGCTTAATCTATAAGTTAGTAGAATAAGCTGTGGTCACTGTAAAAAAAAAAAATCTGTTAAATTTACGGGAACAAACCGGCAGCTGTGGTTACCAGAAAATTCCCGTAAAAAATACGGTAGCAACATATTAGGTTTTACAGACTTAATTTATAGATTACAGTAATAAACCGTAATTCATCATCTGATATAATGTTAATTTACCGACCTATTAAAGTATTAATATCTGTTTGTACTATTGTAATACACCGACAACCACCAATCACAGTAGTGATGAGAGTCACATGATCAATCAAAGCTCATCATAAAAAGTCCTTCTATAGAAGCTGCACAGTTTCATTCACACACACATTAAACACCATCATGGTAACACACATGAAATTTTTAAAAATACAATAAACATTAATTTAACAACATTAAAAGTAACATAAAACCCTAATGTACATAACTGATTAGAAAAAAAACTAAGAAAACTATGACGAAACATGGTTATTTCAACAAAAATACATCAGATGTGAAGTGTCACGCAGGGAATTGTGGGAATGTCAATTTAGGTTTTTTTCACTGTAAATTATACAATGACTTGTTCGTTTTCACTTCCAAAAACTGTACATTTAACGGTATTTTACGGTAAAATTACATTAAATGTACCATTAGATCTATCACAGTTATTTACCGTATAGTAAGGAAACTTTCTTTTGACCAATTAACAGTTTTTCACTGTAGCATTTTTACAGTCTTTTACTGTTAAAATCACGATCATTTTCTAACGAGAGTTAGTCGATGTCGGCGAAACATTACTTATAGTCAACAGAATGTGTTAAAGGGGATCTTCGAAACAAAGTGTAACAATATGTTTTATGATATAATGTTAGACTGACTGGTTTCATACCCGTTTTTAATTATGTAAATATCGTGGGATTTTTCTGTTTGAAATTCATAATTTTCCATCTGTGCCCTTCAAGCTTTCCCTCGTTGAAACGCCACCATCATCACATCACTGAGAAGTTTCCCAGTAGGAAGAGAGCAAGAGAAGAAGAGCACCTTCATTCAGCTTCACCCAGATCTATGTGTCCAGAAATAGATTAAATATACAAATCCTTTCCTATGAACAATTTTTCATTTTCTGAATTGAAATTCACTTACAGTATTTACTGTGGCGCTTAAAGTGTCTAAATTAAGGGAAACACTTTACAATAAGGTTCATTAGTTAACATTAGTTAGTGTATTAACTAACAGGAACTAACAATGAGCAATACATTTGTTACAGTAGGCTATTTATTAATTTTGTTAATGTTAGTTAAGAAAAATACAGTAGTTCATTGTTCAATTATTTGAACAAATATCATGTTTTCCTTCATGCATTCCTATAACATTGTCAGGAAAACAAATATCCATTCAAAAATCATAAAAAGAAACAAAAACGCTTTTGAAAATGTTGATTAGGATGTAACAATGTATTCAAGATATAATTTTTGACTGTATGATTCCACCTTCTTACATTAAATCTAAGATATTTGTTTTCTAGATATTAAAAAAATCAACTTTCAATATTTATTTTTAATATATCTTCATCATCTTGGACATTATTAGTCATTAATTCTGACACGAAAACTCAGAATATTTGCTGTATTCCAGCATGACACTGTATGAGGCAGCAATTCTCATCAATATGCCATGAATCATTTTGAATGTTGTAAAACTATGTTCAGGTTTTCCCGGTCCACTTGACCACTCAATCAGCACAGATTGCCCCAAAGCCTTGATACGACACACAGAAGTTTGCGGTGATCTCTTCCTGTCCCAGTTATTTTTCCTAATCTTTAATCTAATCAGAACTCACTTTGTATGTCGACGGAAACTCCCACAAGGTTATTTACTGCTGCAGAAAATACACAAGACTTCACTGTGGATCTATTTACTAGTTAAAAGTGCAGTATTGTGGTGTTGTGAGTTCCTGCACCTCTGATCACATGACGGGACCGTCCGACCCCTCAGAAGGACAACACCTCCAGGCCCAATGCTTACATCACGTCATTGCTGAACTGGGACTATGTGAAACCATTCTGTTAACATCCAGCCAAGTTCAGTATGCTTTAAAACAAAAGCATGGAAGTATTAGCCGTTCTTCATTTATATGAAGGTGATTGTGGGAGTTAGATAACAAGATAACAAACTCTCATGATCTCACATACTTCAATATAAGGAGCATATTACAGATGTTTGAGTTTGGCAGGAAAGATCAGGAGATCTCAGGCGCCATCTAGAGGCTGTTTCACTTCCCTACACACCGATCCACTGATGTGTTTGACAGACATTAAAGCAGGGCAAAGGGTAGAAATTCTAAGCCTCTTATCTTTTATTAAAAAAGGAATTGGGTAGAAACTTCTCTAGAAAATAGGGTAGAAATTGTGAGTCATGAACGGGGAGACTTTCCCCTGAAAGTCATGAATGGGGTTAGAGTCTGCTATGTGTATTGTATTGTGTATTATAGGCCACTAAGGTCATCAGGCGTTGCAGTTTTATTGACCTTATGCGTCAGAGAAACAAGCGCAGCCATCTTTACAATTCTATCATCACTGTCGAAGAGTAATTAGCTGGTGAAGTGGATTTACGTAATGTAAAGTTAACGAAAGTTATCATGAGCATTGCAATGTTTGAAGCGGATGTCATAACAAACATGTCAGTAGAATGGCAAGATTTTAAAATAAGCGGTTCATTCTTAAATCCGTAAGAACTTACCTTCATGATGTGGAAATACAAACCGGAAGACACAACACAAGGAGCGCAGCGCTGAAAAGGGGCGGGGCTACACAGGGGGCGTGGCTACAGAAGGGCGGGGCTACAGAAGGCATAAGCATTCAAGTCAGGTCAGAAAGATCGTATTTACGAGTTGAACCCACATGAACGCCACCACAATGTTGTAAATAGCCTATGAGTTGGAAGCTCTGGATTTTCTTTAAGCCCCGATCTTTACGAGTTGTGGGCATGTTGTTGAACAACATGGCAGAATACCACAATACTTAAAGGTATTTAGCAGTGTTATTGTCAGGCTTTTCTATGTACAGCGAAGTAAGCTAATTGCCTACACAATATCATAACATTATAATATAACAATAACATGTAACAATAAAGTATACAGTGGCTTCATAAATTAATTAAAAACATAATACTGATGCACATTCCTTGATCTTCATTTTCTAACTTATGAGGAGAGGATTTATGAATGACACTGAAGTGATGCAACTGACACTGGTCACGTGATAATGACAACATGGCGGATGTAGTAAGTCCAGATTACATTCATATTACACACATTCATACTATATAGAACATACTTTTTTAGTGGTTGTGAAGTAATTACATATTCAAAATAAGTGCCTACTCAAAAGAGAAACTCTCTTTACACTGAAGAAACAGTTTAATATTCACTGCATAATGAAGCACTGCAGTTTATTCTAGGAATGCATTTATTAAAATTAAATGCAATCATCAAAACTACAGGTGTGCTCATATTGATTTTGTACCATATTCATTATTCAGCTATCGACACACAAATACACAAAAAAATTACATAGCTACACAAACATGCAGCAAATGTTCACTGTATTAGTACTTTACTGATCACGCCTCGAATTTACATATGGCCAGAGAATTTCATCTAGGCCTACATCACAAAATATAGTCTTATCATGCATTATGGTGGTAAAAAAATCGTTGTGAATGTTAAATCTGTGGTTGTGCCTCAACATCTCAGGTTGATGGTATTGTTTAACAGTGACTCTTATTCCATTGAAATCAAACTTGATCATCCACCTCAGTGTACTTGAACTTTGACATTTACACTACCACAATCATAATATAGAACAATACTCTAAATATAGACGTGAAGTCATGCTATATAACACTGTTTCAGCTTCTCCCAGGAAGAAGCCATGATTTATGATTTACATGGCCAATTAGGATGATTCCCATTACATTTGAAAGTCTGTACCTTCTACATCTCTTCACTCCTCTTTTATCCTTTCTGTTCATGTCTTCTTACAAGTTCTCCTCTTATTGTTTCCACTACACCAATGCCTCCATTTTCCCCTCTTCTCCCTTTCCTTTTCCCCATTCTACTCTTCATATGCCCTCTCCTTTTCCCCTCTCCTTTGCCCTCTCCTTTTCTTAATCTATCCTCCTCTCCTCCTCTCCTCCTTTCATTACACTCGTTCCTCAACTCTCTCCACCACCTTCCTCTCTTACACCTCTTTCTTTCCACCATCTCGTGCTTATTCTCATTCTTTGTTTTTTCATGTAGTATGTTTGTCACTTTTGAAAATAGTTCCCTTTCAGTCAGTCTCCGTTCCCTCCTTCAGGGAACGAGGGTTACATTATGTAACCGAGACGTTTATTATTATTATTTTTATTGTTAATGCAATTGTGATAGTGTAAATAATTAGGAAAATTGCATTTCCGGTGATGTTTGTATTATTAACCCAGCAGATTCCAGTTTGGGGCCAAACGAACTCTTCCATGTGCAATTGGGAATATGATAAATTACAGTTTTGTTGGTTGTGTTTGGAAAAATGGTACATAAATGTTTGTCATTTCTGTTATATATTACAATTTTGGTTGGATGTGTGAACTGTTGTGAACACATTTGAGAATTTTGATTTGAGAAAAAAATGCATAAGATTTGTATTTCGTATGAAATTAATGAAAATGTATAATCTGTTTAGAACAAAAGTGTTCAGATCACTGTTTATTGTTTTGAGGGCAGTGTCTGTCTGAATTATGTTCTGTTCTGGTCATGTTTCTGTGTGTCTCTTGTTTGACCCAGCTTCCCAGTGTGTTTGATTAGTTATCTCATAACCCAGTTCCCTCAGTTGTTCTAGTATCCTCAGTTTCTTTCAGTCGCTTGTCTGATCTCGTCTATGGTGAACGTGTGTGTGTAAGCTGTTTAAGCATTCTCTGATTATCTCATACGTTTCCCTGTGGATTTCTAATTAAAGTCTGTTTCGTTTGACACTCACTCGTCGCACGCTCCTCCTTGGACTGACGTGATGTGAAATCCACTGAGAAAAACGTCTCGGGTTACGACTGTAACCCTTGTTCCCCGAGAAGGGAACGAGACACTGCGTCGTCGTCGTGACGACACTATGGGAACGCCCTCAGCGTAACGCATCTGAAGCATGAATGAAATCTGTCCAATCCTGATTGGTGCTGCGTCATGACGTAGTAGATGACGGCATAACCGGAAGATACAAAGGGACGCCGGCACAAACACACGTTAGCTCCTTTGCGATGAAGCACGCGCTCTGCCCGTGATAGGTGTGGCGACGAGACGCAGTGTCTCGTTCCCTTCTCGGGGAACAAGGGTTACAGTCGTAACCCGAGACGTTCCCCTTCGAGGGAACTCGCACTGCGTCGTCGTCGTGACGACACTATGGGAACGCAATGCCCACTATGCCACACCGTAAGCACGCCACCCTAGTGTGAAGCTGGGAGACCAGGCACACTTAGGACGCGATCAATCTGGCGCCAGGCGTCACAGGGAGTTGCAGACTATAAAATCTTATGAAGGTGTGTGGAGTGGCCCACCCAGCCGCTTCGCAAATATCTTGAAGCGAGGCTCCAGAAAGGAGGGCTACCGAGGAGGCCATGCTCCTGGTAGAATGAGCCCTCACAGCTATAGGTGAAGGCAGACTGCGCACCTGATAAGCCATGGCTATAGCCTGAACAATCCAATTACTGATTGTCTGCTTGGATGCAGGCAGCCCTTTCTTGGGTGAACCAAAGCACACCAACAACTGGTCTGACTTCCTCCACTGAGAGGACCTCTCAAGGTACACTCTCAGGGCTCTGACCGGGCAGAGCAGGGGAAGTCTCCCCTCTTCCGCCGTCACGTGAGGTGGAGGATGGAATGCCTGAAGAACCACTGACCGTGCCACATTAAATGGCACCTTGGGCACATAGCCCGGTCTAGGGTGTAAGATGGCCTTAACTCCGCCAGGGGCAAACTCCAGGCAAGTTGGCATTATAGCCAAGGCCTGGAGATCCCCCACTCTCCTCAGAGAGGTGATAGCAAGGAGAAAGGCCACCTTAAGGGTCAGGTTCTTTGCCTCAGCCGACTCCAGTGGCTCGAAGGGGGCCTCAGCCAACCCTTCAAGTACCACCGCCAGGTCCCAGGTTGGAACTCTGGAGCGAGCCGCAGGCCTCATCCTCCGAGCCCCACGGAGGAAACGTACAACCAGATGGTGCTTCCCCAAAGGCCCCTCACCTATAGGCGAGTGGAAAGCCGCAATGGCAGCCACATACACCTTAAGTGTGGACGGGGTAAGACCGGCGGAGAAACGATCTTGGAGGAACTCCAGCACTGAAGCCACTGGGCAGTTAACTGGGTCCACCTCACGCTCTCTACACCAAGTGGAAAACACATTCCACTTCAGGCTGTACAGTCTCCTGGTAGAAGGAGCCCTGGAGCTGAGTAGGGTCTCGACAACATCTGCTGACAGGCCAGCCTCTAGGTACCGAGCCCCCTCAGGGGCCAGACCCAGAGGTTCCACAGCTCTGGCCGGGGGTGAAATATTGTGCCCCCTGCCTGCGACAGCAGATCCCTCCTCAGAGGGACCTGCCACGGAAGGCCGTCCAGCAGTGCTACAATGTCCGAGAACCATACTCGGGTCGGCCAGCGGGGTGCTACTAAAAGTAGGCTGATCCCCTCCCGGCGGACTCGCTCCAAGATTCCCGGGAGCAGAACGATCGGGGGAAATGCGTACAGACGCAGCCTTGGCCACGTCTGCATCATGGCGTCCAGCCCCAGCGGAGCTGGATGCCTGAGAGAGAACCACAGTGGACAGTGGGACGTCTCTTGAGACGCGAACAGATCCACTTCCACTGGGCCGAATCTCACGCACATGGCTTCCACCACCTCTGGGTGGAGTCGCCACTCCCCGGGCCTCAGCCCCCGCCTCGACAGGACGTCTGTTCCCTGATTTTGGTCCCCGGGGACGTACATCGCTCTGAGAGACGACAGTTTCCCCTGGGACCACAGAAGGATCTGTTGTGCCAGTCTGCATAGAGGGCGCGACCTCAGACCCCCCTGATGATTCAGATACGCGACTACAGAAGTGTTGTCCGAGCGTATCAGGACATGGTGGCCGCGGAAGTCTGGGAAAAAGCTCCTCAGAGCTTTGTAGACCGCCAGCATTTCCAGGCAGTTGATGTGCCAGGAAGAATGCCGGGTCTCCCACAGACCTCTCGCAAAGCGGCCGTCCATGACCGCGCCCCAACCAAGTGAGGGAGGCATCTGTTGAAACGGTTTTCCGGCAACATGATGCTCCCAGCACCGGTCCCTGGGACAGGAACCAAGGTTTCCTCCATATGACGAGAGAACGAAGGCATTTGCGCGTTACCCTGATCATACGGAACGGATTTCCCCTCGGGGAAAACCCCTTGGCTCTCAACCACCACTGTAGGGGTCTCATGTGTAGCAGGCCAAAGGTATGACGTTGGACGCTGCTGCCATGAGCCCCAGCAGTCTCTGAAACTGCTTCACAGTGAGGTTGTGGCCTAGCTTCACTCTGGAGACCATCGCCCGTATGAATTCCACCCGTGCAGGAGACATTTGTGCCCGCATCGTCGTGGAGTCCCATACCACTCCCAGGAACATAGTCCTCCAACACGCTTTTCTTTGTGTTGAGTCTCAGCCCCAAGCACCTGATATGGGCTAGAACGACATCTCGATGCCGAACTGCCATATCGTACGACTTGGCTAATATTAGCCAGTCGTCGATGTAATTGAGTACACGAATGCCCTGGAGTCTCAGCGGAGCCAGCGCTGCATCCATGCACTTGATGAAGGTGCAAGGGGAAAGAGCTAGGCCAAAGGGAAGAACCCGATATTGGTACGCTTCGCCCCCGAAAGCGAACCTCAGGAACTTCCTGTGACATGGAAGGATGGAAATATGGAAGTATGCGTCCTTCAGATCTATCGTGACGAACCAGTCCTCGAACTGGATCTGACTCACGATGGCTGGAATTGTGAGCATCTTGAACCTGAATCTCCTCAGAGAACGATTCAAGTGCCTGAGATCTATTATTGGACGCAACCCCCCATCCTTCTTGGGAACTATGAAGTACCGGCTGTAGAACCCGGACTCCCTGTCTGGCAGAGGAACACGTTCTATGGCCTCCTTGACCAACAGGGATTGAACTTCCTGTTCCATAACCCGAACCTGCTCTGAGCCGACCACAGTCCAGACCACCCCGTTGAACTTCGGGGGAGGGGAGCTGAACTGCAGTCTGTAACCCAGCTCTACAGTACGCAGGGCCCACGCAGATATATTCGGAAGCATGACCATGCGCCGAGATAATCTACTAAGGGAACCAGCCTCTCAAGGCTGGCCTCGGGTGTCAACCGAGCCTCATTCCCGACCCCCTGAAGCGGCTGACCGGCAGGGAGCAGTCGAGAATGATTTTCGGTGTGCGGACGCGTTCGCTGCCCAGCCGCAGGTCTTTCTAGAGGCGGCTGGAGCGGCGTGCGTGCGCGGGAAATCAGTGTGGCCCGAAGCGTACTGGACGGCGGGAACACAGCACATTTCCTGAGAGCTCCGGGGGGAGGCGACCTCGATCGCTCCACCCCGGGGGGGACAGCTCTGAGTGGTCCGGCCGCAGCTAGGACCACCTGGCAGAAGCCTTCTTTGCCTAAAGGACGGTCCTCAGATCGACCTTAGGCTCAGAAGGCTTGCCGCAAGAGCGCCGTCTCCTTTGCCAGGCTCCCTCGGGAGGGGCGCGGGAGGCGACACTCTTTTTGCACCTGTCGGTGCGAGGCTCAACATTTTAATTCCTCAAAATTAAATGCAGCCAAAAACACTAGATAAGTGAAACGGTGGTAGGCTGAATTAAAATATATAACTTCTCAAAGTCAGATAATATTCCATCATTTTAATTCCATTAAGAATTAAATGCAGCCATAATCACCAGACAATACTGTTTGTTTAGTTTAATATTTATTTAAACGGTTTCGTAATCTACGTGCTGCCTCGGCAACGCGAGATTCGAGCCGTCGGTCACAATATATCGGCTTTCATCCCTCGAGAAGAAAGTCAACAATTGCGAGGTTGAAACATCCGACAGCGCACGGCTTTTTTCTATGCACGCGCGCCGAGATATTTCTCAATGAACACTGCCAGCCCCCTCAGGAGCTGACTGTGAATGCCTCGCACCCAAACAGTATTATTTCACAGATCGTGTGTGTCCCTTTTATAGCAGACTCGTAATCTACGCGCTGCCTCGGCAAATGCGAGATTCGAGTCGTTCACAATATATTTGGCTTTCATCTCTCGAGAAGAAAGCCAACGGGCGCGAGGCTGAAACACCCGGAACGCACGGCTGTGTGCGTCAAGATATTTCTCAATGAACACACAGCCAGCACCCTCAGGAGCTGACTGTGCATGCCTCGCACCCACACAGAATCTTTAATGCAGAATAGCCCCGTAATCTACGCGCTGCCTCGGCAAGCGCGAGACCCGAGCTATAGATTCTGTATTGCAATGCAGACATAATCTACGCGCTGCCTCGGCAAACGCGAGATCAGTCACAGAATCTTTATTGCAGAGTAGACCCGTAATCTACGCGCTGCCTCGGCAAACGCGAGATCCGAGCCACTAGATTCTATATTGCAATGCAGACGTTATTTGGGACAATTCTTATAGGACAAACAACACCAAATAGGACAAACAGTTTCACACAGAGCGCTTTGCTGAAGAGCAAAAAGCTAACGTGTGTTTGTGCCGGCGTCCCTTTGTATCTTCCGGTTATGCCGTCATCTACTACGTCATGACGCAGCACCAATCACGATTGGACAGATTTCATTCATGCTTCAGATGCGTTACGCTGAGGGCGTTCCCATAGTGTCGTCACGACGACGACGCAGTGCGAGTTCCCTCGAAGGGGAACTAAAGCCGCGTTTCCACCGCAGGAACTTTCCCCAGGAACTAGGAACTTTGGGCTGGTACTCGATGTGTTTACACCGCAGGAACCAGGGTCTAAATGAAGTTCCGGGTAAATATTTCCCCCTCCGATAGTCCCTGCTCACGAGGTAGTACTTTTTCAAAGTTCAGGAACTTTCAGGGGTGGGACTTGTGCGCTGCACAAGCTGATTGGTTGTGTTCACGCCGCATTTTGGTTGGATGACTCCACGCAGCATTTTCTTTATTTTTAACCTCCCTTTTAAAAAGTGGCTTCATGCAGTAAAGTTGTCTGTCTGCAAATATGGAATTTAATAAAAAAAACTGGGGGACTGGCGACGAGTTTCAGGCTTTATTATTTGGGTATTTGTGGAAGAGGAAACTTTCTGCGCGTTCGTCACAGCCATCTCACGGCCAATGTCCGCAATAGCTGATAACATACAATTGTATATCTAACGTTAGCATTACGAGCTCTGAACATGCTTTATCAGTGCTCGTCTCTTTTCTGCCACAGCTTTTAATATTAAGTCATTATGTTTACACATTGTCATCTATTGCAAGGCAAACCATGTTACAAATTTACTATAACAGGATTGAAATAGCGCTTTGAGGTTGGTAACAAACAACTATTTACAAGACTGTCACTATTTATGATTGATAGACGGGGTTCAGGCTTTTTTTAAGCGTATTTGCGCAAAAGGAAATTTTTGCGCGTTCGTCCCAGTCATCTCACAACATACCTTGTCTAATTTTATACGCATACGAGCTTTCTGAACACGCTTTAGTATCAGTGCTCGTCTATTTTGTTATGTTAATTACCTCGTTAGTAAACCAATAACTGCAGCACAGTTTGAATCTCCTCCATACTTATAAATGTGGCGCTCAAAACTGATTACTGTCCGTCGCAGACTGGGAGGAGCAGTTGCGCGCAGTTTACCTTCCCGGTACTTTAGACCGCGGTGTAAACGCAGAAAGCAACCGGTCTGGGGCAAAAAAGGTTCCTGGGAAAAAAGTTCCTGGGACAAATTGTTCCGGGTAATTTCGGTGGAAAAGCGGCTTAAGATGTAGATGTTGATATTTTGCTGGTTTTAAGTTTGTGGTATTACAGTTTTTCTTGATTGCTAACACACTGTGGCCTGGTTTCACAGACAGGGTTTAGATTAGTACAATTTAAGGAGCTTTTATAAACATGCCTTAGAAAACAAAAAACATTATTGGTGTGCATCGTGAGACAAAACAATGACACTGACATCTTATATTTTATATTTTAAGATATATCAGTGCAAGAAGGGCTGTAGCTAGAGGATTCGGAGCCCCCTGAAAAAATACAACGCTATCTCACGACCAATTCGTACGAATTCGTACGAATGATAAAAAGTTGGCTAATTCGTACTAATTCGTACGACCTCACTCGTACGAATTTGTACGATTTGTCTAAACCCACGTGATGGGTAGGTTTAGGGGCGGGGTCAGGGGTAGGTCATTCGTATGAATTCATACGATTTGGCCAATTCGTAAAATATGTACGATTTTGCAAAAATAAGCCACTTTGTAGAATTTTTACGTTTTCCCGTGAGATCGGGCTGAAAAATATTGATGTGCCCCCCCCCCCCTCCCCCCCCCCCACCAATATCATATACTGAGCATAGAGGCCCATATAATAACAGAAGATGGTGATGTAAAACCTTTATAAAAGTTAAATATTTATATAGAAATTACAACTAATAAAAACTAACAAAAAGCAAGAAATAGTTCAATAATAATAAAACCAATTTTAAAAAAGTAACAGCGAAAAATAATGTCCCCCCCCATCAGTCTGTTATAATTCATAAATCAAAAAGTAAAGATTTAGACATTGAAAAGAATGCAGTCAAATTTAAAAAATAAAATAATTTATTGTCTTATTTTTTAATAAAGATATAATGGAACTGGTAATGTATTATTAAATAAAGTTAATAAATGTATACATCCAAGTGCAGTGTGTTGTATTCGTGTTTTCTTGATGTAATAGAATACATCATCAGCCGGCAGGTCCGGTGCGTCGTGACTCAAAAGTGTAAAAACACAGGAATTTTGCCCACGTAATCATTCGGTCGATTGTGGTGCGCGCCGATAATGAAGAGTGACAGGACCCGGCTGTAGATGTAGTTCATCGTTAACTTCAGGCACTGCCACCTCAACTCTGATTGGTCCTGTTCACGAGCTGGGGTGGGACTTACAATTTTATTGGGTCCATCTGATGTTTGTCACTGACTGAATAATTAATAAATACTTTAGGTCGGACTAAACCATTTATAGGGAGGCAAGAGATGCATAGGCTACATTTGGAAAAAATATTTAACCAAATTGCATGTTTTTGTGGTTTTCATTTAAATCTCAGGCATACAACTAATATAAATATTTGAATTATTCATACAACAGGGTCCTATGTTCTGCTGGATTTTGTGGGGCCCCTGTGCAGCGGGGGCCCCTATGATTGTCACCACCTTTCACCCCACTAGCGACGGCCCTGAGTGCAAGTTGCTTTCAGTTAAAACTGCAGTATTGTGGTGTTGCGAGTTCTTGCCCCTCTGATCACATGTCGGGACCCCTCAGAAGGACGAAATCTCCAGGCCCAAATGCTTACATCACTTCATTGCTGAACTGGGACTATGTGAAACCATTCTGTTAACATCCAGCCAAGTTCAGTATGCTTTAAAACAAAAGCATGGTATTAGCCGTTCTTCATTTATATGAAGGTGATTGTGGGAGTTAGATAACAAGATAACAAACTCTCATGATCTCACATACTTCAATATAAGGAGCATATTACAGATGTTTGAGTTTGGCAGGAAAGATCAGGAGATCTCAGGCGCCATCTAGAGGCTGTTTCACTTCCCTACACACCGATCCACTGATGTGTTTGACAGACCGCTCTTTTTAACCCCAAAATATGAGACCAAATATGGACCAAATCCTCAGGCCAGACCCAACATGAAGACGTGATGCTGAGGCACATTTTGCACAACTCTTTTGACTGTTACATGCTTTTCTTTTAGGTGTTGTTGTTGTTTTGAACCTTTTTGGCTGTTGTGTTGCAGTTGAACTAGGCTAATGTATTTTCACAGTATGCAAGTAGTAGCCTATACAGACATTCAGTAATCAATACTATACTTGCAGTGCATAGAGTTAATTTATTCACCCTACTACTGTAAATTGCGATTACTACTTTTTTCTAAACGTAATTGCAAAATAAATGTTCTGTCATACAATTGACTTTTTTTCTGTAACTGAATGCTTTGATCTGCTTATATTTGTCCGGTCTGTGTATGATCGGAAAGCATTAGGCTATTTGATTGTGAGCACAGATAAAATGGTTTTGAGGCAATTGTTTGATTTCGACAAGAGAAGTCAGATGTTTTCTGAAAGTATGTAGTTTGAAGATTTGGTTTCATGTTTAAGGTTTTGAGAAAGTGGCTGATGGTTTTTAGAAATGTGTTTTAGCAATTCAGAAAAACTGTAAAATCACTGTCACTCGTCTCAGTTCATCGCGATCTCACACATTTTCGTTATAATAAGTGAAGCTGTCTACTCTGCACAATTAATCTCTTATTTACTTATGTACTCTTATTTATTTATTTATTTGAGCAATGAGTGGATTCTGACGAATTTTAACACCTGATTGGCCATTGCGTTCAAGAGATCAACAAACATGTCTGTGATTGGCTGCATTGCTCAACGCTATGCTCAATAAGCATTGTGTCTTTCCATGTAACTGATGTTATTACAGTTTTTCACAATTGCTAAAACACACTTTACCTTCACCCATTTTCTCACAACATTTTACACAAATCCAAATTTTCAAACTAAACTCACAAAACTCTTGACTCTTCTGCCAAAGTCAAACACTTGCTTCAAAACCATTTCACCTGTGCTCAAAATCAAACAATGCTTTCAGATCATACGCACATGAGTCAATAAATGATAATTCATTAAACACCACATCAAAAATTCAGAACACAGAATGTGTACAGTAAACAACTTTAGCAATTACAAAAAAAGTATAGTAATTGCTACTGAGTAGGTGAAGACACTGTATGCACTGCAAGTATAGTATTGTACTGAATATTGAATAGTAGGCCTATAGAATGTCTGTATATTTAGCACTTGCATACTGTAAAAATACTGCAGTGCAATTGCAAAGGCCAAAAAGATCAAATAAAACAACTCTAAATGAAAGCATGTTACAGTAAACTCAAATACTGTAAGTTGTGCAACTGCAAAATCAGCCATGACAACACTGTCCTCATCTTGCTCTTCTTCCTCCTCTTCCTCATACTCTCCCTCTCAGATTGTTTCCATCTGTTGTTAGTATCATCCCTCAGTTCACCTGAGTCACATGTGCACTCTGAACTGGCTCATATTTCATACAGTTGATTTGATCACATAATAAGTGTGAACAGTTTGAGTCGTTGTGTAAATGATGAGAGCTGTGTTGTTGTGCTCAACTTCTGCCTCTTGTGTTTACGTGTTTAGAGTTTTGCAAAAAGAGTTTGTGAGTTTTGCAAACAGAGTCTAACTACCTGAACTTGTTAAAGGTTTTGCAGAAAGAGTGATTTATTCTACACATTGGTTTAGGCTGTTGAGAATTTGGTTCAGAGAATGAGGTTTAGTGTTTTAGCAATTGAGAAACACTGTAAGATGTGTGTTATAACATCGCCTCTTTAGTTTCAGGCTGTTTACACCTGGCCACTTAATGTGTTTTCTCAGATCGGATAGCTATCTGATTTATCAAAACGATTCCATTTACACCTGGTCACATAAATCTGTTTTTGCGAAACGGATTTAAATCCGATCTTCAATTCCCGCGCTATATGCAGATTTAATGGAGTGTACGTCACCGAAAGCAAAAGATATGAGCTGCATTTTATTGATCATCAGGTAAAATTTCAAAGACCGCAATAAAAGAGAGCGGCAACAGCCCTGGTAAGATCATTTCGTTTCTTAAGAATTTACTTTTAATGATGATGATTGTGTGTTAAGCGTCTACGACTTACTTTCACTTTGATTTGCGATAGTTTGCACGTTGGCTTAATGAATAGATGCTCAGCTTCTCATCTGAGGTGATCGTGTTCCAGTAGCGTCGTCATATCTGGCTATAACATTACATATAGCCTATAACACGCTCTCACACGTTTATTTTTTTTTAGCATTTTTGGGAGGAGTACAATTTACATATGTGGTTTCAACAACCAGATGCATTTACACTTGTCCAGTTTCGTCTGGAATGCGGCCCAGATCTCCTCCTGAAGTGGTTTTAGCGATCGGATTCAAATCCGTCTCGAATGCGTTTCGGAGGGCATTTACACCTGGTCTTTTCACGATCGGATAGCTATCCGATCTGAGAAAACGCATGAAGTGGCCAGGTGTAAACAGCCCCTTATAGTGCGATGATTCGACTGGTAAAGGTGAAGACCCATTTGAAGTTGCAATAGTGCCTCTAAATCTGAATGTTATTCATATGATATGACACTGGATGGCAGCAAAGCTTTATTTTACGTGTTGATACCACCAAGCTTGCACAGGTATTTCACTCTTAAAGACTTATTCTCACTTATTTGATCATTTATTTAACATTTTCTTTGTTTTCTGCATCCAACAGATCATGATCTTCAAAGAGCAAAAATCAAGAAATAAGTTGACCATCAAGATAAGTATTATTATAATTTATAATTTACAGCTGGTTATTTTTAAAGGGACATTTTTTCAAGCCTATTTTAAGACCTTCATGTTTTCTTGCATTATTTTCATCACAAGCACATTTCCCGTACAATTCTCAATATTGTAATGCATCCCGACATATTTTTATTTAGTTATTTAGTTATTCCCAATATTCTCAATATATTCTCAAAATCAGCATCAGTTAAAGTTAATAGATCAAATATCACCATAATGTATAAATACTTTACAATTTAAATAATCTATCATCATTTTTTTTACAATTATTAAAAAATGTAATTAATTTTAAATTACACATATAATTAGTTGAAAAGGATTTGCATGAAATAGCTTACGAAAAAAAAAAACTTTAATAGTCCTAAACATTTTTTTTATTTACTCTAGTCTTAACAAAATATAAATTATAATTTCTTTCACTGTGTTTAGGGTCAGAGTGTCAGTTGATGTTTTGTTGTAACTTGTTTATTGAAAATTATACCAAAAGTGAACGAGCGAAGGAGACTTGTATCTTTCCTTTTCCCTCCAAATCCCTGAATCCTGAATCCTGAAGTGTTTTCTCTGTCTTTCCTCACAGAAATGCTGCTGATGCTCCAGTGACCTCGACTCCTTCACAACAGACGACCTTAAAGACTCGGTAATGTGAGGCGTCCTCCTCAAGGCTTTGGAAATACGGTTTTTAATAATGCAATTTCATACGCTTTAGTCGCAGGGCTGGCCTAGCACAATTCTTTTCTGTCATGTAGAAAGGAGTTGTTGAATACATGTCACACATAACATGACTCTGAGATTCCCCGCTGAGCTCAAACCGCTGAGTGACACTCACGAGCGGCCGGTCCTGTCCCTCTCTCCTCTTCTGCTCTTCCTCAAGTTTACCTGTGCCTTTCAGCTCGCAGGACATTCACAGAGTCTTCTTCATATTCGTGACGTGCCACAGATGCTTCGTCACTAGAAGGGAATGATTTTGTTTCATTTTAGAAAAAATTATTCTAAAGGTATTAGGAAAACAAACAAGTTGAGGAGATTCCCCTCCATGTGAAGCGCTTTGAGTATACCAGAAAAGTAACAAATTATTGTTTTTATAAACAATATTTTGTACATGTATATACAGTCAAACCAACATGTATTCAGACACCTTCAACATTTCTCACATTATCACAGTTTATTCGCTATAGTTTATAAAATGTTAATAAAATATGACCAGAACTCAGTTGATGTTTCACTGGTTTCGTCCGTCCTTCTGTTAGACTGTCTCACACATGAATTATGTTGAATATCTGTCAGCTGTTAAATTTAACTACACAATTAGATAATACCAGTTTAGCTCAACCAATCACCAAGCAATGCTTCATATTGTTCAGTCTGTGTGTAAAAAGAGCATTAACAATTAAAGAAAAAACACTTCAGCAAAACATGATCAGCTCAAAGTGTCTGGATAATATTTGGTCCCAAATTTTTCTAAATGTAACTGGTAGTCGCTGTATGAAGAATGTTTGGGTATAATATGTCACAGTTTACCTCACTTACATAAATTAACTATAGTGTCCTGCACACACTAGTAAAAAAATACCAAAAATGATATCTGGTGTCTGAATAATATTTGGTTTGACTGTACTTCACAATTCAAATATACAGAAATACTATTTTTTTCTTCTTTTTTTTCCTTTCTAGAAATATGTTGCTTAATAAGAATAATGTCAGAAAGCAAGAACACGTCCAGGTCAAATCAAAATTGGATTGTGTCTTTTAGTCTATTTAAATGCATAAATATGCATATTTTACACCTTCCTCTTTCAGTAAATAGACTGAAATATTGACGACTCGTCCTGCACTTACAGGCACTTATTATTATTATTATTATTACAGGTGTGTTCATATCTGTGTCCAATGAAATATCCTTGAAGGAGAATAGCAACTAAAAAAAGTCAAAAATACAAAATTGTCATTATTGTTAGTGTAATGACAAAATAATGATAGATATTTATTTAAAGTATTTTCACATCATGGTATTTTGTTGTAATGCCTTTAATTTAGGCTGATTTAAATACAAATTACTGTATAGTATCGAGAATCACTATTGAGAATTATGTGAATTAATAAAAAACTAAATCAAAAAGGTTTGGACACATTGTGATTCACATTGAGAATTTGGAGAGTAAATGTGATGAAAACAAGCCTGTAAAATAGGCTTGATTTTAATTTTCTTCTTGTGATTTTGTGGTGGAACGTGAGCTGTTTTCAGGAGCTGCATTTCCTTCTCCACGGCATGATTTAGTCAATGTCTTGTCAAAGGGAGATGATGTCCTCTCTCTTCCTCTTAAAGAAGGGTGAGGGTTCATAATCATTCCCATTCAAAGGGCCGCTGTGGGCCACAGACCTTAGTAGATGTCCCATGATGCAGTTGTGCTTAAAATTTGAGGGTGTTTTGAAGGTTGGCTGCCTCGGTAACTCAGCGATGACAAGCACTTCCCAGTCGGCATCTCTGTCTTCAGGGGACACAAAGAAGTCTCCGGCTCCGAGCCAAAGCATAGATGTGTTCACTGCTGCAGTCAGTTCCCAAGGCCAGGGGCCGGTGTGTGTGTGTCAGTTCCCAAGGCCAGGGGCCGGCGGCTGCATGATAAAGAGCCCCGCGCCGAGGGCCGCCTTCCCCTGGAGAGAGAGTGGCGCTTCTGCCCAGCGGGATCCCTGCGCTCGGGCAAGAGGAGGAGCCAGTGAGTGTGTGTGTGTGTGTGTGTGTGTGTGTGTGTGTGTGTGTACGTGCGTGTGTGTGTGCGTGCGTGTGTGTGTGCGTGTGTGTGTGTTTGTGCGTGTGTGTGTGTATGTGTGTGTGTGTGCACATGTGAGAGCGAGTGTGTGTGTGTGTGTGTGTGTGTGTGTGTGTGTGTGTGTGTGTGTGTGTGTGTGTGTGTGTGCACATGTGAGAATGAGTGTGTGTGTGCATGTGAGTGTGTGTGTGTGTGTGTGTGTGTGTGTGTGTGTGTGTGTGTGTGTGTGTGTGTGTGTGTGTATACTAGGTATAAACTTCTTGACCAACTCTATAAAAGCAGAAGTTTGGTCAGTTTGCTGGTCTGGAGTGTTCAGTGTTCAGGTGTGTGTTAACACAATGCCATGAGGAAAGACATCAGCAATGATCTTAGAGAAGCAATTGTTGCTGTTATGACAACATGTGTTTTTACATTGCTTTAATTCCTCAAAATAAGTTAAGCAATTTTCAACTTTTTTTAATGAGTTATATGATATTCAACTTATTGTTATAGGTCAGTTTAATGAAATTTAAGTTGAAATGACTTAAACATCCAAGTTGACTGGACTTAAAAATTTAAGGCAGCAGCATTTTTTTTTTTTTTTTTGTGGCTTCTCCATTTTGGCTTGGTTTTTGTTAAATAAATAATGACACAATCTAATATGTCACGTGTTGTTGTTCATCTGAGGTTGTATTTTACCTGATTTTCCTGATATGTAAAACCATAGAATTCAAAAAGGTGTACTTTCTTTTTCTCATGACTGCATACTACTATATATATATATATATATATATATATATATATATATATATATATATATATGTAACAAAGTTTGTTGTTATGGGAAGAAGGAGGCGGGAACCGGCGGACATTCAAACAAATTTTAATAAATAAATAAAACAAATACAAAATGAAAGTAAAGAAAAGTCCGCTCACGAACGACTTCTGTCACATATAACAAAATAAAACAACATAAATCCATCGTTCTTCACTGTCGTCGCTCCTCCTTTTATGCTTCCGCTCATCCCTGAGAGATACGAGCCATTCTCTGACGGCCCTCGGCCCCGTCCTGCTCACCTCAATATTGTAGCGCTCCACTACGGGGAAAGAGGAGAGCAGACACGAAATGCAGCGCAGTGTCACCGCGAAAGGCGTCTTTATTTGTTCAAACATTGAGAATTTAGGTGCAATCAAACTCAATCTCTGTTTTTAGTGCAGGTGAAGTGTTCCGTCGTGACCCTTACCAGACCTGACTCTGTGCTCTGTGTTTGACCATGAAGTGGAAGTCTTGAAGGAACCATCTGATGACTCTAGCATTGCTGTCCTTTGCCCTTGCCATCCACTGCAGAGAGGCATGGTCTGTCACCAGGGTGAAGGAACGACCTATACGAAAGTACCTGAGCTCCTCGACAGCCACTTTTATGGCCAGGGCCTCTTTCTCGAAGGCTGCATAGAGTGTTTCGGCAGGGGTAAGTTTTCAGCTGATGAACGTTACCGGATGTTCTTCTCCTTGGACCATTTGAGACAGTACAGCTCCGAGGCCTGTGTCAGAGGCATTCGTTTGAAGGATGAATGGCAGGGAGAAATCTGGGACATGTAGCACTGGCACCGAGGCCTGTAGTCTTTAGTCTTCGGAAGGCTCTTTTTCGGCTCCAGCATCCCACTGTACTTCTTTTAGAGAAGAGAATCCCGGAATAAAACATCTATAATACCTGGCTAACCCCAGGAAGGCACGTACCTGTTTCTTTGTAGAGGGCCGGGGATACTCCCGGATGGCATTTACTTTTCCCTCTTGCGGTTCAATAAGTCCCCTTCCAATATGATAACCAAGGTATTGTGCCTCCGAAAGCGCCAGATGGCATTTTTGAGGGTTAGCCATTAGTCTAGCCCGACGTAGCGCAGTCAGCACCTCCCTCAGTCAAAGTAAATGTTCCTCCCAGCTCTCAGAGTGGATGACCACATCATCCAGGTAGGCTGTTGCATAGGCCTGGAGTGGTTGAAGCACTCGGTCCATCAGCCTTTGGAAGGTGGCTGGTGCCCCATGCAGGCCGAAAGGTCGAAAGGTAAGACACGGTAATGCCAGTGCCCTGATGGAGTACTGAAGGTGATCTTTTGCCAAAGTGGAGAGGGGTACTTGCCAGTAACCTTTCGTCAAGTCCAGCATGGTGATATACCGGGCCCTACCGAGGCTTTCAATCAGTTCATCCACCCGAGGCATGGGGTTGCTGTCAAACTCTGACACTTAAGCTTACGAAAAGTCATTGCAGAGGGTTCCTTCAGGCTTGGGGACTAGCACAACCGGACTGGACCACGGACTGGAGGAAGGCTCGATGACTCCTAAGCGGAGGATTTTTTCCCACTTCCTCCTCAATGGCTTGCCAACGAGACTCTGGAATGCGGTAGGGCCACTGCCGAACTGTGACAGTGACACCACAGGGGGTCCGGATGTCATGTGAGAGGACAGAAGTGCATCCTGGACAGTTGGAGAATACATCACGGAAGCTTCGGATCAGGGTGTCCAGTTCTTTCTTTTGGTGTGGGCTGAGCTGTGGATTTAGGTCTACCACAGGATCAACTTGCCGTAAAGGCCACCGCAGGCCGTTCTGGGACCCAGCGCTTTAACAGGTTGACGTGGTAGATCTGCTCACCCCTTCGTCTCCCAGGCTGACGCAGCCTATAATTTACGGGTCCAACTCTCTCAGCGATGGTGTACGGGCCCTGCCAGGAGGCCAGGAATTTGCAGGCTACATTGGGTACTAAGACCAGGACCTGGTCGCCAGGAAGGAACTCCCGGGGCTGCTCTAGCCAATCGTAGAGTCGCCGCTGGACACGTTGGGATTCAATAAGGTGGTCCTTGACCAGAGGCATTATCCGTTCAATTCTTTCTCTCATCTCTCGAACATGCTCAACCACCGTACGGTGGGGGGAAGGTTGTTGCTCCCAGGCCTCCCTGGCAGTGTCTAGCAACCTGCGGGGTTGTCGTCCAAACAGCAACTCGAATGGGGTAAAGCCGGTGGAAGCTTGGGGTACTTCCTGTATCCCAAAGAGCACAAAGGGGATCATTCGGTCCCAGACGCACCCGTCCTCAGTCACCACCCGTTTTAACATTCGCTTGAGGGTCTGATTAAAGCGTTCCACCAGGCCATCTGTCTGAGGTGCGGAGATGTTTCACTTGCAGCAACTTACACAGACCGGCAATGACCCGGGAAACAAAGGGCGTGCCCTGTCTTTGGCAGCGGCCCCACGATGTCCTTCCCAATGCGTGAAAACGGCCCTCTATAACCAGTAGTGGATTCAGGGGGGCGGGGGCAGGTCTCTGAGGAGCAGTTCGTTGGCACACTGCACAGGCCTGGCAGTAATGCCGCACTTCAGAATTCATCTCTGGCCAGTGGAAGTGATCTCTTATCCGCTGCAATGTGTTCTCTGCGGCGAGGTGGCCAGCAAGCGGATGGGAGTGTTTTTCCGTTTTGCTCCTTGGTAGTACGAGCAGTTCCTTCTGTTCAAGCGATCAAGTCCTCTCATTGTTCTCTTCCTAAGGACCCGCTTCCTGTGATCTGCTGGAAAAGATCAGAGAATACTAGGTTGAGAAGACTCACCCGCTCTCTCGCTCTCCGATGCAAGGTAAGCCTGGCGAGCTCCCGGTTTTCGGGGTCGAACTCGACAACCGTTCACCCGGACTTCCAACGGGGACGTTGTGGTGCAAAATGCATCCCACCATCCAGGCTTGGGCTTCGAGTGGATTTGGGTCGATCGGCATAGGCTTATCCTGTCCAGGTGCTCGAGAAGGGCTCGCTAGGCTCACTGACTTGTGGGGGCCGTTCATCCCTTGCCGCTCCCCAGTACCCCTCCGGGGGACAGGAGGCAGCTCTCTCTCCCGATTCCCTTGCCACTGCGGCCTCAGACAGTGCATCTGTGTGGGCGGGGTAGGGCACGTAACAGTCCATCCACAGTGACCTTCTTTATGATCTCAGTCACGGTGACATCATCTGTCAACAACCAGAGCTTAACGAGTCGGGTCAGTTGGGCCGCTTGCATGTGGATGGGTACCCGCGCATCATACACGCAATCATGGACTTTCTGAGCAGCACAGACAGGGGAGAGTCCTAACCTGAGCCAGGATCTCTTTCTTCAGAAAATCATAGGCATCCAGATGGGTTAGTGGGAGGGAGAAATAAACTCTTTGGGGTTCCCCGGTTAGAAGGGGTGTTAACTTCCGGATCCATTCCGACTTTTCCCAGCCCCCTCTCCTAGCGACCACCTCAAATGTGTGCACAAAAGCTTCCGGGTCATCCTGCTCAGTCATCCTTGGAAGAGCTGTTGGTTGCGCCGAGGGTCTGGCATCTGCCAAGTGGGTCCTGGTGTATTCTGAATGAAGACCACCTGATTTTGTCCCACTACAAGCCGTTCTGGTAACTGTTGTTGGTGTATCAACACTTCAGCGAGATGACGGATGACATCCTCCAACACTAGGGGGAGAGGCTGCCTCACCAGAATCCTCATGTCTGGGGTCTCCTGCCGCATTCTCCATCAATGTAGCGCTCCACTACGGGGAAAGAGGAGAACAGACACGAAATGCAGTACAGCATCACCCCGGAAGGCGTCTTTATTTGTTAAAACAGTGAGAATGCAGGTGAAGTGCTCGGTGGTGAGAAGTGCAGTTCCTCCTTGTCCAGCGAAGAGAGGGGAGATTAGCCAATTAACTGGATGATCCGCACTCACTTGGGGAAGTCAGTCACTCTCTAGGTAAAGAAAAGACACAGAGGTTAGAAACGCACCCAGTGAGAGTCTATACGGCTCTCCCCTATCTCCCTCTGAGGGATTGCCTCATCGTCATAAATTTTTTTTATTATTATACACATAATTTTCCCTCAATAATAAAACATAGCTTGAAATCCTGGAAGTGACAGAGGAAGTGACACCACTTGGACCCATTCTACATCTTGGCAGGAAGACAAATAAATAATATAATATCATTTTCTCATATTTTAATAATGACTGTGTTCCCCAAGGCAGTGTTATTTTAATATAATTGAGATACTATTATAGCTTTTATTAATATTTTAAATTAGTTTTTATTTTTATATACTTCACTTCACTACACTACTCTTCAATTTTTGTTAATTTTCCTATTAGTGTTTGGGTATTTTTAGGATAGTATGTCTATTTTTATTATTTTTTTTATTAAAATGACCCTTCCTCAAGCTTAAGTTATTGTAAAAAAAAAAAAAAAAAAAAAGATCAAACAAATACTATTCTTTAAAAAAAATTATGTTGAGGTGAATTATAAGTTTGAGTGTAAGTTTGCTATGAATGTGTGAGTGTATGTCATCATGCCTGTAAATGAAGTGGCCACATCCGTCCAGCATGTTCCGGAAACATTGGGAAAGGCTGCCTGCTGTTTTGGTGTGGGTTTTTATTAAAGGGATAGTTCACTTTGAAAAATTGTTTTGGTATGTTTTACCTTACCTCAAGGGCATCCAAGATGTAGGTGTCTTTTTTTCCGCAGTAGTTTCAATTTTGATATTTTTAGGTCAAACCGTTCTTGTCTGTCAGTCATATAATGCAGGTCGATGGTCACTGTCTCAAAGAGCAAGCACAGAGTCCAAATTAAAACAATTCCCCGTCGTCCAAATTAAACAATTCCCCATCGTAAGTACACATTGATCTGACGTGTACGCAGACTGATGCATAGATATATACACTAGATGTCGCCTTAAAGACATTCGTTCCAATGAACTGCCGTAGACAAGGCGACATCTAGTGTGTATATATCTATGCACCAGTCTGCGTACACGTCAGATCAGATCACTTCGACATGGCTGTGTATAAGAGGTAAAAACGATATAAATACTGTTCGTTTTCTCACACAAACCGCTCGTTTCGTGTCTTAGGCCATCAATGTGTACTTACGATGGGGAATTGTTTAATTTGGACGACGGGGAATTGTTTTAATTTGGACTCTGTGCATGCTCTTTGAGATAATGACCATAGACCTGCATTATATGACTGACAGACAAGAACGGTTTGACCTAAAAATATCAAAATTGAAACTACTGCGGACAAAAAGACACCTACATCTTGGATGCCCTTGAGGTAAGCTAAAACATACCAAAAATTAATTTCAAAGTGAACTATCCCTTTAATTTCTTAATTTAATTTTGACGTTTGTTTTAAAGGGCCTGTATGTAGAACTCAGAAACTCTTGTTATTAGCAACACAGTGTTGTCATTAAGTGAACTGCAGCCAGTAACTGACTGCTTGTGCACGCATAACGTACAAGAGACTGGAATGTTATTCAAGGCCTCGATCATTTTCGTTTTTTGCTTATTAGTAAGAAGAGGTTGGAAATATACAGTTAACGAGCTTCCAGACGCCGCACGCTGCTGAAAGCGACAGTTAGTTCAGAAATCATCTGATAATAGTGGTGATTTGGAGATGTTTGTTTCAGCTCTGCGATTCGCTGGCATCATGTCAACAGATGAGGTAATTAACATGATAGTTTGAATATAAAGTAGGCTATAGACTATATAGATCTGGCTATGTGAGACTAGTTTGAATTAATCCATTTTCTTTGCATGACACAATGCAATTACAGTACAGAATGACTTTCGGAAGAGAGGCTCTCTGGAGCGCGCGTAACCGTCCATCCTTTGGATTTTCCCGGCAAAACCGTCCCGAGTCCTTCATATAAAAATTAGTCAGGCTTACATAGACAACCTAGAAAGTCTCGTTTCATTACAAGCTTTTCACACATAGGCAGTACAAGAAGCGATTAATACATGAACATTCTTACATGTTTGTAAGTGCTGGAAAATAATATATTAAGCTAATACAAAACTTTAAATTTAAATGTGTCTTGAAAATTGCAATAGTAAATATAGGCTACCAGATAACAGGGAACTTTCTTAGAACTTTGGCAAAGTTCTCTCAAAGTTATGAAAACTTCTTCCAGCCTAACTTTAACAGATGTTACCAAAAAAAAAAAAAAAAAAAAAAAGTAAGTTGGATGTTCGTCTTAGTCACATGCACTTACAGTATATAGACATTTATTCAGATAACAGAGTGTGATATTTTTGTTCATACTTGAATGTGAAGTATGATTGGAGTATAGAGAAGTGAGGTTTCCTCCCCGTCAGCCGTAAGCTGGAGAAAGCTGTTGTGGCCTCGGGTGTGAGTGTGTGTGACGCTCCATCACACAGAGAGTGACAGCAGAAGTGTGGAGAGAGTGATGAGACCCCCGCTGACCTGCCTCTCTCTCTCTCTCTCTCTCTCTCTCTCTCTCTCTCTTCATGCCAACAGGTACTGTAGATTTAGCCTTCGGAACCTTCGTTTGCTCACTAATGTGTTTTAGTTTTTGTGTATTTTGGTTATTTTGGTTCATTTTTGTTCTTTTTATGCACTACAAATAATGTTCTTTTACTAAAGAAGAATTTTCACAAACAAGTTAAAAGAGATCAGAGCTGTTTTATTTCATGTGATCCCAGCTAATTAAAATAGGCCTATGTTGTAAGAATGTTTATGGAAACATTATTTCTCTGAACATTCAAAAACTAAAAGTAAACTAGTATAAACATGCTAATTGAAATAAATAAATAAATAAAGCTGAAATAAAAAATGTTAATAATAGATGAATGAAAATTATATAATATGATATATATTTTTTATTTTGTTATATTATTTTCTCTTTGAGCTTTGTCTTTTTACTCCTAGAATCACAATAAATAATAATATTAATGAAAAAAAATTGTTTTGTTCCAAAATGCCATGTTAGAAAAGCAAGGCCTGTTATCTGGTCATTAAAATGTGTATTCACTTATGACGAAGGTGATGATGATGATGATGATGATGATTATCATCATATAGATATGTACACTGTAAAAATGACAAATGTTATCAAATGTTAACTAACTGAAATAAGTTTAAGCCATTAAAGTTACAAACTCTAAGTAAATAAAACTTAAAATTGAACTAAAACTAAAAGTGAAATAAAATAAAATAAATTAAACCTAAACAGTAATATTAAAAGATAATCAAATGAACAAAAGCAAATAAAAAAATGAAAAACTGAAAATACAAAAATAAAAGCTAATTCATAATATTAATTAAAAATAAATAAATAAAATTACACTGGTTGATATCTGCTTTTATGGTGTTCCTAAAGCATATTAAAGAACATGCATAATTGCTTAAAAATCAATCGCAAATCATCCCTTCGATAGGGCAGTTGTTTCGCCGAAAGCAATATAAGATTAAATGGAGAAGAGATTTCTCAGATTTGTTTCTCCAGAGTCAAAGGCACCTGTAAACTCAAACGTGTCTCTTCTAAAGTCATTCCTCGGGTATTTAGAAGAAACAATAAACTCATTTGCTTCTTAACATTATGATCGAACTTCAGTTTAAAATAGGTTTATTGAGTTCCAATAGTTTAAAGAAATCTGCTGACGTTGAGGCAATCAGATCTTTATTAATTCTCATTTACTTTTGGCAAGATATTATAAGCATATTAAAATGACTTTTGCAAAGTTGGTTGAGTCGGTGAGAACATTGCAATGATCTCACTTGCTTTGACTTCAAACACAACCAAGCTCATTTGATTTCTTTTTACATAAACCACGGCCAGAACTCCACTGGCAAGACGTATAGAAAAACACAATTAGAAAAAAAAAAAACACAGACAAAACACCTCAAAAAATGTAATCTCAGGCATCATGCTGTGTTTTTAAATGTTTATTTTGCAGGCACAACTTTCCTGCTAATTAGTTTTGCTTTCCCTCACATTGTGCATTTGTGGGATGTCGTCTTGGAAATGAATTTACGTTGCACTACTTTCTTTGGAAAAGCTCGGCTCGGTTTGTTTTCTTGAACTTTACGAGTTCAAAGGCTCCGTCGGATCATTTTTAATATGAGATGGATGTGTTGAAACGGCTCCATTAGAGCCACTGTCCTCACTCAATGATTTACCTCTGAGGGCGAGCCGCGTGAACGCCTCATTAGGGCGACGGGCCTCGATGGGCCTCGATGGGCCTCGTCACCCGGGAGGTTGTAGATCCGTGGCTTCGGACACTACAGAGACCGGGATTATAGGACCCATCGCCCCGTCCCGTCAACCCCCAACCATCAGGTCAACAGTTGCTCCCCAGAGCCAAAGTGGCTGGGCTTTCTGCCAGTGTCAAGAGGCTCTGTCTGAGATTATCCCAGGGTAATTAAGCAGGGGACGCAGGTCAATACAGACAAATAAATCATACTGATAGTCCAAACACTGTTGCTGAATGCCTCCGATTGAGCAAAAACAAGGAGCCGCCCCATGCTTGTTCCCGCTTAGCTTGAGGTCCAGCCGCATGCTTCACATTACTTCCCCAGAAGAAACAGCGAGTGGGAAAAGCATTGTGCGACATCAAAAGCTGAGCAAAGAGACATGGGCTTTAATTGTTACGCTTTATTTTTAAGATAAAGGCAGAATGGGCATCAATTTAGTCTCTCTTTGTGGTAAACAAAGCCGATTATGCTGACAGAATGGTGATTGTTCCAAGGATGATTAAAGTTATCACTCGCTTTTGATCAGGCAAACACACTCTTGATCAGAATGTGCATAATCCAACAGAGGACTGCGTATGAGGGCAAAATAAAATAATTTAAAAAGTGAGTCGTTTTAAAAAAAACAGCATATAAGCCATTATATTAAGTTGTTAAACTTGCTTAAAGGGTTAGTTCACCCAAAAAATGAAAAATCTGTCATCATTTACTCGCCCTCGTGTCGTAAATTCAATCTGCTCATCATAAAAAGTGATTTTTTTGAAAAGTGAAATTTGGGATTAAACGGCTCAATTCATATGGATCTTTGTGAACTTTTTGAAGCGTCAAAGTGGTAGTTGCGTAACTGTCAATGGAGAAACAGAAATCTCTCAGATTTCATTGAAAAGATTAATTTGTGTTCTGAAGATGAATGAAAGTCTTGTGGGTTTGGATCGACATGAGGGAGAGATAATGATGGCTGGATTTTTGTTTTTGAGTGAACTAACCCTTTCAAATAACTGAAAAATTTTCTAAAAGCTAATGTTCTGATTATGAAAATGCTACTTATGAATGTTCTTTTAAAATGTCTAGTTTTTAAAATATATATAAAAAAATTGTTTTGTCGAACATTCCATTATATCATTCCGCAAACATCATGGGAAAGTTACATTTGAATGTTCTCTAAATGTTCTGAAACTAGTAACATTTAAAAAATGCCAGACGAACGTCCAACTAAAACATTTGAGAAAAAAATTATATAAAAATAATGTTTTAATGGCATTTCTCCTTATCTAGGACCTTTTTGGCATAAAGGGTTCTTTCCATTTGAGTCCAGAACCCTAGAGTTCTGCTGTATACAGAACCACACTAACCCTTTTTTTTCTAAAAGCGTGTTGATACGCATTCAAAATAAATGTAAATTAAAGAGAAATGAAAGGAAGTACATCCAATATTACCATGTATAAATAACGTACAACTAAACCAATACATTGTTATTGTCCTTCGCATTAAAACCGCACCTGTACGATGATGAAGTCTAATATATTTTATCCCTCACTTTTCATTCAGAATGAACCTGAGTCTAGAAGAAAACTGTTGTGCATTCCTGACCTAGTCACATGTATTTATTTTAATAATGAATATGTCTATATAAAGGTACTTCAGTAATGTGAAGCTTTTTTTAAAGCGCATCCGTAGCATCACGACTGTCATTAGAGTTATTGCATCTAGTTTTAGTCCGGCCGTCTGTTAAATACTCCGTTCCAGAGGAGCAGCGAGGCCTTTCAAACCATATTGCATATTATATTAATAGCAGTGAATTTAAGGACAACTGTCGGGCACCAAAAAAAGTTTCTCCTCAAGGGTTGAAGAACAAAAGAAAGGCTCCACTTAAGTTTAATGTTCCTCTTCACTTCCCATTGGCTGAAAGGCAGATAGCGAGAGATGGGAAGCGATGGAGGACCTTATACCATGTCAAATCGTCCTTTCTCTCGGAGGTCAGGACATTCTGTCTGGGTCCACTTGCATCTTTTCCTCAGAAGTTTTCCCATTCAGACACACAATGTAACTGTCAGTCTGAGCAACAGTTTCTGCTTCCACTGGCTCCACATCTCACAGGGAAACACAATATTTCACAGCACCAAACAATCGCCTGTCTGCTCAGGCCAACCATATGCTTACTACGGGGTGCAATATTGACACACATCACCAATTATTCATAAAAAAGGGGTCGATCAGGGGGAGGCGGGAAGGGCCGCGCGCTCGATAACACTTTGCGGGGGGAAAAATGGATTTGTCCGACCATATATACAAAGAAAGTCATCTATCATGAACATATACTCTCAAAACACATGCATTGAACGAATCCTGAAGTTGTGAATTAGTTGTAACGATGTTCAAACTGGGGGTTTAGCATAACTGTTTTGAAACATTACACTGCATGACTAAGTTGAATAATTGCCCATTACCTGTTGTACTGTGAAATTGCCATATTATTGTGTAATTGGACTTTTAGAGGGAGAAAAAGTAAGATATGCATTTTTTCATATTTATTTATTTAACACATTTATTGTTATCGAAACAAAACATACATAATTAAAATATCTTTTTTATATATATATATATATATATATATATATATATATATATATATAAGCCTAGCAATGTAATCATTTTTTAGAGGGGGAAAAGTAAGATATGCATAATCCTTTTTTCATATTTATTTATTTATTTGTTTATTTAACACATTTATTGGTATCGAAACAAAACATACATAATTAAAATATCATATACATATATCATATATATATATATATATATATATATATATATATATATATATATATATATATATATATATAAAAGCCTAGCAATGTAGGATGCATTCATTACTTATTAATAGTTTATTTAGGATGCATCTCTTTGCTTTACCCGCCACTCAGTCGCCCCCCCACTCGGTGGGAAAGTCCACATGTCCATCAGTGCATGACAGAAGCTCATAGAGCTGCACTGCTCGGCCGCTGGAGTGATTGACAGCCTCTCCCACCAGGTCTTACTAAAGGGGGCGGGACGTTCTGCATCTGCTCTGTCACATGTGATGAGAGCATGACAGGACGCAGAGAGAGTGAGGAAAACACAATAGGAGGAGGAAGTAAAATAGAAGGACTTCTGAAGTAAATAGATCAAAATTGAAATTGGAATAAAAATTATACTCTATTTGATGGACATTCATTCAGTGCACTCATGCAAGTTATTTATGGTTGACATATTATTACATCATTAGGATGGATATATATATATAGTGATTGACTACTAATGTTTTTGAATTGTAAGATATGATTGTGTTCCTACACTTTTGGAAAAGTGATCAAAATCTTACTGAAATTAAAAAGGGAGGCCTTATTGAAATATAACAATCTGAAGCTCTCAAAAACCTTGGGATCAGCCTTCAGCATATTGAATTGTAAGCTAACATCAAAGTTTTTTTTTTTTAACAGATCTGGAGTGCGTTTCCCAAAAGCATCGTTAGCCAACTATGGTCATGACTCGCAAGTTCTGTCGTTATCAGTATAGTTCAACGAGTCTGTGTTTCCCGAAACCATCGTTCTAACGAACATTAGCAAACAGCATCGCAAAGTTGTGTGTTTGTAACGACAGATCTCGACCTGTGGTTAGAAGCTAGCTTGGTTAAAACCAGACCATTCTCAGTAGTAACTGAGTTATGGTCTGGCAAAGCTTCATTAATAACTCATTTCCAAAGGGGCGTCACCAACGGACGTCGCTCAAATGCCTCTGGGCGCAAGTGGATAGACCTAAAACCAATCAGAGCGATCGTCATCGTGTATATGCTGCGTCCCAATTCGCCTAAGTTACACTACGCCATAAAAGTATGTCCTCTTTTTTTGTGAAGAAAAGGTATTTACTTTTGAATGTGTAGCAAAAAAGTAGGCAAGCTTTGGGACACACTACTTCGTCATCTTTATCGGACGGATCTGTCACGTGCGTCCTGTCACGTAAACTGCCCTGTCAATCATCTCGTCACAGTTAAAATCCTCTATTAAATCTAATTTAATTTCCTACCGTTTCGGAGAGAAGTGTAGTAGCACGTTCATCTGCCAGTGGGTCTTTCATGGAGACTGTCCTCATGTGTTTGCAATTTGAATATAATAATGCATTTAAAAGTTGGTGCGCGTCACCAACGGACGTCGCTCAAATGCCTCTGGGCGCAATTGGATAGACCTAAAACCAATCAGAGCGATCGTCATCGTGTAAAGCCCGCCCCAACGTTTCTGATTGGTGCCGCGATTTGGACGGATTAGAAATCGGCTTGAATGGGCTCTTTGCCAGACTACTTGCAGAGCAAATCTAAATTTGCCGGAAGTTGTCTGGGTTTTCCCAGGCTAGTTAGAAGCAGTTTCTAGTTTGAATGACATGTGGACTCAATAAATCCTTATCTTGAGCCATATAAGCAAGATGACATTCAGTACAACCTGTGTCTTTTATTTAGAATACATACAAATGTAATTTACGTCTTTTAGTTTGTCAAGAGATTTAAAGTGTAGTTTTTGAAGAGTGTGCATGTGTGAACGTGCTCTAGTGCGTAAGAATGAGCCTATGATCGAATCTGGAAATAAAGCGAAATAACTGAGAAAAATTAGAAATAGTCCTCAGATGTCGAAATGTATAGCAAAACATCTAGCGTTAATTCGATCTCAAACAGATTCATTAAAAGAAGTTATTAGTCCACCACGTGCGTGACGTCAAAAACCAACATGGTTGAACGACCACTTTGCGACAATACGGTTTCGGGAAACAGTCGTGACTCGTGACTAGTTGATTTCTTCAACGATGCATCATACTATGGTAGTGAAGCAGAGAGTTACGTCGTTGTTCGGGAAACACACCCCTGGTCGGTCATATAGTTGTATATCTATATTTTAAATTTCGCCTCAAAAAATGGAATGTGGTAAATCATGTTCTTTGTGTTAGTGTTAAAGTTAATTGTGAACTTCAGGACTAGACATTCAGAAGATGCACTACAGTCTATTGGTCAACAGCAAACGCCACTGCTTTACATCACAGGTGTCCAGTATGAGAGGTTATTTTCTCATAAACATTACATTCTAGTATGAGGTTAAATATGTATGACTAAATGTGTGTGTTCCTGTATGTGTCGTATGTAAATTCACCTCTTAAGTAACTATACTGCGCCACATCTGGCTGGACAGAAATCTTCCATATTGCCGCTGGGGAACAACGAGACCCAAAACAGGCGATTCCATCACCGTAATGTTGACGTGCACGGGTCTTTTTGTGGTTTTACCATGAAACTCAGAATTGTGGAGCTCCTAAAGGGACGGGGTAAAGGGGAAAAATATGGGATGGGATTGTAAAATAAAATTATAGCCTATGTCAATGCTTTTGAATCCCCTATGAAACTTTGCGTTCGAAAGTTTTTTGCGAGAAAACGCAAAGGTATTGAAATGCATTTTTTTTATTATGAAAATACATTTTACCAACCCAGACCCATTGGAAAAAAAGGCATTTGTGGCAGCATTTCTGCAAAATATTATGTTGCTTCTTGCACGTTTCACAACACTTTCAAAGTGAAATGTCCGGTGGCTGTTGGTGGTGCTAAAAGCACATTAAGTTTTATCAGAAAACAGATGCACGTGAATCTGGCAACATTTTATTGCATTTAATTGGTTGTTGTTTGTATCACGGCAGTTCAGGAATGAGATCTGGCTTTGTGAGCCTATATTTGAATTAAACCCTTTTCAGAATGACTCTCTGGGTAATATCCTGAAAATAAGCCTTTGTTTCATGTGTCATTGACTGAACGGAAGAGCGGCTCTCTAGAGTGTGTGTAACCGTCACATCCTTTGGATTTTCCCGGCAAAACCTTCCCGAGTCCTTCACATAAAAATCAGTCTCAGGCTTACAAGCTTGTCTCGTTTTTAAGTTTCATTACAAGTTGTTCACACATTGGCAATACAAGATGTGATTTATGTTTAACCACTTTAATATTAGTCTGCATTTACATTGCTATTTTGACATATATTTGTCCCGTGCTATGGTTATCATTGTGTCAATCATTGCAATTTTGAGAGTTAATGCCCACATTTAAATGTAGATGTAACTTCTTGGATCTCTTACATCGTGTCTACACTTTGTTAATGAGAGGATTCGCAAGCGTGGAGAACTAAGCACTGAACAGAAACTCTGGCATTTTGAGCGGTGAGTGGATTCTGGATAAATGAAACCCCTCTGATTGGCCATTGCGTTCAAGAGATCAACAAACATGTCTGTGATTGGCTGCATTGCTCAACGCTGCAAAAACACTTTGTAAATCGAAACATTTGACTTTCTCCAGATCGCAAGCACAAATACAAACTGGAGCGTATGATATTATTACAGGATTAGTGCAGTTGCTTTCGTTTAAAGATGATGCACAAGGGTGAAAGTGTTTTATTGTGCAAGGAACTGTGCAAAAATGAGCCCCTGTAATCATAATTTGCGTGAAAAGAACTATCAGTTGTTGGTGTTTTACTACCTTTAGTGTTCATTTCAGCTGAAAACTGCATGAAACTGCATATACAGAAGAAATGTAGGTAGAGGACATTTTCCCAATGAGCCTATGTTGTTTTTTACACAGCTTCAAGTTTAAAAAATAGTCTGCATTGCTCATGAAATGTCTTTTCAAGCCATACAATAGTTTTGTGTGAGGGACAGTGTTTTGTTGGTCTTTCTATAGCTTGAAAAGGCTTAAAATTGTCTTTCTTTTTTGTTCCATCGGAAAAATAACAGCAAATGGGTGAACGATACGCTTAAACACAGAAATGTGTGCTCACGAAAAGCAGATATCATAAAAAACACTGTCCTCGGCAACACTGAGCCAAAAGGACAATATAAATATGAATGTCACCTCTCTTGGTATGTTCCATGAGGGAAATTGACTTTTTAGCCTGCTGCTGTCTTCGGCCATATGCTGATGTTTTCATATTCCAGAAAATCAGTTCAGGGAGTCGTAAAGTTTCTTTAATTTCAAATGATGCCCTGATGCTGCAGAATGAAAGGGCCGGCCGTCTGTCACACTGCAAAGACTTAAGTGCCACGCGCTGCCCCTCTGGCACCAGCAGAGATCCAGCTTATCTATTTTTCATGCCTTCATTCACACTTACTGACTAATGAGGCCGTAAACATCTTAGCAAACTTTCAAGAGAGCGACTAAAGAACTTGTGCTTAAATACAGAGAAGTTTCTTTACACGGAGGGAGGGTGAAATGGTGATGGACTCGCAGGACATGCGAGACAGTGAGCAAAAAGTTATTCAAGAATTAAATCTTTTATAGAATAACCTAGGCTAAACTTGCACTGCGCTCTCTTTCACGGATTAAATATAGACAGACATATTTGGAGGGCTGCTCACACAGAATGCATTCTAGCATACCATCTGTGTTGTTGTTTAATTGTTGATCTATGTGCACATGCGTAAGGCCTATGTTATTAGCTTCTGCTCTGTGTCTGTGTATTTGGCCTCGCTGTCTGTATGAAGACAATTTTAAAGAAAGTATTTTCATATTGGCTTCCAAAGCACCATAATGTCACATCTTATGGTCTATGAGAATACGTTCAAGTGAGCTTTAGAGATAACCAAGCTAATATTTTTATTCCAGACCACACGACTGTGAGATATAATTGCAAAATATTTATTTTCCTGTACTGGTAAAGGCATTTTAATATGCTATTACAGGCTTTAAAATTTTGTGATCAGGTTGATTTCAAAATCATACTGATAATGTATAAGCAAATAACAATTGACTTCCCAAATGTATTCAGAGGCTGTTTGAAATGAGAGAGTGTAACGTTCAGTTTGATTTCTGTTTCTTTTTTTACATGACAACGATATGCTTAAAACGAAGACGTTTTTCCTTTGAGTTTTCCGCGTACAGACGACACCATTGTCAAAACGATCTCCATTCACACGGATCCGCGAAAACGACTAAAAATGCTGTATTCTTCTGCCAGGCCAGTATATGGCGATGAAACACTATAGATTGAACACGTAATGCATGTGCATGACGTCATCATCTTCAGATATTCACGTTTTTGTTGTTTACACAGAGAACGTTTTCAAAAACTTGCACTTTGAAACCTGTTTTCAAAAGTTTGTGTTTTCTGGCACACAAAACGCTGTTGTTGTGTAAACGAACGACCAAAACGCATAAAAAGTTGTACGTTTTTAGTTGAAAACAGTGTCATGTAAACAGCACCTTAGTTTGCAGATCTTTGTCTCCTGTGTTTCCTTATTGTTTCCATGATTCCTAGTATTTTCTCATTTGTTGCCATGGCAACTCATTGCTTAATTGATTTGATTCACCTGCTACTTGTTAACCTTTTGTGTTAATCAGTGTATTTATAGCCCTTAGTTTTAGTCATTCTTTGTCCGTTCTCCTCTATGTTAAGCTGATTCTGTTTCTCGTGTGTGTTTGAGTTGTTTAATAAAGCGACTGCTGCATTTAGATCCAGAAATATAAAGAATAGATGTATATCTGTCAAAAAAAGGTGGAATTTAGAATGTGTATGAGTCTATGTGATAAAGAAATGAATCATCTCTATATGAAATGTTGGAAACAAATGCATTAATTTATAAAAAACTTCAATTGTGTATAAAGGTCTTAAGAAATGTTATCTTAACTAACTGTTTTGATTTTGCATGGATTACATTAAGTAGTGGAAGTGATGCTGATTATGAAAAAGGGTGGTAAAATAGCTAATGCTTCAGCTTTTTTTGGTTAATATGTAAAATTATGTATAATTAATTATGGTATTTTGTATGAGGACTGAAATAAAAAATGTTGATGATGATGAATTCTGCACACGCTAATTATCAGCGTAACTTCCTGATCAGCACTGCAGACTGACTCAGACAAGCAAAACTTCCCCAGACAAGTCCAGACTTTTTAGAGCTGAATTTACAGTTTACTGTAACAGTGAACGTCGTCTGGAGACTCGCTCCCTGTGCAGCCGGAGACCCCTTGATAGTAGGCTGTAGCCACTGTGCTATCAGACTTATTCAAGCTTTTAACCAGCACAGTTATGTAAGGTGTGGGGTTTTTTAAACGCACAGCTCCGTAGTCATCCTCACCAGATCATCTCTCCACGCGCAAGCCGACAGATGCTCGGTCCAGCTGGTGCCCAAAAAGTTTATAGCCCAGTTGGAACGAGGGTCCTTACGCTCTCCACAATGTTGGCCACCGTCGCCTTTTTTAACGAGTCACGAATAGCCTGTTTATCTCTTGCTCCCTGCTGTTTCGGCATTTTCCCTTCCAGAACAATCCCAGAAACACATGCTGCTACAGACGCAAGTGCAATGTGCACAGACACTCGGAGCCAAATTGCAACAAGGAACGTTTTTTTCCCGCCTTCTTCTTGGGCGTCCGAATGTAAGAGGGATTACAGGATGTGTAATAAAGCAGCGATTCAGATGTTCCATTTGACCCCTTCAATATGCTCAGCCAGAGAAAATGGAGCCCAGCCGAAGCTCAACAAACACTCAAATGACTCCATAATTGGCATGCTTTGTTGTTCATGTTTTGGCTCTGCTGAAAACGGTGTGAAACGCTTTCTGTAATCGCGTTACATTATAACAACACATGGCTCGCTCAAAAGAGATATAAGCTGGCAGGACCTCGCGGACGTAGCAGGTGGTGTTGACAGTTTCTCGTCATCTCATCGAATAATGATTTAAAGTTCGCGTGTGCACAGATCAGAGATGCCAAACATCAACGAGCTAATGTGACTTAGAGGAGGGGTTGCATGTCTGTTGAAGGAGAGCGAGAGCGGCGGTAAATAAAACACCATCAGCTAAATGAAGTGTTGCCAACACAGCAGGGTAGACTGTCTAATGTGTAGATTTACGCTTAAGACGCTGTGAACGCCGTTTGTCCCCCTCCAGACTGATCTTCAATCTGAGCGTAATAAGAGTTTCTTTTGTCAAAGTTTTGCTTAGCAACTGTGAGTCACTGTTAGTTAAGGGAATAGTTCTGGCTAAAATGAAAACGCTGTCTTTATTTACTCATCCTACAAACACATATGTGACCGTATCTGACAAGTTACCACAGATCAAAATTTCACTTGTTATTCATTCATAATTTATTTGATAGTTTGACATCATTGACGGCAATAAAACATTGGTTCACCATTGGTTCTTCAATGCGTCGGTTCAAATATATGGAAAACATGGAGGATGAGATTTGAGAGCAGGCAGCAAAACTTTCAATGAATAAGGTCATCAATTTAAATGTATAATATGATATATAATGTGATATATAAGAAACCAATGTTCAATAAATCAATAGTGATAAAAATGACAATTAATGGCATAGTTCACTCAAAAATGAAAATGATCATCTATTACTCACCGTTATGTCTGTCTAAACACATACAGTTGTTCATCTTAAACCTGAGAGATTTCTGGCCCTCTATTGAAAGTCTATTCACCCAAAACTTTGCCGTTACAAAAAGTCTGTAAAGACATGGAAAGAGTAATGAAAGAATTGATCGGTTTAATCCAAGTCTTCTGAAGAGACACAATCTCTTTATATGATGAAGAAGAGATATAATTTAGACTTTTATTCATATGAACGTTGATCAACACGCATGTATAGAGCTCATCAAATATGAACAGAAGCTCAATCGTAATTGTTTGATGCACAGGAGCAAACCTTAGTTATTATAGACTTGGTGCATTAATATAGTGTTCACACTTGGCAGGTTTGGTTGGATTAAACTGAACTCTGGTGCGATTGCTCTGTTAGTGAGATTCAGTTGAGTAATTGTGAACGCTACCATCTGAACCCTGGTGCCACCAAACAAGTGGACCGAGACGCTGAAAACATGGGTCCCATCCGCTTCCAAACCAACTCTGGTGCGGTTCGAATGAAATATGAACAGGACATGGACCAAAGACATGTAAACCAACCAAAAACAGGACATGATGTCACATTGCGACCCTAAAAAGTACAGAATGCTCAAGCACACCTGTTTTCTCTCATGATAGTCGTGATGTTGCTCAGTTCTGTACAGGCATCAGAGCCGTGTCTCCTCGCAGCAGATCTTCGCTTGTGTGTGTGTGATGAAGGGATTCCTGACGCTGTTTTGACTCCTTTACACATTTTATAAGCTCTTCACAAAAAAACATTATATCTACGAACACACAACGAGTGCTTTTAGCCCAGAACACAGCATAGTTTCATAGATCGCAAAATATACGTCATAAAAGCCATTGTTTTTTTGTTTCGTATCTTTAGGTTCAGTCCTAAAAATGCCCATGTGAGCACTAAGTGAACCAGGACTCAATGTATAATTTTCTTTTTTGGCTTTGGACCAAAAGAACCTACAGAATCTAACGAGTCTGAACCCACCCTAGAGTTCAGCTGATCACAGATGTGTGTATTTCAGACTCATCCACTCAGAATCTGCATCAGAACTCTCCATTTTATTAGAAATGAATCAAGCTCGCATTTCTTACTATTTTCAAGAGCTAATGACTTCTTTGATTTGCTTTAAATTAGTTTATGTAAGCAGCGAGGGATGAAAGCCCATGCTATATTGTGAATAAAGTCACTGCTAAAAGGCATTTTAGTAAAGATAGATGAAAATGTTCTAGAACCTTAAAGTCTTCTGTCAGGCACTTCATATCTGGAACATTCCATCATGGCATAATTTTATGGATTTAGATTTCATTAATAATTAATTAATTACTTTTGAATATTTTTTTTTTGAATTAAGCAGCTCGTAAACATACTTTGTCACTAAAAAAATTGACATAATTGTGGTAGATTTTCCCCATTCACCTGACTTAGGTTAAACCGGGTGTCCCAGACACATATGAATTTATACTCTAATAAGCGTACTTCAATACCAGTTCAAGTCATCCGACGTCTCGACCTTTTCTGAACACTATCACTCGGGGATAAGGTCTCTAGTGCTCCTCCAAACACTATCACTTGAGAATAAAAGTAAGATATCTAGTGTTTAACCTGCTGTGAAGCTAAATAACTAAACAGACTCCAGACAATGCCTTCGAATATGCTTTAATCACGGCCAGAGGATCTCAGAGAGAATCCCACCAGCAAAAATAATACAACAGTTTTTATAGAATAGGAGCATCGCAAAGGTGACATTATTCATTACATCATTTTTCTACAATATGATTGGTTCTTCATATGTATAATTCAGCAAACCCTTCTATTACTAGGTAAAAGCAAATCCTGTTTTCTTGATTACTTCACTTTGTTACTCAAAGTCAGGAGTTTATATATTTAGACATCTGTTTTCATTTCCCCTTCGGTTATATTCGGTCATGATTCAGACACACACACTGACTCTGACCAAAGTGTTGGGGAAGGTTTCAAAAGCATGTTATTCCTGTAAGAAAACGAAATGTTAACTACACTGAAAAAAATTATTTTTGCTGCTTGTTCAAATTGCTTGATTAAAATGAGCTTAAGCAACACAATTGCTATATATTTTGTCCAAACTTAATTTGATTGTGCTCAATCTGCTTAAATATAGGTAAAATTTAAAGTTTACTTAATCCATTTGTGTTGGATTACATGAATGATTTGTGTTGCATTACCTGAAACTGGGCGGTGCTTGTTAGTTCCCAGCATGCTTTGCATATAGCTGAATTAAGAGAGAATAAATGTTGAAATGAAGTCTTATTTTATGTGTTTTTGAGAAAATTAGAAAAGGGGAAGACTTGAGAGTGTATAATTGTGTTTAATGTTCAATTACATTCAAATTATTAGAACCATTTAAATTACAGAGGGTTACCATTGTGGAGAAGAGTGGAGCATTTGGTTAGGTTGTGGACTGATTTGACAACGCTTAAAGTAAATGCTTTGGCTGAAAGAGCGTGTAAACTTAGCATTTAATATTGGTTCATGCACTGAAAAGATTTATTAATTTATATTTAATATAATTTACTTTGTTGATTGAACATGAATAATCTGTGTTGATGGAACACAATTGTGTCAGTGGCTACCAAAGCAAACAATTTGTGTGCAACCAATGTCCACTATTCAATTGAGTAAATCCAATGAATTATTTTTTTCAGTGTATGATTAATTAACAATTCCATCACATAACTCATTAATTATGAAAGTATTATGCAATAATTTAAGACATTTTTCCTTTAATAGAACCTTTCTGGCATAAAACTTTAGTTAAGAACCCAGTTCACACTGAACTTAAGAGTGTGAAGCGCAGTGAACCCGTCTGCTTTTAGTTATTTCAGTAGAAATATGTATTAGTTTAATAAGGGAATTCATTAAGTGCCACAATTCCTGTCACAAGATATATATGGAAGCTGATTAACAGTTGTTTCACGTCATCGCTTTTTCTATATTTTAGAGTTATGTCAACTACTTTGAAGAATTTTAGGTAACACTAGTTTGGGAACCGAATCTCACTATTAGTTGCTTATTATCTTTCATATTACTAGCGTATTGGCTTAGCACTTCTAAAGCACATATTCATGCCTTATTCTGCATGACCATATTCTACATCCCTCAAACTACCTTACTAACTATTAATAAGAAGTAAATTAGGAGTTTATTGAGGCAGAATTCGTAGTTAAAAGTGGTTGTGTGTTCCTCAAACTAAAGTGACCGGATTTTATAATGCATATAGATGCATTACAGATGCAGAAAACTCATGATACCGCACTATAACAATAACCTTCCATCGACGTTCCACTGAGACAAAAACAACATGCAAGTCCTGTGGCCAAGCCAGCGATCCATGTTTCAAGCACCATGAAGTTGTGTTGGACTGAAATATCTGTGGAATCTTGGCAGAGAAGAGGCATTGCCCAGCAGCGTGAAATTTTTATTCTGCAATTGTCCCCTTTGTGGCGAACACAGAGTTTACCCTTTGCATTCTTGTCATTGTACAGGTCACTGAGGCAGAGGCGGCCAAGTAGAAAAGATCCTGCCAGGTTGGAAACAATGGGAAAAGCCAGCCCATAAATGTCTCCACTTCTGTACCGCCCCATTGACTCCCTGATACCCCACTAAGATGTCACTGGTTGACCAGCCCTTTTTAAAACAGCTTAATTAGCTGAAAGGCCGCTGTTGTCTGAGCGTGTTGGCGTTGAAATAAAAAAAAGGCTGAAAAGTGTTTCTCTCCACCTCTCATTGTCTCGGTGCTCTCTCGTGACAGAAATCGGCGTTTTCCTTCAGAGTGGAACACAAATAAAACAACATTCCTTTCAATCAGACGAGAGCGCCTGACGACTGCTTGATGCCCGAGGAAAGCCTTGAAACCTCGCGGTCCGCCGGTGGTTAAAAACACAGATCTTATACAGTCAGTTGAAGAGATAAGGATCTCACCGTGGAGGATATTAGACGTACTGTAAATGAAATATTGATTACAATTATTTTATTATGTGAGAAGAAAGAGACCAGGGAGCAATACAAGAAACACAGTTTTGATATTTAATTACTAGTGTTTATGAATGTGACTATTTATTGATTATTGACGGTGCTTTATGCTAGCTTCGTTTACATGCAACCTGATCATTTGTTTATAATCAAATTGATGACTAAATTGGACTGAAAAAACTTGATCGATCACTGAATAAAATATCAATCTATCGAAAGGGTGGTGTAGATCTTAAATAATCTGTTTGACAGGAAGATCTGAGCCAATTTTAATCCAATTATCAAAAACAGCTTGAGCACACGTCTTTTAAACATGCGTATGTTTATTTATGTCTCATTTACATCATATTTGCAAAAAATGCTTTTCGGACATTTTTTTTTTTTTTTGAGAAATGTCATTAAGAGAAATGCGCCGGTTGTGCTTGTTTCTGAATAAATTAGTTTGGAATATATGTAGCCTAAAACACGCGCAAATTAAACGCAAAATTAGGGTACATATTAACGGAATAGAGATGCACTGATACCAATAATCAAATCAAAATATAGGTTATTTCTCTTACAGAAAAAAATCTCTCCCAAATAATGCTGTAAACTAGTGAATCCTCTCATTTGGTACATTGATAAAATATTAGAGGTTAAAGTTAACAACAGAGCCCAAAATATTATACTCAACTGCTATTTATTTTCAGATATAATAATTACACTCAAATAAAAACTGAAATGTTTGTATATAACTTAGTTGCACATAAGGTAGTTTTCATAAACACTTAAATGTATTCAAACATACATGTATCATTAACAGTAAATAGACTCATCTCTGGTGTTTTACAGCTAACTAATGAACTGTGAACACTGGATAACTTTCCTGAGGTAAATGACGTCTTTCTGCGGTTGAAACACTGATTGAGAGATTACATGAGACATGATTCATTTCAGTAAGTTGTTCTGTATATGTCAACATACCTTCTGATGTTCATGCTTGTTTTTTCATGCTATAACTTGTATTAAAGTGGAAGAAAAGACTCGCGCTGCCGCTTGAACTGAGGCACTACAGCGATCTCTCACGTCACATTCAAGAGCGTCAAAGCGCCATTTATTGTTTGAATTTCATGATAAAATGGACAGAATTTGAAAGCTGAGACTTTGTTTCTTAAGAGAAGTAACAAGCACAAAGCTCTTTGTGATTATTGGATGCGAGGCGTTAAAAATCATGTTTGATTTAGGAAAATCTACGGACCCGACAGCCCTGATCTACAGTCTGCTTTTATGAAGATATTTTTGAACTGTTAATGCATTATTGTTGCGTAAACTTGCCCTAAATTCAACACAAGAGAGATTTTCTTCACACACAGTATGAGTTGCAGTCTGACAGTCCACTTTTGAATGACAGGATATAATCAGCCCTGATCATTGACCGTTGGTGATCGTGTAAATCGGCCAATACCGATTATAGGTCGATATAGTGAATATAGTGTCTTTAATTGATTTTGATTTTAATTAAATGACCACACTTTAACTATTATATTGTAACATTTAAATGAATCATTTGATACAATGCACTTTTTTGAGTACGTTTTCAAATATATTTTTAAAATATCTGCTGTTACTACATATAGAATTGACTCTGTAACATCATCTATAATTACACTGTTGACCTTCAACCCACCCTTAAATACACCAGCAAACCTGTCCTAACCACACCTGTATCAGCTCAAGAGCAGCACAAGTGTTTTACAATACATCAACACAATAACTACACTGTACCAAACGATTATCATATGATGTAAGAACATAGTTTAAGACACCTAATATAAAGTGAGACCAGATCACGTATTGTTAAGCCCGTTCATTGGTTAGCATCCAAATGGAGAGATACACAAGCAAGGGCAAAAGTTTCTTTCAACCTCATTTCTTGTTTTCCTTTCAGAGCCGACCCCTGTTATTCCTTTATGCTCTCCGCTCTTCAAAGACTCAAAACAGATTGATTCTCATGTGAACACAGCTGAAGCGGGGACCCTGCCTTTCTGCCGCGGCTCTGAGCCGCTAGCTGCCTGTTTACCACTGTTTGTCTGCCTCCGCGTGAAGATGAACCGTAGCAATCGGAAAACAAACTGGCTTTCACGAGGCCATGTCAAAGGTGAGTAGCGGCCTTTAGCGTCTCCCCACGCAGCTCTCCCCCCCGACGGGCCGCTCTCGCTCCCGAGCGCTGATCGTAACCATGGCGATGTACTATATACCTGCTCCATGTGTATCTTGTCTGTGTGGGAACAGCCATTAGACACTTTGTCAGGGTGATCAATGGGGTTGGCGCTCTCGTCGGCTGTTTGACAATGCTTCGGTTGACCACTGCAGGGCCTGATTTCACACAGTTCCCAGCACACGCATGTATAGATATGCAATTACATTTAAAAAAACCTGTGATGTTTTCACAATAAAGTTCAGCTTGTTAGCATATGAAGACTTGAGATGCACCAACTCCTGTGAAGACTTCAGATGACACAACCTCTGAATCAACATGCAACAATGCTACAATTTTCTATGTCATAACCATTTGTTGACACACTAGTATTCATTACTTCAATGAGCTCATTGTTTCTGCCTTAAAATATTACATTGTTTAAATTAATACATTTTTACTGTGATTTGTACATAACTAAGACACTCACCTCTGATTATCACTCTAAATTGTAATGTGGACTCATGCATTCTATACACACACACAAAAAAGAATTGAATATCATGCACTGATAACACACAGTAAGTGTTACAGCGTTTATTAGTCTAGGTTGTTCATTTATTAAGGTTAATGTTAAAGGCCTCCTGAAATAAATATGTACGTTTTTTTAGCGTTTAGTATGAATATGTTAGCCTTAAGGTTATGAATAATTGCTATGCAATTACATTTTTTAAAAATCAGTGACGTTTCACAATAAGGTTCAACTTGTTAGCATGCATTGGATATCATGCACTGATAACACAAAGTAAGTGTTACAGCATTTATTAGTCTAGGTAGTTCATTTATTAAAGTCCCCCTGTAGTCAATAATTATATCCCTTAAAACTCATCTTTGATCACCAAAATAACATATTTAAACGTTTTGTTATGCCTTAAAATAGCTTGAATGTAATTCCCTTGCCTCATTTAGTATTCACGGTTCTAAGCATATGCAAATGAGCCCCGCCTCCACTCACTCACTCAGCTCAGAGATCCACTGGTTGTCGATCACATGTTGATCTGATTGGTTACAAGGTAGTTTGTGACGTCAGAAACACCAGCGATTTCAAAGCGTGTGTTTGAGACTGTCTTTGGTTCACTGCAGTTTTAAGGAGAAAATACTCAGCAATGGTGTCGACTTATGAATTTACACATGGTTTGTCTTAAAGCACATTAAAAACACCACATAGACATATAAACAAAGCTGGATTTCCACCACAGGGGGACTTTAAGGTTAATATTAAGAAATGAACAGTAACTTACACTTAAAGTCACCATGAAATCAAAATTGACAATTCTTTTTTTTTATGGAATATTTCAGTGATTATTATAAAACAGAATAACTTCCTCATGCAGCTTCTCTTCTTTTCTTTTCTTTTCTTTTCTTTTCTTTTCTTTTCTTTTCTTTTCTCTTCTCTTCTCTTCTCTTCTCTTCTCTTCTCTTCTCTTCTCTGATGACGAGGGCGGGGCAACCTGTCACTCATATGAGATCCACCAATAGCAAACCACAACCATCCAATCAATTCCCCACAGACAAAATCAAGCCCCGCCCACATTCAAATTAGAGTATTAGACTGTTAGGGTTAGTAGAATAAGTTGACATGTTTACAAAGTTATTTATTGTCAGTAAGGGAGGATCAAAGTTAAGTGTTAGCAGATATTAAGCAGACCGTCTACTAATACTCTACTAGTTTCATAGTTGCAAAGTTAATTAGTAGAATATATAAAGTGGACAATTGAAATAAAGTGGTATGAAATATTTTTTAATTGTTCAAGTTTCATCCAACCTTATGTTTATATATATATATATATCATTATGTCTATGGAAAGTCCCCATAAAATATGGAAACCTATTATTTTTATACGATTGCAAATAATGATTGGTTTAAAGCACTTAATCAAACCTAATCAAAGTGAGAACTATTTACTCCTAATAACCATATTAACAACTGCTTACTGGTTTAAAATACTGTACATTACTTATATGGTTAATAACTTGTTAACAAAGCATAAAAAAAACATGATCTAACTATTTTTATGAGCTAATTAAATAATAATTGTGTTCATTACAGTGACAATAAATGAATAACTCTATCAATATATGAACAACTAGTAGTGTGCAAATGATTTGTAAGCACTTTCACTATTATAAAGTGTTACCAGTGTTCAATGTTAGTTCCTGTAGTCAACTAATGTTAGCAAAGTGAACCTCATTGTAAAGTTGTTTTATACTAAATCAATTTAATTTGCCTATATGAGACATCATTATTAAAATCTTGCACTTTTAAAAGCTACATTGACTCTTTGCTTTGGAAAGGCGCTTCATAAATTTGTCAGAAACAGAGAGATGGCGACATTTCGCACTCATGCATGAAGTTCAATTTCAGGACAGCAATGCGTTCATCGCCACTTGTCATTTTCTGACTGCGAGACGAGATATAGAGCCAACATAACTTACTTTTTTAACAACAGCTGGCTTTGAGAGCTCTGTGGATTGAACCATATTTAACCCTTATGTGGCAGACCACCCGCTAGTGTCGGCCTCGTAGACTGACCATTCACAAGGGCCCCGGGCCCTCGGCCAGTGTGATATAGAGCGGGCAGTGACCAGGGCCTGATTTATGCTCTGCAGAGCCTAAACATCTTTAGAAGATGCCTTGTGAAGTGGCAGACAAAGCC
>NC_138746.1:33629067-33641567 GCF_965113295.1 Leuciscus leuciscus
AATATTTATATTTTTATTTATTTATTTTATTTCAATTACAGAAAACGCTTTTAATAGTATTAGTTTTAATTTATTACAGTTACTGTTACATGTGCAGTGTTGGGACTTTTATGTTGAAGGTTGTGTCCTCATTTCCTGGGCCAGTTTTGTAGTCCTTTTGTAGTTTTTCATGTTAATTAGTCTGTTTGTTCCCTGCTGTCTTGTTACCCTTGGCCTTGTTAACCCTTGTGTGACCTTTGCTCCTGTTACGCACACTCCAACTGGTGGATGCAACATACACAATCTTCAAAAAACAAAATTTAGGGGAAAGGTCCTCCTCTACAACTTCCACAGTGAAAGAGGAGCCACTCCGCATTAGCACATAGTCCAGAAACTCAGTTAGTGACCCTCAAGGACCATCCCGGGTGAGATTGGATAGTCTGTAGCAGTATAAGTCAATGAGGGTGAAGTCCGGGAATTCTGTGAGATATGAAAATGTCCAGAAAGTCTCTGGTGTGGTCCTCGAGGGGATGGTTGCCCTGATGGAGCTGGATTGAACAGACTGCTGAATATATTGTTGGCGTAGTCTTCTGTTACGTACTGCTTAAAGACTTAAGATAATCCAAACACAGCTTTATTAGGGGTAATTGTTTAATCGGGTAATCGGCCCCATCCAGGTAGTGTAACCACTGTTCCTTCAACTTTGAACTTGCGAACTATGCTTCCAACGGTGTCTCTGGGAACGTTTAGTTCCTTCCCTATATTTTTGTATCCTGTTCCTTGTTTGTGAATGGTGATGATATCTTCTCCTAACTGGACCTTTCTTTTGACTTTGCCACACAAACGTCACACTCAACCAACCTAGCCAGTTCAGGATTTTCATGTGTTCTAGCTCAAGCACACCTGGTTAAACTAATGAAGCCCTTGATTAGTTGTATCAGGTGTGCTTGAGACAACACCTGTTTGGCAAATTTGTGCTGTGCTAGCGTAGCGTCAGTTCTGGCAGGTCACGTTAGTCAAGCTCGCATCAGTGACTCTCAGCTGATCCACGAATACCTATAGGAATACGACACCTATCACTGTATTCATATATAAGCTCCTTCAGTATTATCAGCAGATATCGCGTTTCTCAGGAGCGAATTACCCTCCTCCCTCCCCAGCTCCTCCTCCCTCCCCAGCTCCCCAGCTCCCCAGCTCCCCAGCTCCCCAGCTCCTCCTCCCTCCCCAGCTCCTCCACTCTCCCCAGCTCCTCCTCTCTCCCCAGCTCCTCCTCTCTCCCCAGCTCCTCCTCTCTCCCCAGCTCCTCCTCTCTCCCCAGCTCCTCCTCCCTCCCCAGCTCCTCCTCTCTCCCCAGCTCCTCCTCTCTCCCCAGCTCCTCCTCCCGCCCCAGCTCCTCCACTCTCCCCAGCTCCTCCTCCCTCCCCAGCTCCTCCTCCCTCCCCAGCTCCTCCTCCCTCCCCAGCTCCTCCTCTCTCCCCAGCTCCTCCTCCCTCCCCAGCTCCTCCTCTCTCCCAGCTCCTCCTCTTTCCCCAGCTCCTCCTCCCTCCCCAGCTCCTCCACTCTCCCCAGCTCCTCCTCCCTCCCCAGCACCTCCTCCCTCCCCAGCTCCTCTTCCCTCCCCAGCTCCTCCTCTCTCCCCAGCTCCTCCTCCCTCCCCAGCTCCTCCTCCCTCCCCAGCTCCTCTTCCCTCCCCAGCTCCTCCACTCTCCCCAGCTCCTCCTCCCTCTCCAGCTCCTCCTCCCTCCCCAGCTCCTCCACTCTCCCCAGCTCCTCCTCCCTCTCCAGCTCCTCTTCCCTCCCCAGCTCCTCCTCTCTCAGTCAGGATTTGGCCTTCTGATTCCCCTTGAATCAGAATAAATTCTCGAATTGTGTTGTTAATTAAAATCTTGAATTAATGATATCTGCAATACTTTCATGTTGGTTCTGTTCTGTTTACCCTAAGAGGGGTTATTGCTCTTATTCATGCTAGACTGCATGGATGCGCAGGGAGAACGGTATGCTAATGGTCAATCGTATTTGACAATAGTGGTCCTGACAGAAGTTCTATTCAGGGGGTTGAATAATTTTGAGACTACGGAAGTCATTAAAAGTTACATTTTCAGTTGAATTTGTGGAAACCCCTTGAAACATTTGTTGTGTTGAGCTATTTCAATTACTTTTGTTTTATTTGTTCATTGCAAACAGCTAAAAGTCTGTAAAATTTGCCAGTAAACATGATTTGCAATGGGTGTTGAATAATTTCGATTACAGCTGTAGTCTGTTCCAGTGTGTGTGTTGTTTGGTGACTCAAACCTTAATGATTTAGCAGAAATATATTTTGAAGAAATATAGGCTGGTGGATTTTGGTCAGTTACTCAAAATTAATTACTTTTAATTGTTACTTAGAACTGTTGCATAAAAGCCATATCAGACTTGCAGTCATGCTGTAATTAAAAAATAATCAGCAAAATACTTGTAAAACTATCTTTTAATGGAGTATGACAAAACAATAAAAATATCATTTGTGAGACTAAATGGAACATTTGTATTTGAAAATTACCCATTAAAAATGAACTAAAGGTGATTAATAATTGTTAAAAATATATTAAAATAAAATAAAAGTCATGTTGTTGCGCACAACGGTATTAATTTGAGAAAATATTATTTTGTTTTCTAATCAAGAATCCAGGCCGATTGTTTACATCCATAATCCTTTAGATGAAAGTCATATATCATTTGAGATCATGCATCTGAGAGAGAGTTCTGTCAAAGGGCACGTAACAAAATAAAGAAGATAAATGCAGCAAAATCCGAGAGCAAACAGACACGTCTGTGATCACTCTTGGCTTTATTAGGCTAAATGAATTATGATGTCTTTAACTAACTGACAGATTACTTAGCTGCTTGGATAGAGATGTTTTCACACTTGGCGGGGGCTCTCAGGGGACAGTGACACAGTCGTCCCATTGCCAGAGCTATTTTTCACTCAATTTAGCTCCAAATGATGGCTAACCTTGGGTTCTCCCTCTGGGCAAGGTTTATGCAATGATTAATGGCGAGTGTTTGGCCGCCTCCACCTGAGGGACCGGCCCATCTGCAGAGTGATGTCAGGTAGAGCCGGGCCGCCTGCAGGTGTCTGATGGTGAGTGGCAGCTTCCCTTCAGCCTCACGGCTCTTAAGCGCCGGCTTCCCCCAGTGTCGGCTGTCACGGCCCGGCCCGGCTGATCGCTAGCATCTGCACTCATTCTGTCTGTTGGAGAAAAACCTCTGCTTCGAGATATTGCTCTCCTGGAAGTCTCTTCTGTTCAGAGGCAAGAAAAGGCAGCCGACACGATGATGCACTGTTGGTCTTTGATTCATACGAGGCTCAGATCTCATGGGATTCGTTCATGATTTGAAGATTTGTCCGTTTTTCATGAGAAATGAAACTCATTGAACTGTGTTAAATGGGAAAAATGTTTATAATATAATTTATATTTAATTGGAATTTATTTATAATATTATAGAATACAGAACTGATTGGATTTGGACAAATAATAATTTCAAATTTAGTCAAATTATTTTTTTGTGCTCAATGTGTATAGTTTTTAATATAATTATCAATATATATCAATTCAATATAATTAAACTCAGTTTTTACTGCTCAATGTATAGCAGAACACACGTTGTTTCGAAACAGCTTGTCGGTAAAACTTTACAACAAGATTCCATTTGTTAACATTAATGAAAAACTCTTCTAAATCATTTACTCATGAGTACGTGTTAATTTGAATATTTAGGCCCACTAATACATGGTTAAAATCAAATGTTGAACCTATTAATAGCTGACGTGATCTAACAATGAACAATTTTATTTTTATATTAATTAACATTAACAAAGATGAACACATACTGTAACAAATGTATTGCTCATTGTTAGTTGAAGAATGTAAATGTTTAGCTTGAAATGCAATGTAAGTCGCTTTGGATAAAAGCGTCTGCCAAATGCATAAATGTAAATGTAAATGTAGTTAATGTAAGTTTCTTATTAAATTACGTCTAACTGTTTGACAACGATGTACTAAAAATGGAAGTTTTTCCGTTGCGTTTTTCGTGTGCAGACGACAACGTCCTCCGTTCACACGGATCCTTTAAAACGACAAAAAAAAGACTGTATTATTCATGCCAGGCCATTAGATGGCGATGTCTCTTTGTAAAGAAACACTACGCGCCTGTAGACTGAACACGAAATACACATGCGCTTGACGCCACCGTTTCACAAATTCACATTTTTGTAATTTACTCAGAGACGATAACAGTATAATTTTCAGAAACTTGCACTTTGAAACCCGTTTTCAAATTGTTTGCGTTTTCAGGCCGTGTAAATGAATGGCCAAAACACATAAAGGGCCCTATCTTGCACCCAGCGCAATTGACTTTGTATACTGACGCATGTATCATTCCTATTTTGCACCCGCGCACAGAGGACTTTTCCCTCCACAGACGCACGTCGGGAAATTAGGGAATGAACTTGCGCTCCCGGGGGCGGTTCAGCGCAAAGAGGAGGCGTTTTCAGTGGCACGTTCAGATGCTATTTTAAGGGCGCATGCTTGGCCATAATGTAGCGTGTGCACAACGCACATGCACTTTGATTATCTCATCTACACAGATGCAGCAGTTGCAATTTTTGTAATCCATACATAATTACAAGGAAAAATATTCCACATGAGGGAAATCATTGTTGTGTCCATGAAGATGTGAAAAAATAGGCATAAATCTAGCTTACACATTTACCCAAATTTTATACGCCTGTTTGGGTGTGTTTCTCCATCCCCAATGTCACTTCTCTGTGTTTTACGGCCCTGACGAGAACGTCGGTCTCCTCGGCTGTGAACCGCTCCTGGCGCGCGTCTGGCAAATCCGCCGTTATAATAGCAATCCGCCATGGAACAAGCGCGCCTGCTCTTAAAGGGAATGTGAGATGTCGCTCTGATTGGTTTATTTCACGTTACGCCCAAACCACACCTATGAGTAATGAAGCAACTTCAGACCAACCCATTTTAGATTTGCGTCGGGCGCAAGAGTCATTTATCCCGCCGGTATAATAGCAACAGCACCCGAGACCCGCCCACAAAGTTACTTGCGTTTCGCGTTTGATACTTGCGTTTCAGACCGTTAAAATAGGGCCCAAAGAGTTTACAGTTTCAAACTCAATTTGAAAACAGTGTTGTGTGAACAGCCTATCAAAGTGCAAGTTTTTGAAAACAATATCGTTATTGTCCCCGTGTAAATTACAAAAACGTGAATTTGTGAAAACGGAGATGTCATGCACATGCGTATCACGTGTTGGGTCTATAGGCGCGTAGTGTTGGGTCTATAGGCGCGTAGTGTTTCTTAACAAAGTGACATCGCCATCTACTGTCCTGACAGCAGAATACAGCGATATTAAGTGTTTTCACGGATCCGTGTGAACGAGGATCATTTTGATAACGTTGTCATCTGTAAGCAAAAAACACAAAGTAAAAACTTTTCATTCATTGTCATGTAAACATACCCTTAATTAGATCTCATTTTAAAGACATTGTTAAGAAATACAGGAAATGGCTTTAATTTCGATTTCAGGCTTATCATGGTGTCATTCCTCATATGGTTGAAAATTACTTCAATTATGTCGTGTTAAAGATTTTAAAGTAGTTTAAACACGTAGATATTTGAAAGTCAACACATAATGCCGTAAAGCCAAAAACAAATAAATGCACTTTAATCACTTTGAGAAGAAGTAATTAAAGAGACAACACATATAGGATAATAATATATCCTTTAGTTTCTAGGAAAACAAAACCTTCCATATTTACCCACATCCAAATGGCTGCCTGATCAACTGATCATAATATAATATATCAAACATGCTATCAAAACCAACCCAAACTGAGTGACAACTTTCTAAATACTGATTTAGGTGTGTATTTTACGCATGAACAGCCTGTCTTCTTCATTCTGTCAAAAGACAAACCCCCGTTACAGCGCAGATGCCGGTCGGACAGTAATCGGATTAGGACTTTGGACAGGTTTACGGGCACTTGCTGTCAGCTTCACTTTGTGTGTAAATGATCTGATGTGGCTCTTATAGTGATTAATGAGTGTGTTAATGTGATGCCGCTGATAGACACATCATCAGTGTCTGCTTGGCCGCTTCCAGCCTCTCTGATTCGCTCTGGGTTCGATGCCAAACGGTCAGACCCGACCAGGGCTGGTTTAGATTCTCCATCCACACATTAGATTGTCAGTAGGTATACTCATGTGCAGGGAAGGTAAACACCGCAAATGTTTCAAACAGTGTGGACAGAGTTTAAAGCTGTCATTGTTTGATGTTAAAATACTTCTTAGTCTTCTAGCCCAGCTTAATATGTAGAGACAACAATGATAGTTCAAGGGTTGATTCGCCTGAAAGCAACAGCATTGGCCTGAGAGTTTAGGGCGGGGCTGTCAGATCGTCTGACCAATGGCAGAAGGGAAAGTGTTTGTGGAAACCTATTAGAAAACAATCATTATTTTCTCAATTTTTTAATTTTCCACCACTAGTAGCACATGCATTACACACTTCAGTTTATGGCGTATATTAAACTTATTTCAGTTTCTTAACAGTTAATTAATATCTACTGTATATTGTGTATCATTTATTTGGTAACACTTTATAATAACTGCACGCAATTCATCATTAGTTAAGTATTACTAAACATTTCATTCATCATTTATAAAGCATTAATAGACATTAATAAGCAGTTTATAAATGCAGCTATAAATGCTTTATTATTGATTTATAAGCATATCTATAATGTGTTTAATAATTGTATTTTCATACTTTATTAATGATCAATTTAGCATTACAAGCATTAAACATAAAGCATTATTATTCTGCTTTATTTACAAAGCAGTTATTTAGGAGTTGTCAGTGGTTCAAAAGATCACTTAGAAAGTTTAAGTAAATGATTAATAAACTATTTAAATGTGCATTCATACGTCTTAAATATGTTTATGTTCTGTATCGCTGTGTGTGTTCGTTTCCTTTTTCTGTTTAGAAGAAAACTGAGTCTTTAAATCTCCTTTATAAACGCTTTACGAGGCATAACTAGTCCTCACTTTAGATGAGCTCACAAACATAGTGAACTGACCACTACTAAATGCTTCATAACTACCTGAACTAACCCTGAATTACAGTAGAAATACATGTTAATAAAGCATTTATTAACACTAAGTAACTATTACTATATGTCTGAATAATAAGATGTATGAATGTACATTTAAATAATGTATTAATCATTAACTTACACTTTCTAAGTGATCTTATGAATCAATGACAACTCCTAAATAACTGGTTTGTAAATAATGCAATACTTCATTTAGAAATGATAAATTGATCATTAATAAAGTATGAAAATACAATTATTAAACACATTATAGATATGCTTATAAATTAAGAACAAAGCATTTATAGCAGTATTTATAAACTGCTTATTAATGTCTATTAATGCTTTATAAATTATTAATTAACTGTTCACTAATGCTTAACTAATGATTAATAGCGTGCCGTTATTATAAAGTGTTACCATTTATTTTTCCAGCTCTCACTCTCAAAAGAAATGAAGAAATACCGTTACCACAACTTAAATAAATGCATGGTTATAATTTACAGATTTAATTAAACTATTAGGTTGCAAACATTATTTGATAAGTTCTGCTGATATATGATATATCATTTTAATATTGAGTGTAATTTAAACTGAAATTTCTCTGGGAAATTATTCTTAAAAATATATAATGTTTTGACAACTTTTGAAATTGGGCAATTGATTTCTGGTTCATGAGGAGAATACATTTGAAAAGTTAAGGTGTTATATTATGTTTTCAGTAAAGAGAAAGACCTGCTAATGCTGCTGTTTGACACGCTAAGCTGCATTTAGCTTGTGCTATGCTAGATGTTAAATGTAATGGATGAATTAATGATTAATGGTTCAATGATTAATTAATGATTAAAGATTAATGGCTAACACTCACTTATATAAAAATTATTTGGTAAATATTTTTTTATTTTTTTAGTAATCGACCTAAAAATGTGTTTATGCTACAAGTTCCTCTAATACTCAATGCAGTTTCTTTATTGCTTTATTTATTTTAATTTTAAATTTTAATATTTTGTTTTAATATTTTAATTTTATTTATTTATCTATTTATTTTATCTATTTATTTTTATTATTATTTATATATATATATATATATATATATATATTATAAAATAGCCATACCATAGCCATACAATTTTTTTTTTTTTTTTTTTTTTGCAATTGGACCACATTTTTGGTATGACTTTGCATTCACTATATACAAAGAATATAAGTAGTCTAAGGAAACAATTGCACAATAAATCCTGAAATGTTCAACCCTACTTACTCGTAGATAAAATGTACAGATATGAATTATACAGTAGCTCAGTACATTGTCAATGGGTGTTGATACATATTCATTTGAAGCCGCATGAAACTGCCTTCATCAAACGACATCAAGTTTCCCTCTGAGCAACAGCCCACACAATAGCATCACAGCGATGCTTTTGTTTAGAGAGTGTGTGTGTGTGTGTGTGTGTGTGTGTGTGTGTGTGTCAGTGAACAGGGTAAAGCCCTGAAAGCAGATAAAATCATATTTTGTAATGGTGGGTTCAGCATAAACGTCCCGCAGCACTGGACAGCACAATAGCTGGAGGCGTTTACAGCATCATAAATCAAAGGTATCCTCCGCGCGAGAGCAGCTGGCACATTTGCAAATAATTGTAATTATTAATCATGCTGATTTCACACCCTTCAAGCGGGTGCTGGGAGATCTGTGTGTCCCGGCGGCCCTGGCGCCTGTGTGTGTTTGATGATGCTGAGACACACACAAAGACTCGGCTGAGCTGCGGCGTGGCTCAAAACCAGAGAGAATAATGTGTACGGCTGTACGCTCCATCATTCATCATCATCACGCTGGATCTGGAAGACTGGTGTTCGGTGTAACTGGTTTTCATCATGTTCACATGCTGCAATGATGTTGTGAAATGGGGATTATAGAACAGACTCAACGCCACTGGAAAATGCCACCGCACACCTGTATACACTAGCAAGGACGCGCTAAATTGATCAAAAGTTACAACAAAATACAGAATGTTACAAAAGACTTCAAACATATGCTGCTCATTTTAACTTTTTTAACTTATTCTATTAATCAAAGGATCATGATTTTTTTATCACAGTTTCCACAGAGATATGAAGCAGCACGACTGTTTTCAACACTGATAATAATCATAAATGTTTCCTGAGCATCAAATCATCATATTATACTGATTTGTGAAGGATCATGTGACACTGAAGACTGGAGTAATGATGCTGGAAATTCAGCTTTGATCACAGGAATACATTACAGTTTAAAACATATTCACATATTCACATTTTACTGTACTTTATATACCCTAAACTTTTGAATGGTAGTGTATATTTGGCAAAACCCTGATTATTCTGATTATTAGTATGATTATTAGTACAGAGTTTCACAATCTGACATTTTCAAGTCTATCCCTCCTAGAACCTTTATGTTTACATGACCCTAATTTTAGTTAGAAAAAATGAAAATACAAGAACAAATGTCCATTCAGATTCAAATTCAACATATCCTCTATCATCACCCCCTTCCTCATCTCCTCGCTCCATTGATCTATAAATGTTAATAAATCTCTGTTCTTTCATATTCCTCCTGCCTTACTGTAAGTCCTGGTATCTCTACATTTCCCCGAGAAGTTGATTTATGAAATAATATTTTAAAAAGTAGTCCAATTTAAATGATAATTACAATATATCATCATATTTCCATAAGAGTGTGCTACATTTGATCACTAAATTAATGTCAGTCATTTTTAAGAAGGAGTAGGAGAAGGAGAAAGAGTAGGAGAAGGAGTAGGAGAAGGAGAAAGAGTAGGAGAAGGAGTAGGAGAAGGAGAAAGAGTAGGAGAAGGAGTAGGAGAAGGAGAAAGAGTAGGAGAAGGAGTAGGAGAAGGAGAAAGAGTAGGAGAAGGAGTAGAAGGAGAAGTTGTTATCCTGGGTCCAAGGAGATACAAACTATTCCATTTATATGTTCATTTAATGTACAAATGATTAAACTGTTTACTTCCCAAAGATAAATTAAGTAATCATTTTACAGTTTATATATGGAAAATTCATAGAATGGTGTATAATAGTATCAAGCTTAATTGTCCCACTTTACCTGCATTCAAACTAAACATCCTGATTCCAAGGCTTTCCCCCCTCCACTCTTAAAGGGTTAGTTCATCCAAAAATGAAAACTCTAGTCAGTAATGACTCTCCCTCATGTTGTTCAACCCCGTAAGACTTTCGTTCATCTTCAGAACACAAATGAAGATATTTCTGATTAAATCTGAGAGCTGTCTCACTCCTCCATAGGCTTCTCTGTTATTGAAACTTGCCGGCCCAGAAAGTTAGTAAAGACAATGTTTAAAATAGTCCAAGTGACTACAGTGGCTCAACCTTATGTTTATCAAGCGACGAGAATATTTATTGTGCGCAAAAATAACGACTTTATTCAACTCTTCATTGTCTTCTGTGTTTCTCTGAGTGAGTTCACGTAGTGTAACAGCCATGGGCGAGGCTAGCCCCTTTTTAGGGGTGCTTCAGCACCCCTAAAAAGGAGCTCAGCACCCCTAAAACTTGGAGTAAGAAATGTTGTAATTCTAAAAAAATGGTTCGTCTTTGACAAGGTTAAATAATGTCCAAAACCTACTCCGTAGTTTGTGGTTTAAAATGTATGTGTTAAGGATGAAAATGAAAACATCCCCGCTTAGCAAATGGTGTCATCCTCTTCTCTTCTTCTACTTCTCCTCTGTACCTGCACCGCTCAGCACGACCGTCATCCAGCGCGAAACACACGCAGAGTGAGAACCATAGGCGTCACTAGGCCCTTTTTAAACTTCTGCCTAGCCCCCCTAAACATTTGTGATTAAGTGTAGGCTACACAAACTCGTGTTCGCAGAAGCTGCTGAGCGCCAATCTTAGCAGCACGACTGACGCTTCAGTTTACGGTCAAGTGCGAGTTAAGAAGATGTAAGTAGCTAAACTAAACATTTTATATTTGACAGTTTTTTTAGGTCATAAATGTTAAACGAATGACAAAAATAATTAGAAAACTAATAAACTTTTGTCTAATTTCGCCATTTTGAGCTGAAAATAGACCTATATAACGTGTAATTATGTCATTGTGAGGGGACAAGAAACATTAACAAAGCCGTTTTCATAGGCACAAGATTAATAATGCACATGTATGTTGAGAATTAATATAATACAATTTGTAGCCTTCAGTAAATTAAAAAAGTTCAGCTTTCGGAGGGGAAGAGACAGGGCAAGATCAGGAGACTGAGAGAAAGAGTGATGGAGATGAGGAGAGAGCAGGTTTTACATCTTTTTCTTATCCTTTTTTGGCCTTCAAAATCTTGAAATGCACATATCAGAGAAATAAAAATGTTTAACCCCATAACAACCTCAAATTTATGACCTCTTTGATTATAAAGCCCTGTCTACGGCCATGTATTAGGCCTAGATCAATAATGAATGTGTACATATTGTGAATGAATTTAATAAACTTAGTTACCTAGCTTTCCTGTAGCTTTGTCTGAGAAAATGATTCATAAATCAACCTATCAGTTGACCCTATGTTTACTTTCTTCACCGACAGACAAAAATGAAAAGCCTATATCAGTCAAAGCTCAGCTTTAGGAGGGGAAAAGACAGAGCAAGAGAAAAACAGAGAAAAAGAGTGTGATGCTGATGAGGTGAGAAAAAAAACAGCTGCATGGTTTTAAAGCTATTGTTATCCAATTTTTTTGGCCTCCAAAACATCTTAAAATGCACATAATGTAGATCAGAGAAATCTAAATTTTCTCCCCTAAATACCTCACATTCGGTACTTTAGTGATTATAAAACTGTGCCATATGCATGATGTTACTGGATGCATGAATGAAACTAGTTAATAATGAGCATTAGACCATAAACGAACTTTTTTTTCTTTTTTTATCATACCCTCATTGGGGGCTGAGCCCCCCTAAAATGAAAATCCTAGCATCGCCCCTGGTAACAGCGCAGCGCTTCTGGGTCGTACGTCAGAACGGAGGCTCACTATTGGCCAGCATCACACGCATCATCACACATGACCAGCGTCGGCCAATAGTGAGCCTCTGTTCTGACGTAATTTGTGTTACGGGGTTGAACAACATGAGGGTGAGTGATTACTGACAGAATTTTCATTTTTGGGAGAACTAACCCTTTCAGCAAGGCCTGGTTTCACGGTTTCACTTGATTTTGATGGTCGCTTTAACACCATCACTTACAGTATGTTGACTATAAGTAACGTTGCAGCTACATGTCTACTAGCTCTCATTAGAGTATTAGTAGAGCATTAGACTGGTAGGGTTAGTAGAATAAGTTGACATATACTTGCAAAGTTACTTATAGTCAGTGGAAAGTCTGTT
>NC_138746.1:33646567-33936567 GCF_965113295.1 Leuciscus leuciscus
GTCTTTACTTTGATATATCGGTAACACTTTATAATACTGTTCCGTCATTAATGAATAACAGGAACTAATGAGTAATGCAATATTACAGTTTTTTTCCAATTGCTAATACACAATTGTGCAAACTGGGCTGGTTGTATCAAAATACTTACAGTTTTTTCCAATTGTTAACACACTAAAATGACATGAACAGCACAAATATTCAAACTGACACACAGAGCAAAACCTCTTCTCAAGTCTATAAAAGTCTAAACACATTTTCTGCTTTACACACATTTTGCAATTCAAAATGGCACTTCTTAAACACACTGAACACGGTTCTCTGCATAACACACAACAATCTGATATAAAGTCTCATGTTTGTCATTTCAAAACACTGCAATTCAAAATGACACTCCATGATCTGATTGGCCGATGAATGTGTGTGTGCGCCAATCACCTCAATGGTTAATTGTTAACACTTCAATCTTTTTCAGTTTACTGTTTTTCGTGAGCATTTTTTTGTTCAGTCCAATGTAAATATTTCCGATGTGCACATGTTGCACTGACTTGTTTGGTGAAAAATAACATAAATAAATGTTTCAACAGCATGTGTGAGTGAGTCTGCAAATATTTCTGTGCAGACTCACAGACTTTTATAGACTTTGAACTATTTTAGTATTATGGCAAATCATACTAAAGATGAGAGTACTTTTCATTATGCCCAACAGTGCGTAGTTGGTTAGACAAAAATCTGGTAATATACTACATATAGCATTATCAAAATCAAACTTTTGCACGATAATATTATATGTAGTTTTGGTTGCAGTGCTTCATTTTGCAGGATATATGAGGTGTTGTGCAGTTTGGGAGTGTGGTTTTGTGAATTGTGTTCAGTATTTTGATAAAAACCAGCCTAGTTTGCACAATTGTGTGTTAGCAACTGGAAAAAACGGTAACATTCTAGTAACTACTAACTAACAAGAAACTCTGATTAACGAATTAGTAAGTAATAGCGCTCAGTTAAATGTGGTAGTTCACTATTAGCTATTCAGTAACTACTATTTTTCGTACCTCACTTAAGAACTACTATACAGGTTCATAATTAATCATAATAATGCATAATTGATAATAAAAGGTAATGATTTAGTAACCCATTAGTAACGACTCAAGTGTTACTACATCCTTAGGAACTACTAATAATTTGGATCAGTTTTCTAAAGTGAAAATCATGATAACTCCCTAAAATTGACTGAAGTCGTTGTAAGCTTTTGAGATTTTTGTACGATTTTTCATAGTAATTCATTCCCATGGATTTGGTAACTTTAGTCATTCCAATGTGTTCCCACGATCTTTACCTTAGAAAACTGATCCAAATTATGCATTATTAATATGAATTATGAACCTGTATAGTAGTCTTCAGTGAGGTATGAAAAATAGTTATTGATTAGCTAATAGTGAACTACCACATTCATCTGAGCGCTATTACTTACTAATTCATTAATCAGAGTTTCTCGTTAGTTAATAGTAGTTATTAGAGTGTTAATAGTGTGTTACTCATTTGTTCCTGTGTAGTTATATTATAATAAAGTGTTCCCGATATGGTTGTTATTGCACCATCCTGCATCATATTTGCTGAATGAAATCTAATGATTGTTTCTTGCTGATTCAATAACTAGTGCCTGTTTTGCTCTAGAATGTCTTTGTCACAAAAGACAGAAGAAGATGCTAACATGAGCCAGATGTTCTGCCACAACACTGGGTGTTTTACTGCATTCAAACAGAGAGAAAATCATTTATTTATGTGAATGTCTTTGACATTAAAGGGATACTCCACTTTTTGGGGGAAATAGGCTCATTTTACAACTCCCCCAGAGTTAAACAGTCGAGTCTTACCGTTTTCAAATCCATTCAGCCGATCTCCGGGTCTGGTGGTACCACTTTTAGCATAGCTTAGCATAGATCATTGAATCGGACAGGACCATTAGCATCTCTCTCAAAAAAATGACCAAAGAGTTTCGATATTTCTCCTATTTAAAACTTGACTCTTCTGTAGTTACATTGTGTGCTAAGACCGACGGAAAATGTAAAGTTGTGATTTTCTAGGCTGATATGGCTAGGAACTATACTCTCATTCCTGCGTAATAATCAAGAAACTTTGCTGCCGTACCATGAGTCCAGCAGGCGTAATGATATGACGCAGTGCCTGAAAATAGGTCTAATAGGTTAGACAAACTTAGTCCCGGTCACGGTGGAAGTTACCGAGCTGGGGACTTTTTTCAGGCGCTGTGTCATATCATTACGCCTGCTGGACTCATGGTACGGAAGCAAAGTTTCTTGATTATTACGCAGGAATGAGAGTATAGTTCCTAGCCATATCAGCCTAGAAAATCACAACTTTACATTTTCCGTCTGTCTTAGTACACGATGTAACTACAGAAGAGTCAAGTTTTAAATAGGAGAAATATCGAAACTCTTTGGTCATTTTTTTGAGAGAGATGCTAATGGTCCTGTCCGATTCAATGATCTATGCTAAGCTATGCTAAAAGTGGCACCGCCAGACCCGGAGATCGGCTGAATGTATTCGAAAATACTGTTCTCGACTAACAGCTCGATTAATAACTCGACTGTTTAACTCTGGGGGAGCTGTAAAATTAGCCTATTTCCAGAGTTGTTGGGGTTTTTTTTTTTTGCACTCATTTGTAACACTTTCGACATTTGACTGCTTTTGTTATTTTGATAAGTGCATTAAAGCTAAAAACATGCGTATATAATTTGAAAAAAATCTTTGTGATATCACATTTTTTTATACTTTTTTGAGCATTGTCAAATGAGATCATATTAGGCCTTCTTAGTAAACCAGCAGATGCAGGGCTGTGTTAGTGACAGAATATTTCACTATCAACTCTTATATGTTTGTACAAATGACATAAGTAAGAATGGACCGAGCACTCGTCCGCAGAAGCCGTCGCTCACACTCCTCACGGTGAGCAGCTGTTACACTGCACTTCAGCATCCAGCACATATAACCCAACATCTGCTGTGTTTCCAGAACAGCTCCACCGCATCATTACACACTCCACTGGCTCCTGAACACACTTACAGCGCTGCGTCACATGCTTCAGTTACAGCAATAACACATATCAGATCAGAACATTCATCCTTCTTGCAGATTTCTCATTTCTAATGCCAAAACTGGCTAACACTTTATAGTCCACTTTCTACTAACATTCTACTAACTTCGCAACTACATTTCAACTTTACGTGTCTTGTGTCGACACGCCCCATGGAAGAGAGGGGTGGGGTGAGCAGTTGCTCATTATCATTATCATACACACACACACACACTCACTCACTCGCACACACAAACACACACGTATGCACATACACTTACACACACTCACACACACACACACACACTTATCCACAGCGATGTCTCTCCTCCGATTAGGTGAGCTCTCAGGAGAGCCATTGGGTACAAAACGTTAACATCTGGCATCCATTACAGGCCCAGATCAGTTGTGATTTGTCCATATGATGACTCTGGCCTAGCCAGACGGGGGGGCTTCACTGACGACACACCAGCACTGCTGTCACTTCTGTTCACACCAGTGCGCGCACACACACACACACACACACACACACACACACACACACACACACACACACACACACACACACACACACACACACACACACACACACACGCATACACACACACACACGCACACACAAACACTCACTCTCTCTCTCTCTCTCTCTCTCTCTCTCTCTCTCTCTCTCTCTCTCTCTCTCTCTCTCTCTCTCTCTCTCTCCACACACTATAATTAGCTCTTCTGGCCTGAGCCACACACACACACACACACACACACACACACACACACACACACACACACACACACACACACACACACACACACACACACACACACACACACATGCACACACACACACACACACACACACACACACACACACACACACACACACACACACCCACATACACATACACACACACCCACCCACATACACACACACACACACACACACACACACACACACTCACATGGAGCTTCACGTTGTAGCTCAATGCCATTCAACAAGCCGCACTGTAAACTTTGTAACACGTTCACATTAACAATCAAGTGTCTTTTGTTTACTAGTAACAAGAAATTCTTTCAAGAAAATTGTCAATAAAACTTCTAACTTTAGGTTGCTAAATTGATCATATAATTTGTAATGAAAAAGTTTCCATTAGACAATTGAAGTATGAAAAATTACACATTTGATTTTACATCAGGACTTTGCAAAAATGATGAACGCTCTGCTGAACTGATAGAAAACAGTCATTACTGTTCATTCTCTCGCCATCGTTAACAAGAGCGATCTGTTGCCTAGATCTGATATAGTGATTTGAGGCTTATAATGTACAGCATGCCTAGCTGTGTTCGCAACCTTATTGCTTATGTTTATTAAAAGGGAAATAAAGCAATTTACAGACAACAATAAATTACTGTACTAAATATATATCATCACACAACACCACGTGTGTTTCATTGGATAAATGACATTATAATATCCTCAGACACTATGTGTAGAAGAAGTAAAATCCATCTAGGCATCCCTCAATTCATTGCAGGTTTGTTTTCACTAGAAACCATCTGTCATTTACATTTAAATGCTATTCAGATTCACCCAGTGTGACGGATTTCTTCTGGCACGAGGCCAGCGTCCCCAAGCTCACCAAAGGCCAAACCTTTGACTTGCAGAATGAAGTCTATAATATTTCATATTACAAATAAAACAAAATTTCTCTGGAAACCGTGATCTTCAAAAAGAACAGCATTTATTTAAAATAGAAACATAAATGTCTTTACTGTCAATTTTGATACATTTCATGCATCCTATTTATATCTTCTGAATGGTATGTCAGGGTTTCCACAAAAATATGAAGCAGCACAACTGTTTTCAACATTGATAATAATCATAAATGTTTCTTGAGCATCAAATCCTCATATTAGAATGATTTCTGAAGGATCATGTGACACTGAAGACTGGAGTAATGATGCTGAAAATTCAGGAATAAATGACATTTTACAACATTTTCAGAGTTATTTTAAATTCTAATAATATTTCAAAAAATGTATCACATAAATGCAACCTTGGTGAGCATAAGATACCTCGTTCTTAAACAATCCTGATTATTACAAACTTCTCACCAATGGTCAAGTGCTCAACGACACAGTGTCAATAGTTCATCTGAATCAGGAACCAGTGCAGATCATGTTGTACTCTGCGTACTACAACACTGAGCGCACTATAATGAGCACTCGGAGCATAATCTTGCATTGCACCATCTGCATCCATTGGTTTTTACCCCGTGCCACGCGTGGAGCGTTGGTTAAGCCAAACTGTCAGTGTCTCAGCGCTAACTAGCGTCTCTCTCAGCGGCCGACGAGAGCTGACAGCCAGCCATTTACCAAAAGCCTGCATGATGTGCCCTAATTAGTGTACACCACTCCCCTTTGTGCGTGTGATTAAGTAGTAACTGTATCAATTTTGCTCAATCAGATTTGTTTGAGATAATGCGCCTCTAGAGAGGCAATCCATAAGCTTGCCTAATGGAGAATCATCTCGCATTATTCCGCCGCTGGTACCAACCTGTGTTCAATGCATTCGTTTTAAGGCCTCGAAATGTGTCGTAGTATGCAATATGTACACGCATTTGACATTTTTATCTGACTTGTAAAGTCGATAACATCTATTTCTGAGTAAAACTGACAAATGAATAAAAGAAACCCATCGTGTCCATTACTCTCATTGTGTGTGCCGACATCATTTTGTCGAACAATGTCCCCTACAGTGAGGGGCACTAGCGTACTTCTCTATGCCAAGACACGAGCTGGCACACACAGACATCTTACATCTCGCTTTATCTGCATTTTCAAACTTTCTGTCAGCTGTGCCACAAAGAATTAATGGTGCATTCACGTCACGTGGGAATTACCATAACCGCGAGTTGCTGAGTGGTGATCTGCTTTTGTCAAATTCATAATTAGAAGTAGAAAATTCAAAAACAGAAGTAAAAAGTTGAATTTTCCTAAAAGCAATCATTTACAGTATATGGCAAATAATGACAAATGGTCATACAATGGTCAATGTTTCACAGGGTTGGGGTTTGGTTTAGATAGCAGATGGGAGTGCAAAGAAAGAAATATACAAAGATATAGACATTTAAAGGGATCATGTAGTAAAGTTCGTTGATATGGGAAGAAGGAGGCGGGAACCAGCAAACTTTTAAAGACTTTTTATGAAATGTTATTCTGTACAGTCAGTGCAGAGACACAAACCTGCTGTTTAAACAAAGCGAATTTTCTTTCACTCTTCCATTTGTCCTGTTGTTGAGAGACTCGAGTCCGTCAGAAACTGAACACACATCTGTATACTGTATCAGTGTAGACCGCGTCAGTCATTATAATCTGAACACACATCTGTATACTGTATCAGTGTAGACAGCGTCAGTCATTATAATCTGAACACACATCTGTATACTGTATCAGTGTAGACAGCATCAGTCATTATAATCTGAACACACATCTGTATACTGTATCAGTGTAGAAAGCGTCAGTCATTATAATCTGAACACACATCTGTATACTGTATCAGTGTAGACAGTGTCAGTCATTATAATCTGAACACACATCTGTATACTGTATCAGTGTATCAGTGTCAGTCATTATAATCTGAACACACATCTGTATACTGTATCAGTGTATCAGTGTCAGTCATTATAATCTGAACACACATCTGTATACTGTATCAGTGTATCAGCATCAGTCATTATAATCTGAACACACATCTGTATACTGTATCAGTGTAGACCGCGTCAGTCATTATAATCTGAACACACATCTGTATACTGTATCAGTGTAGACAGTGTCAGTCATTATAATCTGAACACACATCTGTATACTGTATCAGTGTGGACAGCGTCAGTCATTATAATCTGAACACACATCTGTATACTGTATCAGTGTATCAGTGTCAGTCATTATAATCTGAACACACATCTGTATACTGTATCAGTGTAGACAGCGTCAGTCATTATAATCTGAACACACATCTGTATACTGTATCAGTGTAGACAGCGTCAGTCATTATAATCTGAACACACATCTGTATACTGTATCAGTGTATCAGCATCAGTCATTATAATCTGAACACACATCTGTATACTGTATCAGTGTAGACAGTGTCAGTCATTATAATCTGAACACACATCTGTATACTGTATCAGTGTAGACCGCGTCAGTCAATATAATCTGAACACACATCTGTATTCTGTATCAGTGTGGACAGCGTCAGTCATTATAATCTGAACACACATCTGTATACTGTATCAGTGTATCAGTGTCAGTCATTATAATCTGAACACACATCTGTATACTGTATCAGTGTAGACAGCGTCAGTCATTATAATCTGAACACACATCTGTATACTGTATCAGTGTAGACCGCGTCAGTCAATATAATCTGAACACACATCTGTATTCTGTATCAGTGTAGACAGTGTCAGTCATTATAATCTGAACACACATCTGTATACTGTATCAGTGTACCAGCATCAGTCATTATAATCTGAACACACATCTGTATACTGTATCAGTGTAGACAGCGTCAGTCATTATAATCTGAACACACATCTGTATACTGTATCAGTGTAGACCGCGTCAGTCAATATAATCTGAACACACATCTGTATACTGTATCAGTGTATCAGCGTCAGTCATTATAATCTGAACACACATCTGTATACTGTATCAGTGTATCAGTGTCAGTCATTATAATCTGAACACACATCTGTATACTGTATCAGTGTATCAGCGTCAGTCATTATAATCTGAACACATATCTGTATTCTGTATCAGTGTAGACAGCGTCAGTCATTATAATCTGAACACACATCTGTATACTGTATCAGTGTAGACAGCGTCAGTCATTATAATCTGAACACACATCTGTTTACTGTATCAGTGTATCAGCGTCAGTCATTATAATCTGAACACACATCTGTATACTGTATCAGTGTAGACAGCGTCAGTCATTATAATCTGAACACACATCTGTATACTGTATCAGTGTATCAGCGTCAGTCATTATAATCTGAACACACATCTGTATACTGTATCAGTGTATCAGCGTCAGTCATTATAATCTGAACACACATCTGTTTACTGTATCAGTGTATCAGCGTCAGTCATTATAATCTGAACACACATCTGTTTACTGTATCAGTGTATCAGCATCAGTCATTATAATCTGAACACACATCTGTATACTGTATCAGTGTAGACATCGTCAGTCATTATAATCTGAACACACATCTGTATACTGTATCAGTGTAGACCGCGTCAGCCAATATAATCTGAACACACATCTGTATTCTGTATCAGTGTAGACAGCGTCAGTCATTATAATCTGAACACACATCTGTATACTGTATCAGTGTACCAGCATCAGTCATTATAATCTGAACACACATCTGTATACTGTATCAGTGTAGACCGCGTCAGTCAATATAATCTGAACAAACATCTGTATTCTGTATCAGTGTAGACAGCGTCAGTCATTATAATCTGAACACACATCTGTATACTGTATCAGTGTAGACAGCGTCAGTCATTATAATCTGAACACACATCTGTATACTGTATCAGTGTATCAGTGTCAGTCATTATAATCTGAACACACACCTGTTTACTGTATCAGTGTAGACAGTGTCAGTCATTATAATCTGAACACACATCTGTATACTGTATCAGTGTACCAGCATCAGTCATTATAATCTGAACACACATTTGTATACTATATCAGTGTAGACAGCATCAGTCATTATAATCTGAACACACATCTGTATACTGTATCAGTGTATCAGCGTCAGTCATTATAATCTGAACACACATTTGTATACTATATCAGTGTACCAGCATCAGTCATTATAATCTGAACACACATCTGTATACTATATCAGTGTAGACAGCATCAGTCATTATAATCTGAACACACATCTGTATACTGTATCAGTGTAGACAGCATCAGTCATTATAATCTGAACACACATCTGTATACTGTATCAGTGTAGACAGCATCAGTCATTATAATCTGAACACACATCTGTATACTGTATCAGTGTAGACAGCGTCAATCATTATAATCTGAACACAAACCTGTATACTGTATCAGTGTAGACAGCATCAGTCATTATAATCTGAACACACATCTGTATACTATATCAGTGTAGACAGCATCAGTCATTATAATCTGAACACACATCTGTATACTGTATCAGTGTAGACAGCGTCAATCATTATAATCTGAACACAAACCTGTATACTGTATCAGTGTAGACAGCATCAGTCATTATACTCTAAACACACATCTGTATACTGTATCAGTGTATCAGCGTCAGTCATTATAATCTGAACACACATCTGTATACTGTATCAGTGTAGACAGCTTCAGTCATTATAATCTGAACACACATCTGTATACTGTATCAGTGTATCAGAGTCAGTCATTATAATCTGAACACACATCTGTATACTGTATCAGTGTATCAGCGTCAGTCATTATAATCTGAACACACATCTGTATACTATATCAGTGTAGGCATAAGGAAGGCACTGATTTCTAAACTTCATGCAAATAAGTCAACAAACATTTTGAAAAGGAATAAAAAAAAAAAATGTAGCGCCAAATTTGTCTGTCAGCATTTTATACTGTTCTTTATACTTATCTCATGAGGACTAGGTTTGGGAATGATAAGACATTTTCCGGTTCCGGTTCCAATTCCGGTTCTGCCTAACGAATCCTGTTTATATAAGTACATTGATTCTCTAGTCAGGTGGTTTGCAGGAAAGGTTGCATGTGTCATTTCTGCACCACTAGTGGCACCAAATGGAACTGCAGCTTCCCATCATGCCCCTGATTGGATGTACAGTTACTCCCGCCCCCAAAGTCCCGTCATTTGTGAAGTTGGACAGCTGAAGTGAGCAACATTTACAAAGCACCTAGAGTTCAACCGACTTACTTATATAGTTGTATCTGAACATTCAACTGGAATAGGAGAAAGTATTCAAGCAACTTCATTAAAACATTTACACAATGCACACTTCTTCTTCGAATGAACCCTGGTGACCCAACATCTTACAGAGCATGTTCACCTCATGCTCCATTAGCCACGGCAGCTTTCAAGCATGTGTCGGACTACAATTTAAATAAACACACATCCGTTGATCACACCAACTCCCTAAAACCTCCCTCTCTGTGACCAGAAGGCCGGGTGCCGTGAGGACCTCGCTCGTTGGCGGTTGACAATCAAGGACATTTCGTTTTCGGCAATATCAGGGCAGTAACATTCTCCCAGGGAGTCCCTTATCCATAGGCTACTGGCAGACAGACAAACACTCAGTGACAGCCATTTATGGCCAACTAGTGAACGCCATCTGTCAGACACAGTAGGAGAACATTACGGAGCACAGAACTGAGAGCCTCGCTCTTTTATGTTGTCGTATTTAGAGTAAAAAGGGATGCCAAATGCTGACTTGGATGTTGTAGATTGACTAACACAAAAAGGATCTGCTTCTCTGTCATTTAGCTCCAGGGTTTGTGCTTTCTTGCTTAGTCTGTTTAGCTTGTAATTTGGTTATCCGCAATGAAGTCCTTCCAGGATGAACACTGAAGAATTATCAATTTAAATGAGGACATTATGCTTGAAGTTTCTGCCCTGTAACGGAAGAATGACGGTGTTGTAAACGGGAGATATGATGCGCAAAAGTACTTTGAATTAATAAAGCCGCTCCAGGCCAGTGCAAACGGTGGACTGATTTCCACATAGCGTTTAAAACATACACTGTAAAAATGTGTAAAAAAAATTTGAAGAAAAAACTATTCTGTCTTTCTAAATGTTTTAAATTAATTGTGTTCCTTGCCATTTCTTCGTAGTTGTATTTCCAAGCAATGTCTGAGTGAAAATTGTTTCAACACAATTTTTTCCCAGTGTACCATAGTGTGAACAATAGCAAACGTGGACATTGCCGCTTTAACTGCACAATTAACATGCAAATGAGCGGTGACACTAATGGCTGTTGCAAAACGCTCTTATGATGGAAATATGCTTTCTGTTTTGGCTGTATGGGATAAACATTTGTCTATGAAATCAGCTGATGACAGGCCTTAGGCATTCCCCGGGGGCAGCGCAAAATGGCTCATGCACCTGCCACCTAATTCAGCCCGGGACATGGACTGGAGTAACTGGCAGGCATAATGAACTGCATTCATCCTGTCAGCAGAGTCAATAACTTATCCCCTCAACTGCTTTTGTTCTAGCCGAAGCTTGCGGGTTCCTCCGATGTGCCCCATGCCCTTATTCAACTGAAATTTATTTTCAATTGCAGCCCCCGGTGTTGCCCGGCACAAGCCTGGCTTTGACGGGACTCTCTTTAGCCCTGGGCCTGGAGCATTGTTAGCGTCCGCGTCTATTGTTCGAGACCTTTGAGCGGTCGGATGGTAATAAGACCACTCTCGAAAGTGTAAAATCTCAAGTGTTTCCAGTAACAGGTGTGTCCACTGACGAGGACTACCCATTTGTCATGTGTGGAAAGAAAGGCCTCCACTTAGCGTAGCTGTCTTTTGGACAGCGGCCGCAGGGAAATTACCCGGGAGCTTGGGAGTCTCTTCCAACCCCGCTTGACCCCTCCGAGTTTACGGCTGGCAATCTGCTGCCTTCAGTGGACTGAAGCGTTTGTGCTACATTAACTGTGCTTTGCATCAGTTGAGGATTTTTCGACAGGTCAAGTCTGAGTTAAAATTTTCGGTGGCTGTGACTGTAAAATTTCCATATTTACTGCTAATGAGTTTGAGGTATGCTTAGGTTTAGGAGAAAGGGTAGGGTTATGGTTAGGATTATAGGATTATAGTTTTTTTGGGTAAGGCTTGAGTTATGGTTAAAGAGTAGAGTTAACAGTGTAACGACAAATGTTAATTAATGCACATACATTAAATGCACCAACATGCATGTACACAATAAGTGTATCGTATCACATGGTTAAGCACATAGTAGGCTAGTTACATACAAACCTCCTGATTTTGAGAGATTTTAATTCAAAATGAGCACCTGAGCTGAGTTTCGTTAACCCGACCATTGCTAACCTGGAAACGTGCGGCATAGAAAACTATCTCACCTTTGTAAAAAGGAGCTGCAAACAAACATGTTATCATAACAATCAGAATGGTTAATGAAGCACCAGCAGGAAATGAGTTTATTAACCACCAAACTGTAATTAAAGGAAACAAAGGGAGAGGCACGGAGCGAAAAATACCATGAGGCGTTTAATTTCCTTTCGAGCGAGTGTGTGAGAATTGCTTTGCGCAGAGCTCTCATTGGCTACATCAGCGGTCTCACAGATGCTTTTTTGGAAGACATAACACATAAACACAGACTTTGACAAATGACAGATTCTGACTCCAGAAGCGCACGATAGTTACCGCATGCTGCTTTCCATTTTGCTAGCCTGCAGCTTAGGCACTTTTTGGAACACAAAACAATCTAGCAAGAATTAGACAGACCATAATATACTGTATTAAAGCCATCTAAGTATTAATCTTTGCCACATAACGGTTTGCACTATACAGACATTAATGTCATCATATTATTAATAAATATTGCAGTATTTATTATAAAATATTTATCTGTGCATATCGTTTTTTTTATTTTTTTTATGAATGTGTCCTCATAATCTTGAATCAAAATAACTTCCCCTCCCTTCTCTGATGACGCGTGCAATGGTGCGTGGGCGGGACAACCTGTCAATCAAATGACATCGAACAATAGCAAACAAAAACCATCATGATCCAATCAATTGCCCGTGTACAAAATCAAGCCTACGTTATAACCTATGTCTCAATAGGAAAGAATAATCTCTATTCCATTTCATGACGACTTTATTGATGCCTCAAGTCATGTGGCGGATGATAACATGACCAGGAATCATATAGCCATATCTAAAATAGACCTATCGTAGAGACGTTTGGGATGGGCCATTTTCACCACCAAAAACGCCGGTATCACTAACATTTTTAGAAAATATAAAATGCTTTTCGAACCACCTCATTTAAAAATGGTTTGATAATTTCAGTCTTACGTGATGTAAATGGTAGTCTAGCCTACAAGTTTCAGAATATTGAGCCCTTGTGCAAGACCTACCGAGTTCCGATGGCGATTGTCTGAAACTAACACTGATTGGTCAACGTCGGTTGAATCACCAAATGGTGTAACTACGCTTATACGAATTCAACACAAAAATGATCGTTAAGCTCCACTCGTGATGAAATTGCACTCTGGGCTCGCCCTCGTCTGTTTGAAGGCTGTCAAATTTTATGTTTTTTTCTTTACAACTTTTTATTTTTTTTTATTTTTTTTATTATTGATGATTTTTTAAAAGAAAATTACACATATATGCCTACAACATTAGGGGGGAAAGGGGAACAAAGAGGGGGGAAAGCAATAGAGACAGATATATTATGTTTTGGGGCAAGCATAGGTTCAGTACTGTACAGTCATTGACAGTTTATTACAATACTCAGTCCATTTCTTCCAGAAACAGGTCCTTTTTAAGTCTCAAAATAAAAGTCAAATCTTCCATATTGTATATTTCTTTAACAATTTGTATCCATTCACCAAGTTAGGGGATGTCCTGCCTTGTAATGTCCTACTCTTCTTGCATACTACACTTAATATATTAACAATAGATCTCTTACAACACAGAGTGTGTAATGTTTCCAAGATAGGCTACAGAAATCTCTTGGTATTTCATATCCTAAAATCTTTTGTATTTCCATCAAAACCATGTTCCAGAAAGGTAATATTTTTGGCCAACTCCAGAATAAGTGAAGATGGTCAACATCTAAATGTTTTTTTACATTTAATGTTACATTATTCACCTTGACTTGTAGACTACACTTCACCTTCAAAATGGAAACCCTTGATGGATCGACTTCTTTATTTCTATAGTCTACTTAATTGTGATAGGTCTTTATTCACCCTTATATATCTATTTCACCATGTATAAAGTGATTAGGATGCTGAGAAATATAGATACAATTTACATAAACCAAATCTATCCTAATATAATAATAATAATAATAATATATATTGGACTTCTGAATTATTTCAAGCACTGCCATTTACTTCAGGAACTGCAAACTTATTGTCACACGAACACTAATCATCAAGCGATCTACAGAACCCAGTTCCTTAACTTGTCGCAACGACAAATACTAATTCGCTGATTCTGAAAATCAGTGGATAAATGAATGCTTTGCACAGTAGAACGAATCCAATTACGCAAATACCTATTGCCAACGCGGCGTTTTTCAAGCGCGCGCTGCGTTCCCGCCATCTGCCTCGAGCCCTGGCCAGTGTTCACACACCGTTTGTAGTCCCTAAAAACAAAGTGTAAAACTAGCTCGCCCAGGCTCTTCTTGTTACTTGTCTAAAAAAGGGGGCTTGAGCCCCTCAACGAGTTAGTTACAAAGAGCTTTTTAATCCTTCGCCTCATTTACATCCCTCAAGAATAGAGTCCTGAATATCTAATCTTCTGCATTTAGGCTCCTGTAATCCGCACGCGCTCTCTGATGTTTTCTTCTCCCATTCCCATATGAACAATTAACTTGTAATCTCTACAAACATACATTCAGCTGCTGTCTGTGAAAGCACCCGAGGGACTGCCTTTGTGTTTCAAATGTGTCCAGTGCAACTTTATGATTTACTTCTGCCGCTGATATACAGGAAATATTCTATTATTTTTATGGATGCCAATATTTCCTTCAGCGATTTTTTTTTTTTTAAGTAACAGAATAGATTAACCAAATAAAGCATCGTGTCCCTCACAATAAAAATATAAAATATAATAGTTTATTATGTTACTTTATTTAAAACTGTTCTTCTTATTATTATAGGCTAATACACTGTAAAAAATGTCTAACCCTCCCAAATAAAAAATTCAAGTGACCGATAACATCTAAATTTTTCAATTGGCCCAAGTGAAATTCTTGTTGCAATAGTCTGTTAACATTGGCTCACGTCAGACTAATTGAAAAATTTAGATGTTATCGGTCAGTTGAAATTTTTGACTTGGGGATGTAATTTTTTTTTACAGTGTAGGCACATTGATGCAACATTCTAGCCTATTTTACATAGGCTGCTCGTTTTAATCATTATACCAATGATAACGATTTTCTGTTGATTTTTGCTGTTACAACTCTCAGAATGAAATATGTGTAAAAGTACCGTGTAGATTTTTATTTTGTTGCTATCATTGAAACCGTATTTTTTAATTTTCGTTTACATTCAGACGGCATGTTTTATAGAAGGACATTCCATCTTTTTTATTTTCTTTCTTTGTTTCATCCTTTATTTCTTATATATGAATTAATGGTTAAGGTGTCTGTGTTACATTGTAATTATACATTTGTGTAATATTACATACTATACTACATACTACAATATTACATACTATTCAATATAGGGTTAGGATTAGGTTTGGTTTAGGGTTAGTTGCATGTAAGTATGCTTATAGTTATTACTATGTAACACATGTAACAATGACACCGGAATTAATTTATCTTTATGTTGAGTGGCCAAGACAATGATTTCTGTCTGTGACGAATTACGTTTTGAAAATTGTTTTAAGTGTGTAAAATATTTGATTGTATATTAAACGATCTTTTTATATTGCAAACAGATAATTGTCTCTATATTCAGTAATTATTTTTGATATGTAGGAGCGGATTTTTCTTTTGTTGTAATAACTATATAAGGCACAATAAATGTAATATGCACAACATGTTACAAAATATACAAAACAAAACAGATATTTTCTTTCTCTTTTTTTTTTTACAGCAACGTTTTATTGAAATTTCATCCAGGAACACTGGGCAATAATAAATATCTCATTTGTCAACAAGAATGTACAAAAATAAAGACCACGGCAATCTCTCTGGAATAACAAAAATTTCCCAGGAAAAAAGATCATGCTCATGCTGAAGAATTTCAAATAAAGATACGACACACTGAAGGTTCAGCTATTACTCAGGCAGACAATGGACGAATAAAAGAATCGAAAGAGAGATATCATCATAACAACACTCTAATGCGAACTAAATCCACAGTCGTACAGTTTCCATCTGAAATGCCATTTCACAATCCTTGTTACAAGGAACATGTGGGTTTCGTCTTTTCACGCCCTTTGCAGAAAGACACATGCACGCGCCTCATCATCATCACATCACATGATCAACAGGTAGCCTTACGCAACTTTACCATGTTAGCCACATTTGCGCCAAAACGCCTAGATGGGTAACACTTTATTTTACAGTGTCCTTGGCATATGTAACATGTAGTTACTATAATAACTATAAATTATGCATAAATGCATGCAACTAACTCTAAACCAAACCAGACCCTAATCCCATTTAATTAATATTACCAAGTACTTAAATGTATAATTAAACTGTAACAAAGACACCTTAAAATAAAGTGTAACCTAGATTTGTAACGCTGAAGCAGATGCAATGTCAGAAAGGAGATCCCGCATTATTATTTTATTTTTTTGGCGGACAATATGGTTACCAAAGTAAGCTCGCGCAAGGGGAGTGCTCGCGTTTCCAGGGCAACTTCAAACACATAAGATTCCATTTCGAATAGAACAATTTACTCTCATTTACAGTGAATGTACACGGAGCCTCGCGCGGCCCCTGACATTATTTACAGTGCGTTATGCAGCACATACTCCATAACTGTACCTTACAAAGCATTACCAATGAGATCCTTGTTACAAGGACGAAGTAGTGAATTTGTAAGGGCTAAAACAATCAAACAAACAAACATACAAACAAACAAACAGACAGACAGACAGATCATGCAAAGTCCAGTCCACAATGCACACTTCACTTCATCACGTCCTTGTTTTCTGTGGAAAGCCTGGTGAGTCCTGTGGAGGTGATGGGCAGGTGGGGGGGTGGAGGCACCTGGCAGATAGTGCAGGGGCACGGCAGGCCCGACCAGTGCTGGAAACTGCCCCCGAGGTGCAGAGGGGGTGCAGGGGTGCTCTTCATCAGAGAGTGCGGGGTCCTGATGGAAGTAAGTCCCGGTAAACTGGTCGAAAGCGTCGAGGAGGTGGAAGAGGACAGCGCGCTCCCGAGGAGCGGGTGATGCACCTGGTGTGCCGCGCTCGCGGAATGCGCGCCGCCGTGGCTCACCGTCCCGCAGTGAAACGCCGAGTGATGTCCACCGTAAATCTCGCCCACCAGCCGCTTCATCTCGTCCAGGGAGCTGGTCAGCATTAAGATGTAGTTTCTGGCCAGCAGGAGAGTGGCGATCTTGGAGAGCTTCCTCACGGACGGCCCGTGCGCGTACGGCATGACCTCCCGGAGCCCGTCCATCGCCAGGTTCAGGTCGTGCATGCGCTTGCGCTCGCGCCCGTTGATCTTCAGGCGCAGTTGCTGGACCTCCTGCTCGGTCACTTGCTTCTTCAGCTTGTACTTGCTGCCAGAGGGAGATTTGGACAGGTGTTCGCTGGTCATCTTCTGGAGCAGCTCGTTCTGCGTGGAGGACACGGAGTTCAGGCGCGCGTCCTGCGGGTGGAGGAGGTGGTGGTCGCGGAGGAACATCTCATCCATGTCTGGAGAGGAGGCTCTGCTGGAGCTCGAGTCCGAATTCATTTTATGGCTGAGCTTGTGTAGGAGGTTGTCTTTCTCTTGTCTTGTTTTTATTTCAAGTCACTCCTGCTTGATCACCTGATTTATCCCACCGGAGCCTCTCTCTCTCTCTCTGTGTGTGTGTGTCTGTGTCTTTCTCTCTCTGTCGACCGAGGCCGTGTCGCCTCTCTCTCTCTCTCTCTCTCTCTCTCTCTCTCTGTCGACCGAGGCCGTGTCGCCTGGTTTTGATCTCTCTCGCTGATGAACCTCTCTCGATCTGTGGAGTCGCATCACAGGACTCAGTATTTATAGCGCTGCTCGACAGGGGCCAAACAAAAGGAGCCCCTCTATTCATAACGGTCTTGTTAGGATGACGTCCCCATTATCTGGAGCGGTGTGCTTTGACTGTCCCATTGACCAGAGGAGCATCTATTCATATTCATTGTAAGGACGCCATGGGGGGACACTTCAGCCCAGGAGCCTCCGAAACTTTGCAAATACTTCTCCACACTTAAGAACCGATGCCGGGTCAGTCACAACACACCTTGCACCCTTCATTTCGTCTCACTGATTATGTATGCAATCACAAAATATGCATACTGTATGTTTATGCGTCATAGGATAGTCATATTTTGTTATTACTTGCGTGCATCTAAAATAATATTAACAAGCATGATTAGATTAAGTAATGATCCTACGGATTAGGTGTGTGTGTGTGTGTGTGTGTGTGTGTGTGTGTGTGTGTGTGTGTGTGTGTGTGTGTGTGTGTGTGTGTGTGTGTGTGTGTGTGTGTGTGTGAACGGCTGATCTGTTAATAATGTGCATAATAATATGCTTGTTATAATTATTTTGATATATATAAACATTGCACTTTGCTGGGCCATTTTTAAGGCCCACATACTGTCAATTCAGCCGCTCTTAATTTTAAACCTTTAAAATGTAAAATTTAAACCTTCAATTGAATTGCCTTAAATCTGCAGAAGAATTTTACAAATTTAAGAAACTTACAGTTTGACAAATTTGACAACTAAAATTACTGATCAAGATTTTTTTTTTTTTTATTCTGTAAGCTGAAATAGTGAAGATATGTGTGTGTGTGTGTGTGTGTGTGTGTGTGTGTGTGTGTGTGTGTGTGTGTGTGTGTGTGTGTGTGTGTGTGTGTGTGTGTGTGTGTGTGTGTTACAAAGATTAATCCTGAATGCATATTGTAATTTTTTTAAATACAGTATGTATTTAGTTAATTTCATAATTAGTTCATAATTTCTTAACCAGTTTCATGGTGTAAAAAAGCTACATTTGCATTGCTTTGGTGTGTGTGTGCAATTACAGTTCTTTACTTTAAAAAAACAAGGTAAAGTTAAACAAATGAGTTACTATTCTAAAATAATAATAATAATAATAATAAAAACATTACAATGTTAATTATAATCACATGAACTGAATGAAAACAGTATTCGGTATTTAGTCAATTTAACACTTACTTTAGCCAATTATCTATGACAAAATTCTGTAACTTTATAATGAATCTAAAAAGCAGATGATGTGTTCAGAAATGTACTTATAGCAACTACAATTAATATTGTCCTTAAGTTTACTGATTATGATTATGATTATGATTAATATGAACAGATTCAGCACTGATCATGGATGAGCAGTAAATGCTGTCTGACATATTTAATTATTATATGAAAAAGTGCTTATACTGATTTATGCTCTCTTACTGAATATGCGTAATTACAAGATCTTTTGATTTCATTTTGTCATATCTGGTTATGCATTACAAGCAGAGCAAATATAATTGATATATTGGTAAGATAAATATTAAATGTTTGTCTAATTAAATAATTGTTCATTGGCAGATGATATACAGACATTATGCTATACTGTCACAGTGTCTCTTCATTATCATCTGGTTTATATGAAACAAACAGAGTGAGATTTTAAATTTGCTTGCATAATACGATCGAGCTTTGCATGTGGTCTCATAATTTCTCAACATTTCTGTGTACAAAGTAAAACAAAAGTCTGAATTGCCGGGTAATCATCAGAACATCACAGAAATGAAAGAAAGTATGATGAGAGATGAAAAGTCTCCCTTTGAAACAGAAGTTCCCAGTTTAGTGTGTGCAGGATAAAAACAGCGTTCCCTCTCGTCGTCTCGCTGCTTTTCCACAGCAATAAAATCCCCGCATAAAAAGAGTGAAAACATGAATTCACGGCGCCATAGAGGAAGTTGAAAGGGAATCGTTCCTCATAAAGGTGCTGCAATGCAAAGAAAAGCTCGGGACTGCTTTACTCTCTCTTGGTGGCATTTGAAAGTGTAAAGCTTTGAATACCAATTGCTTGAACTGGACATATGTGAATCCTTTTTAATCCTACTAATCCTGTCTCCAAGTGTTTCTTTGTCTGTGGGGGCGACCACATAGATCTAAGTGAAAGTGTTCCTAATCCGGCCAATGTGGAAAAATGTCTCAGTGTGTGAGCGGAGGAGAGAGGGAAGAGACGGAGGGGGGGAGAGAGAGAGAGAGAGGGATGAGGTGGCCGATACAGGGATGTGGGTGTGTGTGTGTGTGTGTGTGGGGGGGGGGGTCTCATTTACTCACTGCTGCCCCGAGAAGGAAACCCAAACAGCAGGACACCATCCCAGAGCCGGGACCACACTACACAAGCACTCCGGCTTATTCCCGACACAGACCCTGTTCACAGAGAAAATACACTGTGAAAAATTAGTAGATGGTCTGTTTAATATCTGATAACTCTTTATTGTGATGCTCCTCAACAGATATTCTACTGACTATAAGTAACTTTACAACTATTATTCTACTAACAGTCTATTAATACTCTAATGAGAGTTAGTCGACATATAGTTGCAAGTCTAAAGTGGACCATTGAAATAAAACTTAACCAAAAAGGTTTTTTTGAAGTGAAGTTGTAAATAAAGGGTTATTTTAATATGGTTCCATGAAGCGGCTTTAACATCCATGGCTCTTTTGATTGCATAAAAGCTTCTTTAAAATGGTTCTTTAGGTTTTTAAAATGTAAGAAAAAAGTGTTTCTTGTAGTAACTGTTCACTGAAAGGTTCTTCTCTGGCATCGCTGCGAAAACCCTCCGCATGGAAACTTTATTTTTAAGAATGAACGTTTCACAAGAAAATTTCTTCTTCAAAATTGAATGTGTTGCATGTGTTTGAAATTTATTTACTAGCGATTTCTGAGTGAAAATGCTTTCTACACCTAGGTCTGGTTTCACAGAGAGGGTTTAGATTAAGCCAGGATTACGCCTCAGTTCAATTTAAGGAGCTTTTCTAAACGTGCCTTTATAAAAACCCATTACTGGTGAGAATCTTGAGACAAAACACTGACACTGATATATTTCAAGATATCAGTGCAAGTTGCAAACATGCAGTTTAGTTTGATACTAACTTAAGCCTCGTCTGTGGAACCAGGGGTCATTTTTAAAAGTTTGATTGGCCAGGGTTGCAAAAACAATAACAGACAGCGACGGTACGCGCACGAGGCACGTCAGAAGCATTTAAAACATTTGCAGCTGTTCTCCAGTGGCTCTAAAAACTGTTCGCTCACTTCAGCCACGCTTAAAAATCCATCGCCTTATAGATATATCAAGCCTAGTGGCGTCTGCAAACAACTGATGCTAGAGTACCGGCTTCACCAGACGCTCAGCAAACACCAGCCATCAGGGCAGTTTGTGAAGTCAGTTCCCCTCAAAGAAAGTGTCCTATCAGAGGAAGCAAAGGTGCAGAGAATCACATTATCATTTGACAACCAGAAAGTGTCCAAAAACATTTAAATGCACAATATTTCTCCCCCAAATCAGCATGCATGTTAAGCTTAATGAGAAGTCTCACAGTGTTAATGGCACAGTTGTCCCGCTGACAGACCGGCACGGTTGAGTGAGGGACGTCCAGCCCCCGAAGGGCCGATGCTCTCAGACAATAGTGACGCGATGGAGGCCCGGATTACATCGGTTTACCGCTCGTCCATGCTAGAACGCTCAGTGTTAACAGGAGCCTGGTGAACCCATCCTCTACAAATCACTGCAGACATGGATCGTTTCATTAACAAGATTTGTTTTTTCTTATGCAACCATAATATGCATGTAATTTTTACTCTATATGATATGCTATTACATGCTATCCGCATACTGACACACTTCTTTATCCTTCTATCCTGAACCCATTTACTAGAGCACTGGTTCTGTCTGTTTCTCCAGCAAACAAATTAGACAAAATAAATCAGATGTAGGTTTTTAAAGAGAATATTTTCAGATGAATATACTTTTTGTGTTTGCACATTTTTTTTCAGAATTAGGAAAAGTTTTTTTGGTACGATGCGAGAAAGATATCAATGGAACTTTGAATCCCTTGATTCTATATTCTGTTATCTTACAAGTAAACAAACCTTGCAATTGAAGAAATCTAATTATCATTGCGATCAAACGATAAAAGCTCCCTAATTAAAGAGCTTGTAAGAAGCAGTACAATGAATGTGAGGTTTCTAATTAATATTTTCAGGGTTATTTTCCTCAAAGACGACATTTGCATTCATTAGGCAAAATGAGACAAATTAACATTTCAGTGTAAAAAAATGATACCTTTATGTTTCCCTTTAGATTGAGCAGTGTGAAGTCGTAACTATAGTTTACTTTTCAAAGCTGTCAGTCTCAGAAACTCTTTGAAAGATTGGCCACACTGGGAAAGGATCTATTAAATACCATAACTCATTACAACATGCTTTGCTCCAAAACATTATGTTTATTCAATCAATGCTGTAGACTATGTACAACATTAGTCCAACATTATTATGCTTAAAGGTGTGTGTAATATTAAAATGATAAAACTTTTTCTTCCATCATCGCTTATATATGCAGAGACGTATTACACCATACGTAAGACATATTCCCATGAAATGTACTTGTAGATTTAGTCCCATGAAAAGTGCAAAAACTGTGATGCTATCTAAACATTGGTCTGTTATGCCATAAATGAATTTCCCAATATTTTCTATTTTTATGTATGGGTTTATTATAAAAAAATTAAAAATTAAAACATTAAAAAAATTAAGTTGTTCCTGCATATTTATTATTTATCATTTATTATTTATGCATATATATATATATATATATATATATATATATATATATATATATATATATATATATATATATATATATATATAATTTCCCAGAGTCATTGTATGCTTTCCATGTACATAAGAAAGAGGCACATGTATGTGTGAGATATATGGCACACACGTATGAAAGCATAAATGTTATGCACATATATATCCATCCAAAAGTTGTTAATATATGTCAATATTATGTACATTATGTGAATACAAATGATGGACATATAAAAAATTAAGAAAAAAAAAAGTGATGTATATTGCCCACATATCAAGAGTGATATGTATACCTATATGTGTAAGGCAATATATTATTATCACATACATGCATCTTCTGGATATAGTTAGAAATTAGTTTATAACATAAACATTATGTAAAAAAAAAAATATATATATATGCATGCAGAATTTGATCATAATGTTGTTTTCATAAACTTAAAATAAATCTATATTTTTAACACACATATATATATATTTCTTTATTTTTTATTTTTTTTTACATAATGTTTATGTTATAAACTAATTTCTTCCTAAATCCAGAAGATGCATGTATGTGATAATAATATATTGCCTTACACATATAGGTATACATATCACTCTTGATATGTGGGCAATATACATCACATATTAAACTTCCGTATGGGATGGATTTCCACGTCAAGCACACACACGTTCCACAATGGCCACAGACCAAGGCCAGTTCCAAGGGGTTTCAAACCACCAAAACACTTTTGTTTGGGCCAGATTTTGTTCAAAATTAAGTCACACCCGTCCGTTCTTCGATTTCACCTGAAGTATATACAGTAGTCGACATTTGAAGTGGATCAAAAAAGTTCATCAAAGTTGTCCTATTGTTCAAAATTCATGTATAACTTTGATGAAAGGTTCTGATCCACTTCAGATGTTGACTACTGTACATCGGGACATCATTCGAGAAGCTAAAATGTGCCAGATGGCCAACAAGTCCCGCTTTTCAGATGACTACATCCAGCGCTCAACCAGAGACCGACACCGGCAGACTCCGCGAGATCGGCTGGTTGTAAAGTCCGGCGCGGGACTCGGCCTCTCGCTGTCTCACTTTAACTGTCCCTTTCAGCGCCAACAATTGTTAGTCTCTTTTCAAGCTCAGTTTCGGCCTGGTAGCCTCCATTCTGCTTTGTGTGTCACTCTGTGTCTGGTTCGCCCCCTTCTAATGGGTGCACATGACCAGAAAATGAAGGCTTGCATGAGGGTTTCGTCAAGACGGGGAACCGCGAGAAGAGATTAATATGTAAGCTTTGCGGCTAAGCTGGATACAGGGGAGGGTGCTTTGTGCCCGGGGAGGGTTACATGTAAGGAGAGAGGGGCTGGCCTTTTCATTCACCAAAACATGTCCCGAGGAGCGCCCGCTCGCCATTGTGTGAGTCGACATGAGGGCGGTTGTTTCATTAATTACACATTAGCCATTGGGCCGCAAGGTGGGAGGTACGATGGAGAAAATACAGATGTGCTGGCGAGGGCAGAGAACGAGAAAACACATTGATCTCATCCAAAGGATTTTCATCTAAAATGAGGCCATGCGGGCTTGGAAAAGGAGGCACTTTTTGGCCGTCCCGAACCTTATCCCAGTAAAAATGCTTGGTGGTCTTGCATTGTCTCCCTCTAAGTCTCTCCTAAGCAGCCATTGTCACAGGCACTTCAGAAGAGGAATCACAGCAGCTTGATGAGGCATTGCTGCTCCTTCTGCCCACCGGCACCGGGCTCTCACACACTCACACACTCACACACTCCACAATAAAGCTGAGAAGAGCCCAGGCTCGTCCCTGAGAGGCTGCGTCAGGCTTCGTCTCATTGTGCTCATTCTCCACGCTGGCTCGCCAATGCTGCAAACCTCTGCTGCTTTATGACCTGCTCCGGATAACTGGCATTCAGCTGGGACGGCCCTCTCCGGCCCCCCTGGTAACCCAGTAAAACCAGTGGGAGGATCACAACTTTATGAGAGCTTGCCTAAATGTGCGCCTGGATTGTCTGCCATTAGAGCGTCCCTCCCATCCATCAACAATGCCCAACAAGATCCCAGAGCCAAAACGAGACTGCTACTTTACTTATTTCAATTAAGCAACAGATGTAGGGTCTTGTCCCAATTGGACCATGAAGAGAATCAGCAGTCTTGTGGACTGAACAGGAAATAAAAATGGTTTGTCACTCGGACACACCAAGGAGAATATCTGTACCTTTTCACTAGGGCTGGGTGAAAAATATAGATTTCTCGATTTTAATCGATTCTCATTTTTACGAACCGATATCGATTCTTAAATCGCAAGAATCGATTTGTCATCCTGTTTTCAGTTGATGAATGAATGTAACATTGTAGCGCATCCCATCCAATAAATCACAATAATCTTTGTGCTTTGTTACTATTGATATGAAACAAAGTCTCAGATTTCAAATTACGTCCATTTTCTTACGAAATTCAAAAACATAAATAGTGTTTTGTCGCTGTGGCGTGAGATCGCTCTGGGTCAGCTCTAGAGAAGCACATGATCTTCTCCTCCGCCTTAATAACACCAGTTACAGCGCGAAATAAACATGAATGAGCTTCTGAAAGTGTGTTAAAAGATAGAGTACAACTTATCGAAGTCCGTATCATGTGACGTGGAATCACTCAATCAGTGTTTCAACCGTGGAAAGACGTCAGTAAAACAGCTTGTAAACAATGTCATGTAACGTCACATTTACCTCAGAAAAACCATATCCAGTGACCATAAACTCGTCAGTCAGCTATAATTAACTCTAGAGAGGAACATTTTGCTAAATATATGCACCATATTACATTCATTATAATTTTTAATGCATGTTTGAATAAATCTAGCAAGTTTTTATGACAGCCACCATTTAAATGTTTATATTTCATATAACGTTATTATTATAAAAATAAATAAAAGTGTAATTTAAGTTTTTATACAAATCAGTTAATTTGTACCTTCAATATTATAGTAGGCTAATGAAGCCCATAGGCTACCACTGACTCCCATAGTTTACAGCATTAGTTAAGAGATTTGAAATTTGCCATGTATTGTACCTGATATTTAAAATAATCCATATTGAATCGAAATCGAATCGAATTGTGAAATTTGTGTCAATACCCAGCCCTACTTTTTACCATTAAAGAGGGGTGTCCATACCTACTCCTGGAGGTCCACTGTCTGCCGAAAGCATCGTTAGACAACTATGGTTGCAAGTTCTATCATTACAAATATAGATATATTCCCGAAACCATATAGTTCCAACGAACATTCGCTGACTGCATCGCAAAGTTGTCTGACATGTGGACGTATGTGAGATTTAATCACGCTCTTGAGCACAATATTGGGTGCCTGAAAATGCAACATTTTATTGGGTCTCCTTGTAAACAACAAAAACACGAATCTCTGAAGACGGTGATGTCGTGCACATGCGTATTACGTGTTCAGTCTATAGTATTTCATCGCCATCTACTGGCCTGGCAGAAGAATACAGCGTTTTTAGTAGTTTTCGTGGATCCGTGTGAATGGGGATCGTTTAGACAATGGTGTCGTCTATACATGGAAAACTCAATGGAAAAACTTCTCCGTTTTAAGCATATCGTTGTCATGTAAACGTACCCTAAATGAACCACACATATATAGCCTATAACAATTCAACAGCTTTTCTGTCGTTTCATGTGAAAATGAACAATCTGACAATGATTGCAGTCTTTCTTTGATTAATTAGCAGAAGTTATTACTCCATCATTAATGACAGTCCTATATGTTGAACTGATGGAGGTGCGACTGTCGTTCTATGGTTTCAGGAAACAGTTGTGAACGCTAGATCATTTCTCCAATGGTGTATCGTTTTCCCAGTCTCCCACAGTCTCCCACAGTCTCCCACAGTCTCCACAGAAATGCTGATGTGTGATTTTATAGTGATGTAAAGCTTTCAAGCCCTGGTCCGCCCCTGTTGAAGCTGAAGGCCTTGAGGTCAGCCCTGAGTAAACTCTGAGTGTTGGTGGCCGAGCTTCACCTTTTACCCTCTGAAAAGCCCTTTTTATTACACTCATGCATGAGACACTCACAGTCCAATGGGAGTGTTTGATGGAAGTGGTCATCAGGCCGAAGGAGGAACGCAAAACTAGATTTCACTTCAATCGCCATCATGCCTCTTGTAGGATTGTAGGATTGTGTTTTGTGAAATATTCATGATATATTCGTGATGATTTTGCTTAAATTAAAACAAGCAAAATAAAAATAAATTGCGAATATTTATTTGGCCTTTAAGTTTCCTAAAGAACATGTCCTTATCACTTTCTGTTTTCACTGTTTTCATTACAGCGTTAAGAGAGACGACGTCAGAGTTATTAAGATTTATCTCCGTGAATCAGTTTAAAACTCTGAGTCAATTACTTTGGCATCGTCAAATCCACGTGGCCTTTTTCTTATAATAAAAATGTTTTAGTGATACATTTAGGTAATTATTGATGTTTATGCAGTGTGTTCAAACAAAATCTGTGTTGTGTTCGTTAAGGGAAAATCTATGTGTAAAATTTCAAAAAAACGTTGTTGTATCATGGCATTAAACATTTTCAAAGGCAGAATAGTCCAAATTGTCTTTAAGGACAAACACATAAATATATGCATAGAAAAGGCTGAAAAATATTGCAATAAAATGTATTTAGCTGCTGTTTATCGAACAGCTCTGATTTATGGGTGTTGACTGATCAAACGAAATGCCATCGCTTTCTCTTGCATTTCCATCTAGAACAAAGATGCGTAGACTGATTACTCATAGTGCAGTCATGAGATGTAATGAATGCTCCAGTCAGATACTGTATATATACAGTGCATGTGTATCTGAACCTGCAGTCTTGCATATTTCTGGGTGTTTTGTCTGTGTTTCTCTCTCTCTCTCTCTCTCTCTCTCTCTCTCTCTCTCTCTCTGTCTCTCTCAGCTCATTAGCACTCACTAGTCAAGGGCCATTAGCTTTTCAGGTAGTGCGGTAGGGAGGTGAAGGCCAGCGTGAAGTTAAACTAACACTTATCTAATTACCCACAAACGGCAGACAGAGTGGATTCCTTCTGCTTGATTGCTCTAATCTGACAATGTACTTATAAACCACACAAGACACACTGTGCTTCACACATATCCAGTTAGATGAAATACTAATACTAAAGATTACAGATAAAATTGTTGCTACCATTTACTCATCATAATGCCATTAAAAACTGTTTTTTTTTTTTGAGACAGTGTGCTAGTGTGTGGTCATTTATAGAGCCTAGCTCCTAAAATGCACCATAAAAGTCCTTTAAAATAGTCATGACTTCATTAAAGAAATTTTGGTCATTACACACTGATTTAAAACCTGTTAACGTTTTTTGACATCAGCAACATCAAACCAAACGTGACATCATACAGTTTTAATGAACAAGGGCAAATTAAGCTATCAAATGCAAATGAGAAGAAGATATTCAGTGAATAAGGAACAGTTCGTGTTGAAACAATGGTTTAAAAGTCTTCATAATTCTTTTATGGTGATTTTTGGCTTCTTTTTTTTTTTTTTTACTTTGCCATATGAATCACCATCCACATTTGTGGTATGGAAAAGTTTAGACAAAACGTCATTTTCTGTTTCATTGAAGAAATACACCATTTTGTAGCCGGAAAACGACTAAATATCAATAATATAATTTTTGGGTGAATGATTCCACAAAAAAACAAAAATGAATAGATTTGATATTTCAGATTTTTTGGGGGGAGATATTAAGAGAGATTTGATTTGTTCATTTGAAATTCAAATAATTTTTACTACCTGACATTATTTTATTATATAATCAAAAGCATTTCATAGAGGAACTGCAGTCCATGGTGTTAAATCAATAAGCATATCTAGTTTTCGGCCGGTTCATCCTCTATTTTCCCTGACAATTAATCTGAGAAAATGTTTTGTTTCATGAGATCACGTGAGGTGCATGATAATCGTGACGTGCCACGGTATTTAAATCTTGTAGTGTGTGCATGTTTGAGATTTGAGAGAAGACAATCTGTAAAGATTCTGAGGTGTGCAATGATCAAAGTAAATAAATGCAGGAACCATTAGGATAAAAATAAACCATTTCCATGTTTCTCCCCACGAAGAAGGCCTGGAGTCAGTTATTCCTTACTCAAAATATTTGTTAAAGACTGGACAAAAATACATGCAATTAAAGTGTATAATTAGCATCAACCATTTGAATTCTTAAAGAAGCAAAGCGGTTCTGAAAGGGCCATCAAAACCCTTGTGCTGCAAATGACAGTAAAGCCATTTAGAGTTGGAGACAGAGGTCTTTCTCAGGAGAAGAGGCAAGTGTGTGTAATTTGGCGGTATTGAGGGGGACGTGATCCTCTCCACCCTCTCGTACGCAGCTGCACACAGGGTGTCAGTGCCTGGCGGGCCCCGGGGTCTGAGCGCATGAGGCGGTCCCCGTGTTTCTCAGCCCATCCGCTAATGGAGGAAGTTAATTGTGTTGGTTGTAAAGCCACCTGTCACGCCAGCCTTATTTCCATAGTAATAGGACGAGCACGGACAGCATGCCTCACACACACACACACACACACACACACACTGCAATGAAAACAACATCTACAAATGCTGAGCTCGTCAGCCAGATCCAAAATAGCTGTAATTAAACCAAACAATACAACCGTCAGAATCAACAAGGATAAACAGAACACATGTTGCCAAGTAAGCAGAAAATGGAGGATTTCGTCTCCGTTAGATCTTGTTTTCTCCAAACTCTGACTATGTTAGTGACTTCAGCTCGAGTTTGGCCAACAACAGCAGGAGAAGAGGAGTGTAATACGCCATCTGTGTGAAAGAGCGTCCGCTCGTCTCATGGCGTCTTCAGGTCATGCTGCTGTTAACACACCGACACGCCGCTGCTCGTCACACAACTATCTGCTTTCTCAATTATAAGATATTTGCTCTAAAGTGGCCTAAAAGTGAGATCTTTTTTCAATAAGACGAATAATAATTAAAGTATTCAAACAAATGTACAAAAAAAGGGAAAAAATCATGCATGTTCTCCACACTTGTTGACACTACATAAAAAATAACTAGATATTTTAAATATCATTTTATTATTTTTTATTTTCAAATAAAATTGAAAAATGTTTGATTGTCCTCCTATTATATTACAGTATTGACTACCGACTGAGACAGACACACTTGGGACAGATTGATAAATATAAAGAAGTCCAAACTTTCTGAGCTCTTTATTGTAAGCAATATGATTATGCCATGAAGCTGTGTATTTAATTTGCCAACAGTCCGAATAGCTCCCCCCGAATAGCTCCCCCCCATATTTCTATTTGTACGCATTTAAAATGCTAATGCCCACTTTATTACGTGCTCTATCAAATGCAAATGTTTTGTTTTACTGCAGTAAAGTTGGGCTGACAAAGGCATTAGCATATCTTATGCCTCTCTCCTTAGCATGCGCTGGCGTGGAAATGCTATAAATTACATTAACAGACGCATTAGATAAACAAGCCCAAATGATGTCGCCGTTAAGACCTGCAGGAAGGTTGTTTGGGCAAATGAAGGTGTCTGGCTTTGCTAGCATATGGCGCACAAATTTCATCAAATCAACACCGTCTGAACATGAGCTGGAAGAGTCGGGCGAGGCTGGAACGGTGGAACGGTCGTCGTTTTAATAACAGTTTATGACAATGGATGAATCAGAAACTTCAAGAAGCTTAAAAACAACTTTTGATTGCTAGTGTTGATGGATTAGCAGTGGTATTAGCATCAGCGTTGAGTACTTGATGTGATGAGTGAAGGAACACATTACTTTATACATTTAAACAATAATATTTGAGTTATTGTTAAGTTTGAGTATTGAGTTAAACTAATGAATTCAATTTTTTATCTTTTCTCCAAAACAGACATTTATGTGAACAGATTTTTTTTTAAAAAGTAACAAAACAGCATTTAACAAAAAGAGTTGTGCAGTAGGTAATATAATTTGTGATGTTAAAGAGGATCTATTATGCCCTTTTACAAAGTCTTGATGTTGTTTTTGGCCTCTAGAACAAAAAAAACACATTATTTCCTCATATTCTCCATTGTTGCGGCTCCTCTCTTCCCAGTCTGTCAGTAACGCTCTGTTTAGTTCCTGTCTCTATGAAGCCCCTCCTTCTGAAAAGCACACTGTGCTCTGATTGGTCGGCTGGTGAAGTGTGTTGTGATTGGTCGAGCGCTTCGAGTGTGTTTGGGAAATGTCCCGCTCTTACCATAACCTCCAGTTTCAACACACTACTAACTAACTCAACCAGGCCCCGCCCCTTTATTCTGCGCATTAATTATTTAAATGAGGAATATTGTGACGTGTTCGTTCCCGGAAGAAACTCAAGACTACAATGGAGGCGTTTCAGGAGTTCAGAAACACTGACACTGATATAGAGAAGAACTGGAGCTTTATCATGATCTAACAGCAACAGTACACACTAAACACACATGGAAACAAGCACTGGTAAGATCGCTCACAGTTATGAACGCAGCACTGAGGGCGACATTGGTAAAGTGCTGCTTTTACTGTATAAAGCTCATTAGGAAGACAACGATGCACATGACCCACTGTAATTTTTAGGACACCATCCATCCGTTCTTTATGGAGGCCTGAACATCCTCAGTCCTGCTTCACACCCGTCATGGGCCGTAAGAAAACCCCAGTCCCGAACAGATGGCCAGCAGTCTCTGAGGACACGCGGATACATGGCTGCAGTCCCGTCCCCTGCTGACACACACACACACACACACACACACACACACACACTGCTGCTGGCAGATTGCAGCACAGGACCCCCCCCAAACCTCCCCATCTGCACCTAAAGACCCACATGCCCCGACAATGAGGTGGCCATGTCCCTGCCTGCACACAAGCAGAGGGGCGAGAGACCCGAGAGGGGGAACACATTAACAAGCTATAATCTCAAACGCCTTATCCATAATGCATTGTCTGGGCCAATTTACATGGTGTGGAAACCTTCGGGGAGAAAGAGCCATCCATCACATTACTTTATTAGCTTTCCACCCTGTCTTACTCAGGCCAGCCTTTCACTTTTCTTTTCTTGTCTTTCTTTTTTAGGACCTGTTTTGTCATGCTTGTTGTCCGGAGCACAACTGGCCCCATAAAGAACGTTAAACAGCTTAATTGTGAGGTTGTAAAAAAATAAATGTTTGAGTACGACAAAATATACACTGTAAAAACATACTTTTTCAGTCTTTCTACTTCAGTATTTTTACTTTTAATTCAATGTGTTATTTGACGTTTCTTTGTAAAATGTTTGTGAAATTTAGCCATTTTTTAATAAAAAAAATGAACGCAAATGTTTCGGTAATATTTTAAAATACGGTCTCATTTAGTTTATGTATTTACTAATATGAATTTACTAACATTTGTTACAGTATATAAACCTGTGTTAATTCAAGTTAAAATAAAATTGTTTGTTCAAGGTGCATTAATGTTAACAAATACATCTTTTTAATAACATTAGTAAATGTTGAAATTAACATTAAGAATTATTGTTCATTCTTAGTTAATTTAACTAATGAAACCTTATTGTAAATGAAACCTTCATTTATGTTGCTGTTGCTTTACAAAATGTGTCAAAGCAAAAAAGTATGTCTTGTTTTCTCAGCTGATTTTTTATCAATATTATTTTTATTAAAGGTACATTATGTAACTTTTGACCCTCTAGTGGTAAAAAAAAAAAAAAAAAAAACTACATGGATTTTGCAGAAGAACATTGTTTTACAGTTTGGGTTAGGTCACCGTTTTCACAAATTCACATTGTTGTAGTTTACACAAGAACAACATTTTCAAAAACTTGCACTTTGAACGTTTTCCAAAAGTTTGCGTTTTCCGCCCGTTGTCGTGTAAATGAATGGCCAAACGCATAAAAGTTTTTAGTTGAAAACGCTGTCATGTAAACACACACAGCAAACCCACCAGAAACAAACTCTTACAGAAACACAAGCAATTTCTTTCAACTAAAGTCAACAAATGTTAATAAATCCTGTAACAAATGTCTTGTTCATTGCTTGCTGATTTTTAACTTTAATTAATGGGACCTTATTGTAAAGTGTAACCTACTTTGTCAGGCTCTGTCGGCCTCATGAAGAGTTTAAAACTGATTGATTGTAAGGTTGTAAAAAGGAAATAAATTGCACACACAAAACATGGTGAGTTAGAGGGAGGTGTGTAGTAAAATAAGCTGAGGAATAAGCCAAATCCTTCTCAACAAGAGCAGTCCAAATGAATTCCCCCATGAATCAATCAAATCAGCAGCAATTCTGAGTGTGTGTGTGTGTGTGTGTGTGTGTGTGTGTGTGTGTGTGTGGGGTGGGGGGGGGGGGGGGGGGGGGGGGGGGGGGTCAATGGACGGCTTGTTACATGAACCTGTGATCATGCTTTGACTACTAAACAGTCCTGTAGTGTGACAGATGAGAGCGTCTAATTACCTTCAAGTTTTGTCGGATCAGTTATTCTGAAAGAACTACGAAACATTCAAACGCAAACACTACACATGTCAGGATTATTGCCAATAACAAATTGGTAACAATAGAGACGAAAACTTGTGGCTCAGTATTTAAATAAGTGTGTGTAGGGGTGGGCGACATGAACAAAATCTTATATCAAGAGTAATTTTATTTCACGATAACAATATACATTACGATATAGTTATTTTTGCTCTAAATAAGATTTTTGTGATATTTGTGAAAAATTTTATATTATTGAAATTTGATAATTCTTGTAACCATTTTCAATATTACAAAAATCTATTACTAGCCCGAGTAAAAATAAAAAATAAAATAAATACTCTCAAGAAGTAAACAGTGATAAAATAAGAACAACTAAGCTAATTAATCATATAGGAAAACAAACTAAACTAGAACAAAGAAACAAATGAAATAGACTGAAAAACTCAACATGATCTCATGAAATGTGTATGTATTTATCGTGCAATTTATACGCAAAAAATAGTTTTTATGTGCATTTGATACGCACTGTAAACCCCTTAGGATTAGTGGTGTGTATGTCATAAGTATATATGCACACGAAAACTATGTATCATATGCATGTAAAAACTCTTGTTTGCGTATAAATTGCACGATAAATTCAAATTCTTGCTGTAGATACGTACTTTTATGAGATCGGGCTGGAAAAACTTCACGCACCAGAAATTAGAAATCCTACATAAATTGTATAAAGTAATGAAATGTATTAAAAAAAAAACACTGCATAATCTTCACTGTGTAAATTAAGTCTATATCTATTCTTATTAAAGTGAGACAAAAGTGATTCAATGAAGAACACTGAGAGATGTTCTCTTTTTTGTTGTTTGATTGACATTAATAACACAGGTTTATTAGGCTGCTGTCCCTTTAAGACCGAATGCACGGATCCAATATACTGTTACACATGTGTTTTCTTTCTGTACTGTTTTCCCTTCACTTTAGACATAACATACTGTGTTTACGAGGATACTTGCAAAGACGGGCATTTGACGTACAAGTATGTGTATTTAACCAACTCAGTTCATCATTCATGTGAGTTTAAAATCACTTGTTTTAAAACTGCAATGGTTAAAACGATAAGCTTTCATGAGGCCGCAGCACATCTACGTCACGTCAGTGTAACCGCGATACAGACGATAGTCCAAAATCTCTACTGGTTAATCGTTTATACTGTCCTTCAAAGTGCTTTACTGAGTGGATAATATGGTTATAGTTACAGAGAATAAAGGTAAAGCAGGAGCCTTTCTGATCATTTGTCATTGGCAGTGATTAAAAGTATGATCCAAATACAATAACATTTATCAATAAAATGCATTATAGCAGTAAAATCTAATCTATCTGCTTTTCATTTATTATATGATTAAATTTTTGTAGTAGACAATGCCAAGTTTATGTATAATCTATAACAGATTACAGAGTAATCCCCCCCCCCCCCCCCCCCCCCCCCACACAATGAAAGTGAACGGTGACTGACTGAGGTGTGTTTCATAAATCACAACCATAAAGAAATGAGTCTTTCCCAATGCAAACACTACACATATACCTGATTATTCTGCTGTTTCACATTATTCACATTTTCCAATGGAACCTTTTTAAATAGTGCCGTCTATAAAAGAAGAGGACAAAATAATAGTGATCATCTTTAAAAAATTGTAATTTCAGTAACTTGTGAATTGTATAAATTGATATTGTTAATATGTCTGATGATTATTATTATTAAAAATGCAATATCTCTTCACTACATGCAAGTGCAATAATGTAATGCATCTTACTTTTTTCATTAACAAAAGACAGAAATCAATAACCAGTTATAATTAGAGTATGTCTAGAAAACATTTGACAACATCTAAGCTCAAACTAGAGTTGCATTTGCTAAAACACCATGTCAGTTTTTAAACTTTACAGACAACAGCTCAAATATGTCCATCTTTCATCGCTGATGGGACCTTTATGTTATAGTCATCAGAGTATTTTCTCCTTTCTCAACCTCAAACAACTTCCTATTATGACAGCGATTGCTTTGAGAAAGTGTCAGTGTTATATTCAGTGCAGGACCATCATAATAATAACGCTGGTGATTTTTCACTTGCATGCGGTGCCAGGACGTCTGGTGCCCACCGTGAGCATAAACCCACAAAAGTGCCCGTTTGTTTAATTGTTTCACATCTCTAAACACCTCACTAACTCATTACCCAGACTTTACCCACAATCCATCTCAGGAGTGAGGACAGCACACATCATGCCGGCAGCCACTGAGAAAGAGCTTTATAATTGTAATCATATATGTAGAGACTCTGCATTTGTGCCATACTGTACGATTAGCAAGACAAATAAGTAATAATTTGCTAATGACAACATTATGTTGAGTCAGTTTAGGGGCAATTAAAGTGAGTGATATTTACATATGCCTAATGAATCACCGTGCAGTGGCAGCTTCAGGAAACCTCATGAATATTCATCCGTGCATGCGCCAGCCCCGCCGCAGTTTATAAACTGAATTATGGTTGATTTGCCCTTTTAAAAAATGAACATGGGCGCATCTCCCACAAGGAGCGAATGAACAATAAAGGCTGATTATAAAAATGTTTTAGTGGTAAACTGCCGGTGAGGAGACTAAAGGCTCGTTTTTATAGACTTCCCAGGCTTTCGTGCAACAAAAATAAAAGAATGAATAACTAAAGCCATGCGCGCGGGTTCGGGTGGAAGCACTGGCGCAATCTGTGGTTTCTCTCCCCTGTTCAACTGGTTGGCACCCATTAGTGAGGTCAACTATATCAGCGAGAGTTCACCCAGCAATCAGCTCCAAACACAGCCTTCATTTGTCATTTCTCGTCGTCGTTCAGCAGGTGCAGTGTTTCATATCCATACGCTGATGGGTTTGAGATGCTAAACGAGACGCGTGTTCAGGGGGAGACGCAGCTTTCAATTGTCTGATTCTTCACTGCAACTTCTCAATTCGCTAATTAGTCTCTATTAATTGCAAGATGTGCGTTTTGTGTTGGGAAATGCAATTCCCTGGGTAGATTATTAATTGTAAATGCCAACATCTGCCGTCATGAAAGCGATGCGATCCTGCCCACTCTGACCTTTTGACCCTGATCTGTGATATTGTGGAATTTTAAACATATAATAATTTATAATAATTTAAAACATATATTTTAACGTTTGAGAAAGAAAAAGAAACAATTATTAAGAAAAATAACATTTAAATGATAATTTTGCTACAATTTTTTCTTGAACATGTTAAATATCTAATAATTTCTTTAATGCATTTTCATTTTCATTTTGCAACTTATAAAATGTTAAAATATATGTTTAAATGATATATTAAATAGCAAACTTAAATTATTTTATTGAATTTGAATTAGCATTTTGCTCCAAACGCTGCATTTTACACACATTTAAATATAGAAAAACATTGCCATTTTGCATATTACATTTCAAATTAAAAAAATTGCTGCCCACAAGCTTCCATATTAAACGAGTCGCTGTTTACTTTATAGTGACGGGATCAGACCGTTTTTAGGAAATGTTTGATGGTCTTAGTATTTTACCAATCAAATCTGTAACGATTGTGAGTTTGTTTCAAATACTGTGACTTCTACAGTGAAGGAAGTTTTAAATACCATTACCTTTCATGGGGAGTCTAGTGGGACCTTTTGAAAAATGTAATGATTTTTTGATAAAAAAAAAAACAATCCTCTAAAATCAGGCTCAAGGTGATGATGGAAAACCTGGATATATCAGGGAATTTTAAAACTGTGATTCTGGAAAAATCATGGAAATAAACACAATCTTTAGTCACAATCGCCATGAAAAAAAAAAAAAAATTCGACTTCTTTTTTTAAATAATGCCGAGAAGTAAAATATTTCACTACTCTTATAAATGAAGTCCTTAATTTTGAAGGACTGCAAAAGTCATGAACAGGTGTGGCAACCCTGAACATAATACACTTGTTTGCTCTAGATAAACATTATATCACTCCAGGTTATTATCAGATATCCTACACTCTCAGAAATGATGGTCACAAAAGCTGTCACTGTGTCTGTACATTAAACTGTATTAATATGTACACTTTTGGTACCATATGCTCCTTTAAGATACTAATATGCACTCTTTTTGTGTACCTTTTGAAAGGGCACAGTCCCAGACAGCTTTTCTGAGAGTGTATCCTAATATCCTGAGCATGTTTCTAACCTAAACGTGCAACACTTTTACTGACCTCTCCTCTAGAGAAACTACCATCTGCTTTCAGACCGGAAGAGATGTCCCACCACACCACATGGAGCATTGCTGACACCTTGTGGCTGAAAGGACTGAGATGTCCATTAGCTGAAGGTGCACTGGGTAGCTTTTTCCACTAGAAAAGCTTAACCAGTAAAGAAAAGATTAATACTTCAGAACTCTCCAAAAGATGAATCCTTTATTCCCTGCCATGTCCTTTGAGATGTGTGTTTTTAACCTATATCACTCCATCCAGGTCTCCAGAAGAGGTAGCACTGTCTGAGACCTCCTCGGGTTCTGCAAGTATAATTTCCTATTATCCTGCAGAATTCTGTCTCCTTGGACCCTTCAGAGTTACTAAAGGCTGAAATAACATTTAATGGTAGCTTATTTGGTGCCTGAAATTTTACAAAACCGTCAAATGTCATTTATTGCATGAATCTACCATGCTAAAACCGTGCCACCCACATTTTTGCAAACATGTACAATTCACTGCAGTTTTCAGCTGAAATGAACACTAAGTAGAAAAACAGCTTATTTTCACACAAATTATGCTTACAGGGACTCACGTTGGGGCCACATCACCACCTCGGGTGTGCATTATTTTTGTAATAATTCAACGGTGCATCGTCAATTATTCCTTACTTGTAACAGACACTTCGCTTTTTCACCTTATGTTGCAACGTTTTTTCCCGTTAATATGTGGGCACTTCAATGCCATTATAGTAAGGTAAATAACTGGATAAATAACAAAATGCAGTAAATGGTCAAATAATTTGCGCTGCAATGTGTGTTTGTTTATGATTACAAAAAATGTTTATGATTACAAAAATCATATGAAAATAATATGATAATAAATAACAGTTTTATTTTAAATATTTATTTTAAATAACGGATGAGACCAGAAGCCTCGAACCAATCAGGTAAGGTGAATCCGACAGGGCTGTTGAATGCTTGATTCTGATTGGTTGACGAACGTTCTCTAAGGTGTGCAATTCGTTTCCATGTAAAGCACAGTTTACAGTTCTCTTACGAGAGGTTCTCTCGTACTTGCGTAAGTATCTTACGCAAGGGGAAAACCTCTTTTCCTCGAGATATTGAAGCCAAAAATTATCCTTAATTTTGCAATAATGTAAAACGCATTGCAGCAGCATGCAGACATGGGCGAGACAGCTCGCGCGCCCATTGGCTGCTCTGCGGCAACTGCACCAGCCTATCGATAGAGGCCCCTCATGACGTCAGAACCAATGAGGGTGCTTCGCGCCCAATACGTCATGTCCCGCCGAAAGCGGGTGGGGCTAGGGCTATAAATACGGCCCAGAGAGGCTGGTTTGGTCAGTTTTTTATCTCTTCAGCGAGCTACGCATCGCTGGATCCTGAGAGGAAGCCGCGCCGTCTGACTCAAGCACCCAGCGGGATTTATCTGCATCTGAAGCTGCCGGTCGACAACTCGCCGCCTTCAGTCGCCGTTCCTGCTGACGCTTTCCGGCGTACATATCCTTTTCTCTGCTACTGTGTTTTGTGTATGTGTGTGTGTTCGCCGCCGCGACACACACTCTCATTGCACTAAAAGAGCCGGGCGTCTTTTTCAAGACGCCCCTTCCCCCCCCAACCCGCAAAGCTCGCCGGTGCGCCCGCTTGCCTTGCCTGCTTGGAGGATGATACCTGCTCTCCCTCTGTTCGAGCCGCGCAAACCGCGCCGTTCACAGGGGATGTCAGGAGCGGACGGTCACGGGGCTAGCTTTCTCTCTCCCTCTGTTCGAGCCGCGCAAAATGCGACGGTCGGGGTTAGTTTTTCTTTACGTACAAGAAAGCTACTCTGCCTCTGCGCCCCATTCACGCGTCAATCACCAGCGAAAGGAGAAAATAGTGTTTTAGTCCCGCCGAGGCTGGACTGACCTGAATTTTCTCACACATTTCTAAGTTCCCTGATCAGGCGACTGGAAATATAAATATTGCAGCGCCGGCAAGCAAACGCCGAAGAAAACATGTTGACGCTCTTATATGCTCGTGCATCTGAAAGCCTTTGTGTTCCCCCCTGTGGCTCAGTGGCGGAATCTTTGGTTTTTCACACGAGAGACCGGTGATCTCGGTCTAACGGCAGATTAATTATGCCTCCAATGCTTCGCTCTGTCAGTTCCCTGAAAGGCGACTGCAGATGTGCATTTTGCAGCCAACGAGCGCGTTGTACAACCCGCTCGCCTGCACCCAAACACCGTTTCTATGGTTCCCGTGCGTCACTGGCGAAAGGAGAAAAGAGTGTTAATGTCCCGCTGCGGCCGGGCCGAATTCTATTTCTCATTCCCCTCTGAAGTTCAGGCGACTGGAAATGTCATACTGCAGTGAGCGAGCCTGTTGTAATGCACGCACGCCTGCAAACAAACGCCAGCATGTTGACGCTCTCTGTTTCTATGGCAACTTCTCGCTCGTTCAGTTCCAGTAAATGCGACTGTTCCAGTGTATTCTGCAGTAAACAAGTCGGCGACACAGCCCGCTTGCCTGCACACAAACGCCGCTTTATGGCTACCCAGATAAATCCCATAGAGTGTATTTTCTGGTGTTCCGGCCACGGCCGATGGTGTTATGAGTGTAGAAAAAATGCCCAGTGCTCATTCCTACACGGAAACACAGGTTTCTCTGATAATACTCGCGCTATATCAATACCTTGGTGTCTTCCCCTGTGGCCCAGTGGCAGATTTCAGGTTTTCACGCGAGAGACCCGTGTTCGATCCCGGGTCTACCGGCAAAAAAAAAAAAAAAAATATATTTTTGCCGTCAATGCTCGCTCTGTCAGTTCCCTGAAAAGGCGTCTGCAGATGTGTATTTTTGCAGCCAACGAGCGCGTTGTACAACCCGCTCGCCTGCACCCAAGCACCGTTTCTATGGTTTCCGTGCGTCACTACCTCCATTCTCACACATTTCTCTGGAAATGTCAATATTGCAGTGGACGAGCCTATTATAATACACGCACACCTGCAAACAAACGCCAGCATGTTGACGCTCTCTGTTTCTATGGCAACTTCTCGCTCGTTCAGTTCCAGTAAATGCGACTGTTCCAGTGTATTCTGCAGTAAACAAGTCGGCGACACAGCCCGCTTGCCTGCACACAAACGCCGCTTTACGGCTACCCAGATAAATCCCATAGAGTGTATTTTCTGGTGTTCCGGCCACGGCCGATGGTGTTATGAGTGTAAACAAAATGCCCACTGCCCAGTGCTCATTCCTACACAGAAACACAGCCCGTCGCACAGGGCTCGCGCACATGAAATCGACCCAGATCGATTGCGCATTAAATGTGGTAAATGTGCCCACTGCCCAGTGCCCACAAACACTACGTTCTGCATGTCTCAAGGTTTCTGTAAAACGAAACCAACATGCATTCGCTTTGCTCAGGCAGACAATGCTCTCAGTGTTGTAAATGTGCCCGCTATCCCACGCCCACATTCACACATAGACATGACAGGTCTTACGGGACTCGCCCAGCCCTCCCCCTCTCGGTTGACCACCGCAGAGGAGTCGAGCGCGGGCAATCTGCCCGCTGTTATCAGCGCGCCCCCTGCCTCAAATGTCATAAGCGCGACGCTTATGTTGCAGCACACTGAAGCCCCTCTGTCGCTGAGCGAACAGAGCGCGCTTCGCATTCAACCCCTAGCCATTCGTGCAAACGCATGGGCAAGGCTCCCTGGGGTTTCGAAGTGGGTGCTAGACATTATAGAAAGAGGCTATTCGCTACAGTTCGGTTGACGCCCGCAACGCAAAGCGGCGCGAATCGATACTACGGTGAAAAAGGAAGTAACACACCTACTTCGGGCCGAAATAGCGAAGCTACTGAGCAAAGGGGCTATAGAACCCCTATCACAAGCTCAGAGCGAAGGGGGCATGTACAGCAGATATTTTCTGGTACCCAAAAAAAAAAAAAAAAAAAAAGACGGGGGTCTCAGACCCATTTTAGATCTAAGACGACTAAACAAAGCACTTCTGAAACGACGGTTCAGAATGCTCACGACCAAGAAAATCCTCTCGCAAATTTGCCAAGGGGACTGGTTCATGTCAATAGATCTGAAAGACGCTTATTTTCAAATACACATAGCGTCACGTCACAGGTGATTTTTGAGATTCGCCTTCAAGGGCCAGGCATATCAGTACACAGTCCTGCCATTCGGCCTATCCCTGGCACCTCGCGTATTCACGATGTGCATGGATGCAGCGCTCGCACCCCTCAGGCTCCGAGGCATACGAGTGCTGAATTATTTGGACGATTGGCTGGTTCTAGCTCGATCACAGTCGGAGCTCATAGAACACAGGACCATATTACTCGATCACCTCGAGAATTTAGGTATCACAGTCAATTGGGCAAAGAGTTCACTGTCTCCCAGTCAGAAAATATCTTTTCTGGGCACAGATCTGGACTCGCTGTCTATGACAGCACAGCTGTCGCCGCAGCGCAGACTAAGTATTCAGCGCATGACAGAGATTTTTCGCCACGGCGCTTTAGTCCCGCTCGAAAAGTTTCAAAGGATGCTGGGTCTCATGGCTTCAGCATCCTCAGTGCTTCAGCTGGGTCTGCTTCGCATGCGCCCGCTGCAGTATTGGTTGAAAGCGCGCGCCGCGCAGAGCTTGGACCTCCGGTCTCGCGCGCCTCAAGGTCGATCAGAAATGCGTCGCAGCTCTGAAACCTTGGACAGTGACCGACTGGTACCGGTCAGGTGTAAGCCTGGGGACTTCCTCGAGTGTGAAGGTGGTGTCTACGGACGCCTCAACCTCGGGATGGGGAGCGCTGCTCGAGGGCAGACCGTTATTCGGCCAGTGGTCGGAACGGGAAAAGCTTCTGCATATAAACTGCCTGGAAATGATGGCAGTCGACAACGCGCTGAGGCGCTTTTGTCCCCAGATAAAAAGACACCACGTCTTGGTCCGTTCGGACAACATGTCAGTGGTGGCTTATATAAATCACCAAGGAGGTATCAGATCCAGAATCCTTCACAGGCTGACGGAACGCCTCCTGGTCTGGGCTCAGCACAATCTGCGCTCACTCAGGGCAGCGCATGTGCCCGGCCATCTGAATGTGGGACCAGACAGACTGTCCAGAAACAATCTGCCGACAGGAGAATGGTCTTTACATCCACAGACAGTCAAAATGCTATGGAGGACATTTGGCAGAGCGGAAATAGACCTATTTGCGTCTCAAGAGAACGCTCATTGTCAGGAATTCTTCTCCAAGAGCAGGGATGCGCTGGCTCACGTCTGGCCCCGCTGCCCGCTCTATGCGTTTCCCCCTGTCACGCTCCTACCCCAGGTGTTAGAGCGAATCAGGGAGAGCGGATGCCCAGTGCTACTCGTCGCCCCATTTTGGACAAACCAAGTCTGGTTTCCAGTCCTGATGCAGCTGACGAGTACCGCCCCGTGGCCGATACCGGTGAGGAGGGATCTCCTCTCGCAGGCGAACGGCTCGATCTGGCATCCTCGCCCGGAGCTTTGGTCCCTACATGTGTGGGCCATCAACGGGTACCCGTTAACCTCCCAGCGGGAGTGTTAAACACGATCACGCAGGCTAGAGCTCCATCTACGAGGCGGCTCTATTCCTCAAAATGGTCTGTGTTCACTAGCTGGTGTACAGCGAGTGGCACTTCACCAGGGACGGACTGACAATCTGTGCGTTCTGGAAAAGTCCAGAACGGCCGTCCAACCGAGGGCCGTCAGCACAAAAAAAAAAAAAAAAAAGTCTAATAAAGCAATATGAGCAGCCAACAGCAGGGGCACTAATACGATCACTTATATGCTACGTGTAAAAAACAACAACTGAGGAAGAAGAGTCGGTCTATTCATGGATTTCATCAGGTCCCTTTCCACAGGTGTATTAATCAAGCACAATGCAGTCTGCATTCATAATCTAGGTGCTTGATTTTATACACCTGTGGAAAGGGACCTGATGAAACCCATGAATAGCCACTGACAGAAAGTTCGTTTTATAAGGCTGCACTTTTAAATTTGCTTACATTATATTTGAATAGCAGTGGCTCTCCTACGTGGTGCCTGTGAGTTGCCCGCTAAACACATTCTATAATCAGCCCCAACTTGCCGTCAGGGTTCCAGACTTCGAATAAATGGTATAATTTTGCGGCCTTTTCAACTAAATGTTTCAATTTGAACTTTTGCCTCTACAAAATTACCCAACTCTCTTTGATTATACGCTGTCATTTGCGTTGCGTATGAGAAACATCAAATGGCAAACGCTCAAAAAGCGGAACAAAACTTGTTTGATCTGAGCAGCGCAGAGCATTATCAGTTCGGCCCAAAAAACAGCGATCGCGGACAAAGCAGCTGTGCGGGCTGATCTCGATCACGCGAACATTAGGGCTATTAGGCTACTCAGAGCTGTGCGATCCACTGAGAAGCATTTCAATTCAGCGCAGAATTCTCTATCTCTATTATAAACCCACAAATGACTATGTGATTTAAGCTTGTAAAAAGCCAGATGAAACAGCGCTGATAGTCTCAATATTGACGCAAAAAAACCCAAAAAACAGGCAAAATATTGTTCCGAGAACAAACCAGCTAGAAGACATTTCACACCAAAACTTATGAATTAACTTTAGTAAAACAAACTTTTTTGGCAGAAATGTGCCTGTATTCATATTAAAAATGTTGTTATATTAATATAGTCATGTATAAATGTATTAAATGTAGCCTAATGCAGTAATGTTTTTTTTTTTTTGAAGTTATGGCAGTTTATTTTTATTTATTTATATTTATACTAAATGTTGGGCTACTGTTTTTGATAACACATACAATAGGTTTATAGAAAATAAAAAAAAATCAATAAATATTTTCATAATTTTTCAGGAATTGTTTTGTTTTTTTACGCTTGCCAGAATATCAAGATATTTTATTATTTCCCATATGATGGTGAAAAGTAAAAAAGCTTCCCCATGTTATGTATAATAAATAATGGAGTATAACAAATAAAAATTCCTTCTAGATTATTTTATCCCTTGAGGTAGCCCTCGCACACAAAAAGGTTGGAGACCCCTGGTATAGTAACTATATGTTTTATAATTACAAGTTTGTGTAATTTGGGGTTTCTGTAGCCAGTGACATTTCATTATTTGTATTTTATGGCATTGTACATTTTTTTGTTTTTATTTGAAGGCTGAGGCTTCATTAATAAACACAACCCCAATAATCATCATTGGTTTTGAGATGTTACTTGCTGTGAATACCTTGTCTGATAGGCTACAGTATTGTGGCATAGTATCAGGACATCCTGGCTAGTGTCTGTCGCACACGGCTAGGCGAATGGCTGGATGATGGGCCTATTTGGGCGAAAGTCCAGGGCTGTTTTTTAGCCCCAGTCCGTCCCTGCACTTCACCCTCACGCTGTGGGGTGCCGGAGGTTCTCTCCTTTTTACAAGAGCTTCTGGATAAGGGCAGAACCCCATCCACGCTCAAAGTTTATGTGGCGGCCTGTCGCAAAGGACTGCCTTTGTGACTGTCCAAAGCCAGGTGCTGTAGTCCGAGAGTTAGAGAGGAGTTAGGAAGGTATGGCATGACAAGATGATTTTCGGTGGAAAATAGATCATTTATTAATTATCCAAAGATAATCCGTGCAAAGTACAAATTAATAATGAAAAAAAAAGAAAAAGAAAAATACATGATGAATGCTAATGAAGCAGCACTATAACCTTTGCACATTAAACACAAAGAAAAATTGCTGAAACAGCTCTCTATCAACAATAGACCGTAATGTTGTACTCTAGTAACAGAGCAAACCACCAACCCTACTTCAATCAAGGAACACTCTGGTTAAATACACAAACTTCCCACCAAACGGAAATGGGAAGTACCATTTCCACAGGGTAACCTTTGTTCCAATAATATCATTACAACAATGACATTAAAACAACCTCATCTTACTCAGTTGAATAAATACAATTAGTGCAGCTTAAGCAAAGTAATGTTACAAACATACATTAAACATTAAACAGAACAAACATCACAATCCACACCTAGGTTGTGTAGTGTGGTTAAAATCAATATGATTTATACTGGAGAAAAATAAAGTGTAATTGAGGAAATGTCCACTAGGGGGAAACCAAAGGCTGCAGGCAGTAGCTGACACGCTCTATGTTTTGCGTCACAGTCAATACAGCTGGCGCACAGACAACAAGGAGTTCGTGTCGTCTCATTTTATTTATGTCTATTTTCCCCTGTTCCAGGTATAGACTATTTATAAATTCATTTCTGTTGTGAGTTAAAACTATAAGGTGGTCGTAAAGCTCATTATTTCTCCTGAACATATATGAAAATGTGAGATTTGATGGTTTAATTATCGTGTGTTTGACATGCTAACCACGAGGAAACTGTGGGCTAAATTGAATGTATTGTATGTCCTTATATACCATTTATTATCTGAAATGGTTAGGAGTAAATGTTATGTGGAATATAGTCTATGTTATTTTTCTGTATTTCATGGTTAATCTGTCTGTTGATGGGTGACTGCTGAAATAGGGTTTCATTTTATTTTATTATTAGTGAAGTTGTAGAGAAGTTGATACAGGACTGAGTGTTAAGAATGCAGCTTTGGTGCTAATACATATTCAGTTATAAAAAATGTGAAGTTGTAAAAAGTGTATTTGATTCACAGTTATGATGACTGTTGTGATACATTGTTTTACATTGTTGATTTGTCCGCATATTGATGTGAACTAGTGTGTTGATGAATACATTACATTTTCTTTTATGTTGTTTTGAAAAAGAAAAAAATGAGTCACAGTCAATACAGCTGGCGCACAGACAACAAGGAGTTCGTGTCGTCTCATTTTATTTATGTCTATTTTCCCCTGTTCCAGGGGTGCAACATTTTGGAGGCCCCAGCGAGGATGGATGGTCCATGGTCCTGCCGACCGATGTAGTGCCAGACGACAACATTCCACCTTGCAACAACAACCATCACGATAGAAGGTCGGCGGTGTGCAGTATAGTCTCACGACCAGACGGGCAGAAGTGCTGGTAATCTGAGGTTCCTTATGCTAACCAGGAGAAGCTGCAAGTTCTTCCTGCCCAAGTAGACATTCTGTTTTACACTGACACTGACCATTTATTCACAACCAACATGGAGACGCTAGAGGACTTGAAACTTGAAGTAGTTGGGACACTTTATACACTGAGTAGTGATCAGTTGATTGCAGTGTGTAACTTTCTACATATCTTTGGTACCGAACATGAGAATGTTTTGGGGAAAAGTCGTTCATTTCTAATTGCACACATTGTGAAGTATATAGAAAGAGATGAGGTAGAGGAACTTGAGGACCAAGGTATGTCTCTCCTCCTTAACCTGAAAGACAAAATTGTTGAAATTCAACTACCAATTCAGCCTGCAATTCAGAATTCTGTAGAGCCGCAACAAGTATCTCAGGTGTCAGAACAGGAAATGCTGCAAAAACAGATTGAAGCACTGCAGTTAGCTTTACAATTATCACTACAGAAAACACAAAGTGAAACAAAACCCGAAGTAAAGATAGTGAATCAAACACACCAGAACAGTAATCCAATAAGAGATCTCGCCCAACCATTTATGTGGCAAAGAGAGTTTAAAATAGCGGGCCAAATTGGAGAGCCAGGACAAAAAGATAAACTTAGTTTCTCTAGCATGGCTCATCAGATTGAAAATGGAATAAAGAAAAACGTCCCTGAACACGAAATAGTACATGCAGTCATCAAAGCAATCGCGCCTGGCATGCAACTACGCAGTTACTTAGAGGGCAAAGGCAATTTAACGTTACCTACCTTGAGAAGAATCCTTCGCTCACATTATCAGGAGAAGGGCGCTACCGAACTGTACAAACAACTCATGTCAGAGGCCCAAGACAGCAGAGAAACCCCTCAGAACTTTCTCATTCGTGCATTAGATCTGAGGCAGAAAATTCTTTTTGCATCACAGGAGGCTGAGTCTAGCCTTAAGTACGACCCTATCCTGGTGCAAAATATGTTTCTCCATACAGTTCTTACCGGTCTGCAAAACGATTACATCAGGGGTGACCTCAAGCCATACCTGCAACAAACAGATGTGAGTGATGAACTGTTGTTAGAGAAATTGAATATTGCATGCATGACCGAGGCAGAAAGACAAAGTAAAAAGAAAACTGCAGTTCAACATCGGCCGATGGTGCACACCGTTGAATACACTGATGTTCCAGCCCCTGCAGAGAAGAAAGGGAAATTGTTACTTCAGGAAAAGCAGAGTAAACACAGTCCTGACTTGCTAAATGAACTCAGAGAAATCAAATCAGACATGGCGCTATTAAAGAACCTTAGTGCTGAAGTGTCACAAATACGAGAGTCGATTCAACTGCCTCAAGCCAGTGCAGCACAGAATTTGTCTTCACCTGGTTTACAAGACGACATACCAGCCAATCAGTTTAAGTATTCATCTTCTCCGTATTGGCCAAAATACAGCCCAGGACAGAGAGGAAGGGCCGCTCAATTTCAACAAGGATTTGCTCCTCAACGTCATTTCATGCAGCCCAGGGGTCAGCCTAGGAGATGTTTAAACTGCCAAAAGAGTGAAATTGATACTTACTGTACACACTGTTACAGATATGGAAGCAGTGAGCATTTCCTGGCAGGCTGCAGAGCAAGAACAACAAACTCACCCAGAGATGATCGTTTAAACGAGGGAGGGTTACTTCCATGGGACAGGAGGTGACCTGCCAGGTGTTAATGTCCCACCAACAGTGCGCTTGTTGTGGCGTGAAGGGGGATTCCCATACTTTAAGACTCTGTACATCATGCCATAAGTCTCTTTACTGCTCTAAGTTATGTCAGGCTCATCACTGGAGTGAACATAAGAGAGAATGTAAGCGAAATGAACACCAAAATATGCAAGAATTAAGGGTGAAAACAAGAACAAATTCAAACAAAACATTGAGTGTGGCCACTTTAGTGGGAAAACAGTGTCTCATTGACTGTTATATCCATGGAGTAAAAACAACAGCATTGTGGGACACGGGTTCTCAAGTTTGTATCATTGACGAGTGGTGGAAAAATAAGGTATTACCTGATGTGAAGCTGAGGCTTGTCTCCGAGATAATTGATGCATCTGACACACTTCAGATAGTTGCAGCCAACGGACAGGGTATCCCTTATGTGGGATGGATAGAAGTCACATTTCGGTTGCCAGGAGAAAACAGCGATAGCAGCGATTCCATCATTCCCATTCTAGTAACAAAGGGAAAACACCTCTCCCATCCTATTATTGGTTACAACGCTATAGAGCTCATAGTGACTAACCACTCAGGGGAAAGCACAGATGCAAAATCCGGAGAACAGTTAAAGAGAATAGTGAAGATGACATTCCCGAGATTAGAGACAAACCACATTAAAGCTTTTATAGAAAGTGTCAGGGCAGAAAAGTCATATGAATATGTGGTGAGGACTCTTAGAGAAAAGGTGTTAATTCCCAAGCGTACATCTCTGCAGGTTGAGTGTCGGATAAAGATGAGCTCTCTGAAGGAGGACACAACTTTAATGTTTGAACCTGATGTTGATCCAAAATGGGCAGAAGGGCTGGAGTTCCAGGAAACACTTGTGCAGGTGAAAGGGGGGGCATCACCATACATCATGCTTGATGCTCGGAACCCAACGGATCATGACATTGTCCTGTGTAGTAAAACAGTCATTGGAACAGCACAGGGGGTACAAGCTGTTTATCCGTCCACATCATTTGATCAGTCAAGTCAGTCCATACCTTCATCAGTGACTTCCATCCAAACGAGCAGCGTTGAGTCTACCAGTGATGTTTGGGACCCCCCGGTGAATTTGAGTCATCTGAGTCAGCCTGAAAAAGAAAAAGCACACAAAATGTTACGAGAGGAATGTCTGTCATTCTCCAAATCAGATGATGATATCGGGTGCATTGAAAATCTAACACTGAAAATATCTCTAAAAGACACAATTCCTGTTGCACGTTCATACATCTCCGTGCCTAAGCCGCTGTATAGGGAAGTAAAAGATTACCTTCATGACCTGATTGCTCAGGGCTGGATATCAAAATCAACATCATCTTATGCATCACCTGTAGTCTGCGTTAGGAAAAAGGATGGAAGCCTACGCCTTTGTGTGGATTACAGGGAACTGAATAAGAAGACCCATCCTGATCGTCAGCCAATTCCCAGAGTACAAGATATCCTCGACAACCTGGGCGGGAATTCGTGGTTTTCACTATTAGATCAGGGCAAAGCATATCATCAAGGGTTTATGGCAAAGGAAAGTAGACCCCTGACCGCATTCATAACTCCATGGGGGTTATATGAGTGGATAAGAATTCCCTTTGGCCTGACAAATGCTCCAGCTGCATTTCAAAGGTGTATGGAGGAATGCCTGGAGAATTTGAGAGACCGGATATGTGTGCCGTATCTTGATGACATACTAGTCTATAGCAAGTCTTTTGAAGACCATGTCCACCATGTGCGGGAGGTACTGCAGCAGCTTAGACGGTATGGAATAAAACTGAAACCAAGTAAATGTGGAATGTTCAAAAAAGAAATCCGCTATCTTGGAAGGATGGTTTCTGCTGAAGGTAGCAAAGTGGACCCAGCTGATACGGAGGCTGTGCAAGCTTGGAAGGAAAAGAGACCGAGCACCGTTGGGCAGCTGCGAACTGTGATGGGGCTCTTAAGCTACTACAGACAATATATTAAAGATTTTTCAAAGATTGCTGGACCACTATATGACCTACTCAAGGGCACCCCAGAAGAGGGAAAGATGTGCCAAAAATCAAGACAAAGCAGACTGAAAAATAGAGGAGTGCCTTCTAACCAACCAATCGTTTGGAAAGCTGAGCACCAAGAGATTTTGGAGACATTGATCAACCATCTGGTCGAACCACCTATCCTTGGTTTCCCAGACTTTTCGTTGCCCTTTATTCTCCATACGGATGCCTCAAACCAAGGTCTGGGGGCAGTATTATACCAAAAGCAAGAGGGTAAGCTCCGTGTAATAGCGTATGGCTCTCGGACACTCACGACTGCTGAACGAAACTACCATCTCCATTCGGGAAAACTAGAGTTTCTCGCCCTCAAGTGGTCAGTGACTGAGAAATTCAGAGACTACCTATACTACGCACCGACATTCACAGTTTTCAGCGATAATAATCCTCTCACGTACGTGTTATCCAGCGCGAAGCTGAATGCAACTGGTTGTAGGTGGGTAGCTGAGCTAGCCGACTTCCATTTTTCAATCAAATATCGCCCGGGTCGAGAGAATGCAGATGCTGACAGCTTATCACGATTGCCTCTCAACATCGAAGAGATGATGGAACAATATACAGAGGAATTGTCATCAGACTGTATTGCAGCGACTGCTCAAGCAGTGGAAGTACAGGAAGATTCTTCATCGTGGGTAGTATCTAATCCTCCATGTCCACCAGATGGGGGTGTAAATAATTCTATTCCTGGGAATGAGATTCAACAGGCCCAACGAGAGGATTTGCATATTGGACCTGTAATCAAATTTAAACTGACCAGTGTGAGGCCTCGTGGAAACCAAATTAAGTCTCTTACCGCAAAGAGTAGATGTCTTCTTCGGGAGTGGGAGAAGGTCTATGTAGATGAAGATGGGATCTTGAAGCGGAAAACATCTACAAGGAACCAATTGGTTCTACCTGAAAAATACAAGACAGTTGTAATGAAAGAATTGCACAATGAGATGGGCCACCAAGGCATCGACCGTACAACATCCCTAATCAGAGACCGTTTCTTTTGGCCTCATATGCAACAAGAGATCGAACATTATGTTGCAAAAAGCTGTCCTTGCTTAAAGCAAAAGAAGCCTTGTAAAGAAACAAGGGCCCCTCTTACCAACATCATCACAACACAGCCCTTTGAACTTGTGTCGGTAGACTTTCTGCATTTAGATAAATGTAAGGGGGGATATGAATATATATTAGTGGTAGTCGACCACTTTACACGGTTTGCGCAGGCATACCCTACAACGTCAAAGTCTGCAAAAACAGTAGCTGATCGCCTGTTTAATGACTATGCCCTGCGATTCGGATTTCCAAAGCGAATACACCATGACCAGGGTGGTGAATTTGAAAATCAGCTTTTAGCTCAGCTGACAAAGAATTGCGGTGTCCTCAGTTCCAGAACGACGCCATACCACCCGCAAGGGAATGGTCAGACAGAGCGATTTAACAGGACCTTACTTCAAATGCTCAAAACACTGACGGACAAGCAGAAGACGAACTGGAAGGAATCCCTGAATAAACTGATCTTTGCATACAATAGTACTAAATGTGAGGTCACAGGGTTCTCACCTTTCTATCTTCTTTATGGACGACATCCCAGACTGCCAATTGACCTTCTCTTTGGTTTGGAAGAAAGCACTGGTACAGTAAGCCAGCAGGAATATCTGAAGAGATGGAAGGAACAGATGCGTGAAGCATATGAAATATCAAGGGAAAATATGGAGAAGGCAGGAGGACGGAGTAAGAAGTATTACGATAAGAAACTGAGGAGCACAACCTTGTATCCAGGTGACCGCGTACTTGTTAGGAACCTGACGCCAAGAGGAGGTACGGGTAAATTACGTAACCATTGGGAAGAGACCATTCACACTGTTGTGAGGCAAGTAAAAGAAAACCTCCCAATTTATGAAGTCAAGCCTGAACTGGGAAAGGGGAGGTCTAGAATCCTACACCGTAATCTCTTGCTTTCATGCGATCACTTACCAATGGAAGGACAATCCAACAAGGATGCTTACCTAGAGAAAAGGTTGACGAAGGACTACAAAAAGAGGAGTGACATTGTGGAAACTGATAGAGATGAAGAGGATGAGGATGAATGTTGTCTTTATTACTCACCAAACCAACAGCATAGTGGAGAAGGGTACAACAAAGGTGCTGACGAGTTAGAGAGAGGGACGAGCGAACTGGCCAAGCAGATCGAGAATATCGCAGAAATCGGAGATCAGATGGACGCTGTTGGGCTACCAGAGGACGGATGCCCAGGTGAAGACTGTGATGAAGAACTGATTCAAGCTGAGGATCCTTTGATAACTGAACAAGGAGAGGAACATGACGAGAACACATTATCACCTGAGCAATGCAATGATTCGACAACAGTTGAGAGACAATCTAGACCTCAGAGAGAAAGACGTGCCCCTCGACTGTTCACTTATGATCACCTTGGTACTCCCAGTGTGCATAATATAAGTTGTAGTCGTGAAACTCAGCAGCAGTATCAGACTATGCCTTACCTTGGACACCAAACATTTCCATCATGGTCAAGCCCAGGGCCATTTTATAATCCTTACCCATATCTTGCATACGGATATCAGGGATAGACTGTGGCTTAATACAGGCTCAGATGTAGTAAAAGCAGCATAGTCCACAGAAAACAAAGTCTAAAAAGATGGTCGTTACTAAAGCCTAAGTTAACTGCAAGATGTTGGGACAACATCTAATTGTGAGGGGGAGTATGTAGTGTGGTTAAAATCAATATGATTTATACTGGAGAAAAATAAAGTGTAATTGAGGAAATGTCCACTAGGGGGAAACCAAAGGCTGCAGGCAGTAGCTGACACGCTCTATGTTTTGCGTCACAGTCAATACAGCTGGCGCACAGACAACAAGGAGTTCGTGTCGTCTCATTTTATTTATGTCTATTTTCCCCTGTTCCAGGTATAGACTATTTATAAATTCATTTCTGTTGTGAGTTAAAACTATAAGGTGGTCGTAAAGCTCATTATTTCTCCTGAACATATATGAAAATGTGAGATTTGATGGTTTAATTATCGTGTGTTTGACATGCTAACCACGAGGAAACTGTGGGCTAAATTGAATGTATTGTATGTCCTTATATACCATTTATTATCTGAAATGGTTAGGAGTAAATGTTATGTGGAATATAGTCTATGTTATTTTTCTGTATTTCATGGTTAATCTGTCTGTTGATGGGTGACTGCTGAAATAGGGTTTCATTTTATTTTATTATTAGTGAAGTTGTAGAGAAGTTGATACAGGACTGAGTGTTAAGAATGCAGCTTTGGTGCTAATACATATTCAGTTATAAAAAATGTGAAGTTGTAAAAAGTGTATTTGATTCACAGTTATGATGACTGTTGTGATACATTGTTTTACATTGTTGATTTGTCCGCATATTGATGTGAACTAGTGTGTTGATGAATACATTACATTTTCTTTTATGTTGTTTTGAAAAAGAAAAAAATGAGTCACAGTCAATACAGCTGGCGCACAGACAACAAGGAGTTCGTGTCGTCTCATTTTATTTATGTCTATTTTCCCCTGTTCCAGGGGTGCAACAGTTGCCTCCCCCAGTTGTGGAAAAGGGTATGACCGCTGCTATTATAACCGCGTTCCGGGTTACGCGCGCTACCGGAACGAGCAGAGCAGAGCAGAGATCAACGGGTAAGCACAAACAATACCATAAAGCTGTATCGTTTAAATTACCAATAAACAGTCTGTAAAACCATTAGACTCCTTGTGATTTATTACATTTCAGCAAGTGCTAACAGTAAACAAAGCAATTGAACTTACATGATGTTACTGAATGTATGAATTGTGCAGTTGCAAACGTCCATAGCCAATTATACGGGATGCAGAAATAAAATGTAAACAAAGCGCTTAATGTACTTGACAGACTAAATATAGCAACATTTAACACTCACAAAGACATACTGAAATGGTGATGACGTCAATCACATAGATTCGTCATCACACGGCCATAGCAGCGTTCGCTGAACCACCGCTTGGCCAGTCATTAGGAAGGAACGATCTGGTCATTCGCTTCCTTAGAGGAGCTAAGAGGCTGAACCCTCCCAGACCACCCTCAGTTCCCGTTTGGGACCTTTCCACGGTTCTGGAAGCCATGAAAGGTGCCCCATTCGAGCCAATACAGTAAATAGACCTGAAACTCTTGTCTTTCAAAACAGTGTTTCTTCTGGCTCTCGCTTCAGTGAAGCGCATAGGGGATTTGCAAGCGCTCTCAGTGAGCGCGACGTGTATGGAGTTTGGACCGAATGACTCGAGAGTCATACTCAAACCAAAGCACGGATATGTTCCTAAATCCCTCAACACACCGTTTAGGGCACAGGTTATCTCCCAGTCGGCCCTGCCGGTATCTGAAGAGGAAGGGGATGCAGGCTTCCTTTGCCCGGTCAGGGCGTTAAGAGCCTATCTGTCTCGCTCATCTGTTTTCAGACAGACGGAGCAGCTCTTTGTTTTGTTCAGCGGACGTTCTAAGGGACTAGCTGCGTCAAAACAGAGTCTATCCAGATGGATAGTTGATGCTATAGCGCTAGCTTACACATCCAAGGGCCTGCAATGCCCGATAGGTGTCAAAGCGCACTCCACAAGATGCATGGCCTCGTCGTGGGCTTGGTCCAGTGGGATTGCCTTGCAAGATATCTGTATGACGGCAGGCTGGGCCTCCCCGTCTACATTTATAAGGTTTTATAACCTCGAGGTTCCCGCTTTACAAGCTAGGTTGCTCTCGGTTTAAATTTTCAGTATTGCCCGCCCGAATCCTATCGGCTCAGGATGCTGAAACCGCCAGAGCGTCGATCACTGATCGTATATATACTTCTGTGGGCAGTGCGTAAGTCCCCCATATCTATCAGTCCAGGCCGTGTTCGCCCTGGCTGTGTGGAACACTTGATATAATATGCTCTTATCAGAGCTCTATATTACAGGAATGATGCTATTCTAGCCCCTCTTCCCGGATTCTCTGTGAGTCCCTTGTGATTAGGCACTGTATGAGCCCCGGGCACCTGCCCTTGGGACTTTAGTGTTATGTCTCAAGCACGCACGGCGTTTTACACTGTGTTCCCCTAGCGTAAGATACTTACGCAAGTACGAGAGAACCTCTCGTAAGAGAACGTACTCGGTTACTAACGTAACCTCGGTTCTCTCTAGAAGAGGGAACGAGTACTTGCGTATCTTGCCGTGCATGCGTCACGTTCTGATTCACTTCAGCGATGAAAAAACTGACCAAACCAGCCTCTCTGGGCCGTATTTATAGCCCTAGCCCCACCCGCTTTCGGCGGGACATGACGTATTGGGCGCGAAGCACCCTCATTGGTTCTGACGTCATGAGGGGCCTCTATCGATAGGCTGGTGCAGTTGCCGCAGAGAAGCCAATGGGCGCGCGAGCTGTCTCGCCCATGTCTGCATGCTGCTGCAATGCGTTTTACATTATTGCAAAATTAAGGATAATTTTTGGCTTCAATATCTCGAGGAAAAGAGGTTTTCCCCTAGCGTAAGATACTTACGCAAGTACTCGTTCCCTCTTCTAGAGAGAACCGAGGTTACGTTAGTAACCGAGTACGTTTTTCTCTGTTGCTTTGGTGCATTTCTCGAATCATCCTCGACATTTGCAAAACAGTAAGTGCATTTCTCAAAACAATTCGTACAAATAGCAAAACACCATGGATTACTTGCAAAAGCCAGTCTTTTGCTCAAAATCTTTAGTTCATCTCTCAAAAGTAAATATATGTGTCAATGAACATGTCAGTGCCACCAGAATGACAAGTCCTTGTGTCATTGTGTACGGATAAGACAGTCAGATTGCTTAGTCATGTTGTCAATAAAACACTGCACTCTGTTAGTATTACCTGATGTAAACTATGGCAAAAGTACAATTGTACAAATGTACAAAGCTGCGCTTCTTCTGTATGCCATATATCCATTTCAAAAGTACAAATTTACACACTACTGTATGTGAGTTATTGATTGAAAGAGACTGGATTGGATTCACAGCTACAACTTTACTAGTGGTCTGACAAAGAAAAAAAAAAACCTTACAATAGTATTGTGATAAAAGAAAAAGAAATAGGGGCACAAAGGCGAAAAATACACCATTAGAAAGGCAAACACAGGAAAGACCCCTTAGGCAGAACTTTGCTTTTGCATGCAGCACTGATATATGCTTGCCAATTGAAGGTTCATGAGATGCAACTTTGAGCTATTTCAGAGAACTGGTTTCTCATTGGTTGATCTACATTCTCTTCATTGGTGAAAGTCAAGATTCACCTGCACAATTCATCAATTCATGGCACATTTACAAAAAGTCTAATAGAAATGTGTAGAAAATATGCTTGACAGACAACTAGATCAACCATTTTGCATTTAAAGGGATAGTTCACTTTGAAAAAAAATTTTGGTATGTTTTAGCTTACCTCAAGGGCATCCAAGATGTAGGTGTCTTTTTTTCTGCAGTAGTTTCTATTTTGATATTTTTAGGTCAAACCGTTCTTGTCAGTCATATAATGCAGGTCGATGGTCACTTGTCTCAAACAGCATGCACAGAGTCCAAATTAAAACAATTCCCCATCGTCCAAATTAAACAATTCCCCATCGTAAGTACACATTGATGGCCTAAGACACGAAACGAGCGGTTTGTGTGAGAAAACGAACAGTATTTATATCGTTTTTACCTCTTGAACACAGCTGCGTCCAAATGATCTGAGCGCGGGCGGGTATAGATATATACACTAGATGTCGAATTGGCTACTGCGAAACCGTAGCTAATGCGACATCTAGTGTATATATCTATATCTATATCTCTGTGCATGCTCTTTGAGACAGTGACCATCGACCTGCATTATATGACTGACAGACAAGAACGGTTTGACCTAAAAATATAAAAATTGAAACTACTGCGGAAAAAAAGACACCTACATCTTGGATGCCCTTGAGGTAAGCTAAAACATACCAAAATTTAATTTCAAAGTGAACTATCCCTTTAAAGCAGCACTCAGTAGCTTCGGGATTTCTCCGCTGTATTCTCGCTTTTTGCTCGCAGGTTTCTCTCTAGAGCTCCCCCCACAGCTTCGGAATAGATATTTGACAACACAGTTGTAAAAACTCGTTGGTGATTCTCAGACACCAGAGGCTATAGATCAACGACATCAAAGCAGATGGGACGTTCTTTAAAACGTCTTCTTCATTCGGGTTCGGACAGCGTGAGGGAGCGCAATAATGACAGCATTTTAGCAGATTTCTTTTGGTCGTAAAGCAATTGTTTACATCGCGAGACCTGATATCACGCGAGACTTCCTGACGCGGCGGCCGGCGGCCCGCCGGCTCAAAGTTGCAAGTGCGTATTTTCCGCTCACGGGCACCAGGGGGGTGCGAAACGACCACCATTCAACCCGAAATAAGTAATATAACCATTCCAATGACTCCGAAGCTGTTCAGTTAAGGTAAAAAAAAGTTACTTAGTTCACCTTTAATGACTTATATGATGAACTAATGACTAGATGTTTTGAGGGGTAAAGACTATTGCACAGAGAACTATTTAATACATTTTGAAACCGCAGACAATTGTACATAATCAATTGCATGAATGCACCAAAGCAATCGCAACTTGTTCAAAAGAATGAGAAACTGCTTTTATGATGTGCACAAGTGACTTAATGATGTGATGTGATGAACAAGTAGTTTTGAGAATTTCATTTTTGATCTGAGAAATGCACCAAAGCGACTGAGAAAAACTGTAAGCAGGAGCACGTTCAAGCTCTAACCGGTGCACAGCGTTTTGCTACGGTTGGTTGGACGGCATGTTTCCTGGAAACGATGTGCAACGGGGTTTGAGATGCGTTTTCTCTTGTTTGGTGGGTGTGTCAAAAATGTCAGTCCAATCAGCAGCAACATGTAAACCATGCGGTATTAAAGAGACAGCTCGCACAATGGGTCCAAGTAAATATCAACAGTGATCAGCAATAATGATAAGCCTAATTCACAATAAAAAATAATAAGGTAATATACTAGATATTAACACAGTCTCGAAGGTAAGAAGTGCATTATGCTTCACCTGAAATGTTTCTCTTTTCATCTTGAAATGTGAGGAAAATGTTGGATCTCAATAATTAGGAACCACAGTTTCCACAATGAGTAAAATTCAACCTGTCCGTGGCGTGGGCCATTGCATCAAGCAACTCCCCATATGCGGGCCTGCCGGAGGGAGTAAGCTGTTGTGTCGCACCGCATCTAGTGTTGACAGCATCACTGATTATAATGAGTATATCTGATTTTGTCGCAGATCGACTTCGAAAGGGATATCTAATCTCTCTCTCTCTCTCTCTCTCTCTCTCTCTCTCTCTCTCTCTCATATAACAGTCATTAGTCATCAGCATATAACTATCAACAGCTCAAGCCTCAGTTCCTCCATTCACTAATTCTAAAATGACAGTTTGGAATTAGCGCTGGAGGCTTGGGATGAGACACACGCACTAGCATTTAAAGGAAGAAACCTGGAAAATGTCTTGAAATAAAACACCAGAACAACGTCTTGAGTCATTATAGTACATTATTTGTTCAGTAGCTCACCTAATAGACCTACAGCTTTGCACTTGAGTCCCGATATGACAGCTTCAAAACTTAGGCTAATCAAGCTAAAATGTTGAAGCAACATGTATATTGTATATTTTGGATATATGGTTTAGGAGAGGGTTAGTGTTATTTTCAAAGTATTAACCTTTTAGTGCCACTCACCTGACATTTCATTTCCGAACTGCCACAAACCACTCACCTGACATTTCATTTCCAAACTGCCACAAACCAACGTAATAAAAACATTGCCACCTGCATCTGTTTCTGATAAAACTCAACACACTTTTAGCCCACTCACTGATTATTTCACTTTAAAAGTTTCGCAAAACGTGCGAGAAGCAGCGTAATGGTTTTGCAGAATTGTTGCCAGAGACATGTTTCTGCAATGAGCCTGAGTTGGGTTGACAGACATCATAACGATACCGACTGGGACTCTGGTCGTGAGTCTTGCACAACAGCAGCACACAATTCTTTGCTATTTTTTATTATATAAATAATTTTTTTTTAAATTACAATATTATTCTATTTCATAATTATTGTAAATACAAATCATCTAAAGAGAATTAAATCCTCAATAAAACAGCAGTGCATGTGCAAAGCCCACATTACAATCCTCAGAAAATGATTTTGTTCTGACTTTGTTTTAGTTTTTTTTATCATAATAAAGTTTGTACAATGATTTATTCTGAAAGAAAGAATTTGGTGTTTGAAATGTATGTTATAATTATTTATACAATTTAATTGTATTATGTACAGTATTGGCCAAAAGTGATTTCTGGCCTAGGAAAACCGACAGTGCCTTTATTCAAATATTATTCAAAATTTGTTAAAGATTTTGTAAGCATATTGCATAGTTGTGCTTGGAGTTGATTGTTTTATTTGTGATGACAGCACAATAAAACATGCCAACGGACATCATTTCTGGCCAGGCTGTCCGAAACAAGAGAGAACCAACAAAATAACTGATTATGTTGTAGTCAATGTATGCTTTTTTGTTTTTCTATGCATATTTCCATAGTAAAATAAAACCTGTATAGCTGTAGTTTACCTTTTATTTTGCCAAATAATTGTGTGTGATAAATACCTTAACCAAATTAAGTGTTTTTTTCTTCCCTCATATTGAAAATATTTTCCTTATATTTTGATGGTTTAATCGAACTTGTAGGGTCATTCAAAACAAATATCCCCTCCGGACATCATTTTTGGCCACAGCTGTATATACATGACTAATTATGCACAACAGCTATTTGTGTTATAGTGACGGCAACAACTGTGTTACATCTACAGTACAATGAAGCAGTGAAAGTCCCCCTGTAGTCAATCATTTTATCCCTTAAAACTCATCTTTGAGAATCAAAATGACACATTTAAACTTTTTTCCCTTGAATGTAACTTGACACCCTTGCCTCATTTAAGTATTCGCGGTTCTATGAATATGCAAATGAGCCCCGCCTCCACTCACTCACTCAGCTCAGAGATCCACTCGTTGACGATCACACGTTGATCTGATTGGTTACAAGGTAGTTTGTGACGTCAGAAACACCAGTGATTTCACGCATTTTTTAAGTAGACTTTTAAGGAGGAAAATACTCAGCAATGGTGTCGACTCATGACTTTTCACATAGTTTGCATATTAAAAACACCACATAGACATATAAACAACATTAAAAGCTTGATTTTCACCACAGGGGGACTTTAAATTCCACTCTCAGAAAAATGCCTCTCTCAGTACAGAAAAGTGACGAATATCCTCATCTCCGAAAGCGCGACGCGAGACATAAGAATGTCCGGGAAGGACATCATGCCTCTGCGATCCACTTTGGTCTGGACTGTGTACGACTTCAGCTCTGATTTCCCGGTCAACACAGAGGTATGAATGACAGCGATTCTCGGCTCCTCTTGATTCGGAGCGTCCCTGTCCTTCCCTATGACGACGTCGTGACTCTGTCCAGGCCTCCAGAGCGGGTATTGGACCGTTAGAGTCTCCAAACGCTGCACGGTGAAGTACTCAACCGGGATGGGCTGGTCGTCGGCGGGTTTGCACTGGACCAGCGTCAGGTGCCGGACCTCAGAGTTGTTGAGCAGGAGGGCCACATTCAGAGGCGAGGTGTACAACACCGTCAGATGCTTCTTCTGAACCGGACTGGGATTCTCGGCCCTTTGCAACACTGATGACTGATCCTTACAGTTGTTGAACTCGCTGGAGTTCATCTTCTCACAGAGGCCCGGATCCTGCGCACACGTGCACATGTACACGTTGCGCTCGGTCACGTAGGCCACCTTGAATTCGGAGCGCAGGACGGCGGGAGAGGCGAGCCACAGTATGCAGGACAACACTGCAAAACTCATCTGACTGCACAGGATCATGTCGGAGAGGGATTCTCTGAGACCTGCGTGTGCGAGACGGAAGAATAGATCAAACTTTATTCATGTAGACGTGTAGAAACAGCATAAACTAGACAAAAACATTATAAAACATTAAAAAAAACAGATAAATTATGTAGGCAGACCAAAAAAACATAACAGATATTTCATTAAATATAAAAGATATATATAAATAAATATCCTAAATATAAGTATATGGGTAAATATACTCTCCTAAAAAAATAAAACTGGTCCCAAGAGAGTCAATACTGAGATACTGATATTAAAAAGTCTTCTGTTGGAAGAAAGGAACTTCAGTAGAGCTTCTTCAGTCTCTGAATGAGATATTGTTTAGCCTGTGAGCAACAGTCATGGCTCTGATCCAGAACCCGGTGCACTGCCTTGTGTCGTACTGACAAGTTACGATTTGCAGCTCTTCTTACAAGCACGCACGGGAGATCTGACTTACTGTGGATTTCAATACAATCCAGTGTTAGCTAACCATGTGATACTTAAAGGCCCCCTGAAATCAAAATAAGTTTTTTAGCTTTTAGTATGAATATGTTAGCCTTAAAGGGATACTTCACCTCTGGAAAGATGAATGTGTATTTAAAATAGGTCATTTATGTAGAAGAAATGTGAAATTATTTTTGAATTTGGAGCTTTCTAGACTGAGAAAAGCCAGAAAATTTATTTTTGGCTTATGTGGATGAAAGACAACAACTCCCAGAATGCACTTGCTTCGCTGCCCTAGGAGGCCACTCCCAAGCCACGCCTACCGGTAAGAGAGCGCAGTTGAAAACAACAAGGCTAGGCTACTAGTGAGTCTCCAAACGAGTTTGCCCTGTATTTCGAGATCGCCCAAAATGTCCGGGATTCGGCTTTTGCATTCTACAGTCGCCATTCATCATGTTTACTGTGGCGAGCAGGACGAGGCTGAGGGGCGCGGGAGAACGGCGCGAGGCCGGTGGCGTCATTACTGAGACACGCCGGTCTCGTATCTCTCACGGAGGAGCGGGAAATTTCTTAGCAATGTTAAAACGCACATCAACCAATCACTTGTTTAGCGTTCATGTAAACACTACATTCAGATTCACCAATCGGAATGAATTCAGTTAGATTGAAACAAAAGGTGTGCATGTAAACAATGAATGGCGACTGCAGAAAGCAAAAGCCGAATCCCGGACATTTTGGACGATCTCGACGGCCGGACATGTCCGGGAAAAAGAGGATGGTAACCCCTACTACTCAGCTTTCTCCACAGAACAAGAGCCTGTTAGCTTAGCTTCCAAAGAAAGATGGCTGACACTGTGTGTACATTCTGTGAGTGAGATCCCTCTATGGGCGGGTTGAGAACATGCGGGACAGCTCCTCCTACTGGCTGTAGTCTCTCGCCTCTGGCCAAAAAATGCGATTTTTTCCAGACAAAAAATACATAAATCTCTCGTCTCAGGGGGATATGAGGGTGGAAAGCACGGTAATTCGAAAATACTACAGGTTTTCTACTAATACAAAGCTTAATGCTACATCCTGAAGTATCCCTTTAAAGTTATTAATAAGCTGGTGTGTTTCAAAACAATGACAAAACTCGCATTTAGGAGATATAAGCATTCAAAACTTACGTCTCTCACTTACGCTAAAATGGATCAGGGATTTTTATGACATCACAGTAGTCCTTATACTACGGCAAGTGTCAAAATGATTAATGACTTTGACCTTTGACCTTTTGACAGGTTGAACTTCCGGTGACCTTATGATTGATGGGTTGAACTTCCTTTATGAGGTCATGGGATTAACCTTTGGCCTATCGATCATGTGGTTTGACAGTTGCTTTTGCCCCGGTGACCTAGCTAGTACTAAATCATAGTTTTGACGGTTAGTTTTTGACCTATTTAAATAGAACAGATGTTTGAACTTTGTCCCAGTTATGTGTGTGCGTGTGTGGTTATATGGCTTGTGCCTGCGCCTGCAGTTATTTCATATATGTGACATTCAGTTATTTCACATTTTATATATAAAACATTCTATAATTTATATAACCTAAAACAATTAAAGGTTGAAAAAACATTTAGTTATTTCACATTCATATGTAAAACATTCTATCCTTTATATCATCTAAAACAATTAAAGGTTGAAAAAACATTTAGTTATTTCACATTCATATGTAAAACATCCTTTATATAATATAAATTATATAATAATTATCATGCTAAAGTTCTTTTTAAAAGTGTATAACATAAATTATATAATCTAAAGCAATTTAACTAAGGTTGAAAAATATTCTGTTCTTTTAAAAGCTTACTAAAACCAATAGTTTTAGTTTTAGATAAAAGTATATAAAATTGTCTTACCTTATTTTAGAGAGAGTTGAAGAAGTAGCTCCAAACACATCATTGTCCATACGAATGGGTCACAAAAATAATTAAGCTAAAGTTGAAAAAATATTCTGTTTTTTAAAAGTATATAATGAAATACTTATAAAATCTACCGAACCAAGTATTTCAGTTTACTGAATTCATATAGTCATTCCTGAATGATCTCGCACTGTCTCAAAACATGGGGAGCGCGCCTCTAATGTATGTGTGTCAAAAAGTAAAGGAGCCGTGTGTGTGTGTGTGTGTGTGTGTGTGTGTGTGTGTGCGCGCCCCCCTATTCCTGCGAGCTCTGACATATGAAACAGGACCCCACTCCACATTCCTGAGCACGGTGAAAGTGAGAATAATGTTTTATATTTCACACAATAATATAAAATAAAATATCTTGCTAAAGTTGAAAAACATTCAGTTCTCTTACGAGAGTCCTCTCGTACTGCGTTTTGTAAAAACGCTACGGGAAAAGTCTCTTTTCACGAAATACTGAAGCAAAAAATTATCCTTAATTTTCATACATGTAAAGCGCGTTGCGGCAGTGCTTAGCTATGGCGAGACGGCTCGCTCGCTCATTGGCTGCTCTGCAGCAACTGCATAAGCCTATCGAGCGAGGCCTGAGGTGACGTCAGGCCAATGAGGACGCTTCGCGCCCTCCTAGCCATTTCCCGCCGAGATGGGTGTGGCTAGCCTCTATATAAGGAGCTCGAGAAGGCTGATTCACTTGATTTTCATCTCTTCAGCGAAGCTCACGCATCGCTGGATCACGAGGAAGCAAGCGTCGTTTGAGGCAAGCATTTCAGCGGGACGAGCCACTCGAAGCTGCTGGCAACGCCGCCTTCTACAGCCGTACCTGCTGCGCTTTCCGGCGCTATATATCCTTTATCACTCTGTTTGTGTGTGTGTGTGTGTGTTCGCCGCCGCGACACTCACCCCCTAAAAGAGCTGCGTCTTTTTAAAGATGCCTTCATGTGGCTCGTTCCGAGCCCCACTCGCCCAGGGAGACCAACACGTCATCTGCGTTTCCTGTTTGGGTGAGAACCATGCAGCACTCGCGCTCGCTGACGGCGGCTGCCCTCACTGCGACCTTTTGCCGATGGTGACTCTGCGGACTCGCCTGGCATCCTTCTCAGAGTCTGCACTCCCCGCCGCGCTGCCGCGCCGTAAGAAGCGCCGCTCGCAGCGGGCCCCGGAACCCGCTCCAGCTCGACCAAGCTCGCCGGTTTGCCCGCCTGCTTCACCGGCTTCTCCTGTTTCACTTCCTGATGCTCAGCGCCCGCAGTCTGCCGCCGCTTCATCAGAGGAAGTCATTTCTGAGGCCGCGTCGAGAGAGAAGGATTCCTGCTCTCTGCTAGCTTCAGGCAGCGAGGACTGGGCGAGCTCTGAGGACCTCGCGCCTCCTGCCCGCAAGCCCACTACGAGAGCCAACATAGAGAAGGAGCTCATGCGAGTACTCGCGCTGGCCGCGGCGAGCCTCGGCCTCGAGTGGTCTGCACCGGAACTCCCTTCTCGTACCCGGCTGGATGGTAGCTTCCTCCCTGGTGAGCGCACTTCTCTGGAATCTAAGCCCGCCCCCTTTCTTCCTGAGCTTCACGAAGAAGTGGCGAAGGCTTGGAATGCGCCCTACTCTGCGCGAGCGCGCTCGTCTGTGTCGCCAGCATTTTCCTCCCTGGATAATGCGAAAGACCGAGGCTACCTTTCACTTCCGCCGGTGGAACAGGCGATAGCGACCCACCTTTGCCCGCCCTCTGCTGGACGGCGGACTAAACCGGTGTTGCCTTCTAAAGCCTGCCGCATGACGTCGACGCTGCTCGCGCGAATCTTCTCCGCCGCTGGGCAGGCTGCGTCAGCGCTACACACCATGGCTACACTGCAGATTTTCCAAGGTGATCTCCTCCGTAAGCTGGACGAGATGGGACCGGAGGCTATCTGCATCGCGGATCTGAGGAGCGCTTCGGATCTAACACTCCGCGCTACCAAGTCTGCTGCACAGGCCATGGGAAGATGTATGGCTTCCGCCACTGTTGCTGAGAGGCACCTATGGCTTACGCTCACGGAAATGGCTGATTCCGAGCGCAACGCGTTTCTCGACGCCCCGCTGTCTTCCGCTGGCCTTTTCGGTTCTTCTCTCTCCGAGTTCGTGGAGAGATTTACCGAGGCCCAGAAAGCGTCCCAAGCCTTTAAGCACTTCCTGCCGAAGCGCTCCGGTTCTGCAGCGAATCGCGATAAACAGAATCCGCGAAGCTCTCAGCATCAGCCCCCGCCTTCCGCCACACCTTCTCAGCAGCGACAGCAGCGACAGCAGCACAGCTCTAGGTCCCGCTCTCGCTCTACCAGCCGACGCCCTGCTCAGCGCGGGCCTCGACCGAGGGTTGTGGTGAAGCCGGAAGCCCCGAAGAAGTCCTAGCACTCCTAGGGAAGCGCAGGTGTGTGAGCCCCGCTGCGGCCGGTCTCTCACCCAAGCGCACCGCTGTTTCAGTCCCAAGACTTGCGACTGTTCCAGCGTTTTCTGCAAGACGCAAGCCTGCACAGTTGCCCGCTCGCCTGCACACAAAAGCCGTTTTCACGGCTACCCAGATATATCCCGAAAAGAGTGTATTTTCTGGTGTCCCGGCCACGGCCGTTGGTGCTATAAATGTAGTGTCGATGCCCACTCCTCAGTGCCCATCCCTACACACAAGCACAGCCCTACACTTAGGGCTCGCGCACATAAAATCGACTCAGGTCGATTGCGCTTCCAATATAGTGAAAGTGCCCACTCCCCAGTGCCCACACACACTATGTCTCACAGACCACAGGCTCTCTGTAAAAACGAAACCTGTGCGCGCTCGCTCTGCTCAGACAGGCAGCGCGGCCAAAGCAGTAAATGTGCCCGCTTCCCGCCCACGTTTACTCGCAGACATGAGTCCCGCGGGACTCGCTCAGACCTCCCTCACTCAGTTAAGCACTGTAGTAAGGTCGAGGACGAGCGCTCTGCCCGCTGTATTAAGCGCGCCCCCCGCCTCGAATGCCACAGGCATAACGCCTATGTTATCGCACCTCGAAGCACCTCTGTCGCACGGCGAACAGAGCGCGCTTCGCATCCAGCCCTTAGCCAGCCATGCAGAAGCATGGGCAGCGCTTCCAGGGGTTTCGGACTGGGTGCTAGGCATTATAAAGAGAGGATTCTCGCTACAGTTTTGTCGACGCCCTCCCCGCTTCACAGCGCGCGTCGAGACTACGGTGAATTTAGAAGTAGCACACCTACTTCGCGCCGAAATATCAAAACTGATATGCAAAGGGGCGATAGAGCATGTACCCCTGGCTCAAAGCGAACGGGGGCTATACAGCAGATACTTTCTAGTCCCCAAAAAGGACGGTGGTATCAGACCCATACTGGATCTAAGACGGCTGAACAAAGCATTAGTGAAACGCAGTTTCAAAATGCTCACGACCAGGAAAATTCTCGCGCAGGTTCGTCGAGGAGACTGGTTCATGTCAATAGATCTGAAGGACGCGTATTTTCAAATACAGATAGCGTCACGTCACAGGCGATACTTGAGATTCGCCTTCGAGGGTCAGATATACCAGTATACAGTCCTTCCGTTCGGCTTGTCCCTGGCACCTCGTACATTTACGAAATGCATGGACGCGGCGCTCGCTCCTCTCAGACTCAGAGGCATGCGAGTGCTGAACTATTTGGACGACTGGCTGATCCTAGCTCAATCACGATCACAGCTCGTGGAGCACAAAACCATTTTACTCGACCACCTCGAGAACCTTGGTATCACGGTCAATTGGACGAAGAGTTCACTGAACCCCAGTCAAACGATTTCGTTTCTGGGTACCATTCTGGACTCACAGTCTATGACAGCGCGGCTGTCGCCACAGCGCGTGCTGCACATTCAGCGCGTGGCGAGATCTTTCCGCTGCGGCGCGTCTACCCCGCTCAAAACGTTTCAAAGGATGCTAGGTCTCATGGCCTCAGCATCAACGGTTCTCCAGCTGGGCTTGCTCCGCATGCGCCCTCTGCAGTTCTGGTTGAAAGCGCGAGTACCGCGCGGAGCGTGGGTGTCCGGCCGGTTGCATCTCAAGGTCGATCAGAGCTGTGTCACAGCCCTGACACCTTGGTTGGCAGACGACTGGTACCGATCAGGTGTAAGCCTGGGGACTTCCTCGAGAGTGAGGATGGTGTCGACCGACGCATCCACCTCGGGATGGGGAGCGCTGCTCGAGGGCAGACCGTTCTTCGGCCTGTGGTCGAAACGAGAAAAGCTCCAACACATCAACTGCCTGGAAATGCTGGCAGTGCACAACGCGCTAACGCGCTTTTATCCCCACATCAAGGACCAACACGTCGTAGTCCGTTCGGACAACACGGCCGTGGTGTCCTATATAAATCGCCAGGGCGGTCTGAGATCCACATCCCTGTACAGGCTGGCGAAACGCCTCCTAATATGGGCTCAGCACAGTTTGCGCTCGCTGAGAGCAGTGCATGTGCCTGGGCTCCAGAATGTGGGCCCAGACAGACTGTCCAGGAACAACATTCCCCTGGGCGAATGGTCTCTACACCCACAAACAGCCCGGCTGTTGTGGGAGAGATTCGGCAGAGCGGAGGTGGACCTATTCGCGTCCCGCGAAAACGCTCATTGCCCCGTGTTCTTTTCCAAGAACGACAGCGCGCTGTCCCACGTGTGGCCGCGCTGCCCGCTTTATGCTTTTCCCCGCGTCTCCCTCCTGCCTCAGGTGTTAGAGCGGGTCAAGGAAACGAAATGCTCAATACTGCTTGTAGCACCGTTCTGGAAGAACCAAGCATGGTTCCCAGTCCTGATGCAGCTAGCAGACATCGCTCCATGGCCAGTGCCATTGAGGAGAGATCTCCTCTCGCAGGCCGGGGGCTCGATTTGGCATCCGCACCCGGAGCTGTGGTCGCTTCACGTGTGGGCGCTCAACGGTTATCCGTTAACCTCGCAGAGGGAGTGATAAACACCATCACTCAGGCCAGAGCGCCGTCGACTCGGCGGCTTTATGCCTCGAAGTGGTCGGTTTTCTCCGGCTGGTGTACAGCTCGGAGCATATCACCTCTCAATTGTGAGGTGACGGAGGTTCTCTCCTTCCTACAGGAGCTGTTGGATAAGGGCAGATCCCCTTCCACGCTCAAAGCTTATGTGGCGGCTATTACAGCGTTTTCCAGAACAACGCTGGGGCAGTCTCTAGGAAGGAACGATTTAGTCATCCGCTTCCTCAGGGGAGCTAGGAGGCTAAATCCTCCCAGACCTCCTTCAGTTCCTATGTGGGACCTTTCTACGGTTTTGGCGGCCATGAAAGGTGCCCCTTTCGAGCCTATCCAATCTATTAGCCTCAAGCATTTGTCTTTCAAAACAGTGTTTTTGATGGCTCTCGCTTCAGTGAAGCGCATAGGCGACCTGCACGCGCTCTCTGTGAGCCCAACGTGCTTAGAGTTTGGACCTAATGACTCTAAAGTCATACTCAAATCTAAGCATGGATATGTGCCAAAATCCCTCAACACACCATTTCGGGCTCAGGTCATCTCCCTGTCTGCCCTGCCGGGATCAAGTGAGGAAGGGGACTCAAGTTTTCTCTGCCCCATTAGGGCTTTAAGAGCTTACGTGTCCCGCTCTGCTGTCTTCAGACAGACTGAGAAACTCTTTGTCTCGTTCAGTGGACGTTCCAAGGGAATGGCTGTTTCGAAACAGAGCCTATCCAGATGGATAGTTGACGCCATAGCGCTGGCTTATACTGCCAAGGGCCTCCAGTGCCCGTTGGGAGTTAGATTTCCTTACAGGATATATGTACGGCGGCGGGCTGGGCCTCGCCGTCTACATTTATTAGGTTTTACAACCTAGAGGTTCCCGCCTTGCAGGCTAAGCTACTATCGGTGTAGCCGATTCAGCTGTCTAACTAGAACACTGAAATCGCATGCGCAATGCGCTGCCGACTGTCTTATGGGCAGAATTGTGTAAGACCCACATTTCCCGCATTTAGCTCAGGTTTCCCCACCCTGTCTATGCTATGTCATATTCGCGTCTGCTGACGCAACCTTATAAGGACAGAGGAATCCCCTCTTGTCTCTAGACTCTCTCTGTGAGGTCATGTTTTACGTCCGTGGACGTTGCAATATGGGGAATTATGTAATCAGACTCTTTGTGAGTCTATCTGGTGATTATGCACTGTACACCTGGTCTGCTCCAGTGATTGGTGTCTTTATCCCAGCACGCACGGCGCTTTACAAGGGGTTCCCGTAGCGTTTTTACAAAACGCAGTACGAGAGGACTCTCGTAAGAGAACGTACTCGGTTACTAACGTAACCTCGGTTCTCTCTAGAAGAGGGAACGAGTACTGCGTTCTCTGCCGTGCGTACGGTTCACTCTGGTTCGCTTCGGCGATGAAAATCAAGTGAATCAGCCTTCTCGAGCTCCTTATATAGAGGCTAGCCACACCCATCTCGGCGGGAAATGGCTAGGAGGGCGCGAAGCGTCCTCATTGGCCTGACGTCACCTCAGGCCTCGCTCGATAGGCTTATGCAGTTGCTGCAGAGCAGCCAATGAGCGAGCGAGCCGTCTCGCCATAGCTAAGCACTGCCGCAACGCGCTTTACATGTATGAAAATTAAGGATAATTTTTTGCTTCAGTATTTCGTGAAAAGAGACTTTTCCCGTAGCGTTTTTACAAAACGCAGTACTCGTTCCCTCTTCTAGAGAGAACCGAGGTTACGTTAGTAACCGAGTACGTTCTTTTTAAAATATAAAAATCTACTGAAACCAATAATTCAGCTTTAGATAATCAAAAGAATAAAAATCATCTTACCTTATTTTAGAGAGTTGAATAAGCTCTTAACACATCAATGCCCATACCATGGATGTCCACAAAAAATGCAATGTATGAAACGGGTTCACGGAAATAAAAAATCATCTTACGTGTTTAGAAATCAGGGCCCTCTGGCCTCTCTTTACACCAGTGGGGCTCTAACTCACAGATCAGAATGCTTCTCAAAGTAAAAGCCAGAGCACATCGTATTCCAGAGAGCATCAAGGCACTGTGATTAAACAATGTCACAAAATTACAATCAGTTAAATGTTTAGAGAGTTAAACAAGTTTATGAATGGGTTCACAATATTGTTTTACACAACTTGTTTTTACTGAATTCATATAGTCATTCCTGAATGACCTCACACTGCCTCAAAACATAGGGAGCACGCATCTATGTATGTGTGTCAAAGCAGTAAAGGAGCCGCGCGCGTGTCTGTGTGTCTATGCGTGCGTCCTCTGCTTTCTGACATCCCCCTCCTTCTGCTCCTCCACATTCCATAGGTAACAGTGAAACTGTGAAGTGTATCTCACACCAACTAAAGTTGAAAAAACATTCTGTTCTTTATAAGTATATAAATGAAATGGTTATAAAAATATCTACTGAAACCAATTGTTTTAGATAAACAAAAAGCATAAAATCCATCTTCCAATAACACATTCTATTCTTTAAAAGTATATAAATAATATAAAATCACAGAGTGGTTCTCTCTCTCTCTCATTTAAAAGCATAACCTTAAAAGTTTAAATCAAATATTTAAAGTTTCAATACATTCATATCTTCTATTTATCTTTTAGGAGATTACTGTAATGATTTTGTTATTAAACAATGTCTGTTCAAAAACTTTAGATTGTTGAAAAACTGTACTTAGTCGTCATAAATCTCATTTATATGAAAAGATTCAATCAGCAATTTTTGTCCATGCGGGGGTTTCAATTTTTATGGCTTTCCATAGCTATAATGATGTTTGTACCGTAACTGCATATTCTATCATGTACACCTAAACACAGAAAACTACATTTTCAAAAAATGAAATAAGTAAATCATTTAATATCATTTTGCGCACACACACGGTTCTAAAAAATAAACTAATTTCTATTTTAAATTAAATTATTATTAATATATATATATACATATAACCAATAAATAATAACATATACTACTAAAATGTAAACAAAGTTTTAGCTAAATAATTAAGTATATAAATAAAAACACCTTACATTCCTGAGGTGAGAAAGGGGTTCCCTTTCGAAAGGGAACTCTACACTACGTCAGAATGACGCTATGGGGAACGCCTCAGGCGTGACAGGTGTCTGAAATCAAATATCAACTCACGTCAATCATGTTGACCGGCGACAGCCCGTGAATCATCAGCTTGAATGATTAACGCACGACCTGGATGTATAAAGGGGAGCCTTGCACACATGACAACATCTTTTCGTCTTCAGGGACTGTTTGTCTGTTTTGAGAATATCGCTGAAGCGCGCGGGAGAGCCTCTTGTGCAAACTGTGAGCGTTTTTCATTTAAAGATGCTCCGCTCTCGTCGGACCCTTTTCTCGAGGGAAGAGGGTTCAGCATCTGAGCTGTGGTGCGTGCGATCTGTGAAACAATACTGTTTGGGTACGAGGCGTTCACAGTCAGTTCCTGAGGGTGCTGGCAGTGTTCATTAAGAAATATCTCGGCGCGCGTGAGAAAGAAAAAATCCGTGCGCTGTCGGATGTTTCAACCTCGCACCTGGTGACTTTCTTCTCAAGGGATGAAAGCCAAATATATTTTAAGGGCTCGTTTCTCGAGCTTGCCGAGGCAGTGTGTAGATTACGAGAACGTATAAATGTTAAAACAGTATTGTCTGGTGATTATGGCGGAATTTAATTCTATGAATTAAAATGATGGAATATTATCTGACTTTTTAAGAAGTTAGATATTTAGTAATTCAGCCTATCATCCAGATCGCGTTATCCAGTGTTTTTGGCTGCATTTTAATTGAGGAATTAAAATGATGAGCAGTGAACAAAAAGAGCAGGTGTAATTCTGGTCTTTTTGTAAAATGTGAAATTAACATATTTCTGTTTCTTTTCAGACCACGTCTCCTGTTTTAGAGTCTGGGGCAAAATGTTGTGGGTAAGAAAGTAAATCTAAAGATTTTTTCTTGGTCAGGTAGTAGGTCCTATCAGGCCTCCTTGACCAGACAGTCCCCATTTTGCAACCGGACAGCGCTTGGGCCTCCCTGAGGTGAGCTCCCAGGAATTGACTGTGGTTATCAGGTCAGAGGCCTCACCAGGCCTTCCTGAATATGAGCTCCCACATACTGTGGTTATCAGGTCAGAGGCCTCACCAGGCCTTCCTGAGGATGAGCTCCCACATACTGTGGTTGAATATGAGCTCCCACATACTGTGGTTATCAAGTTATAGGCCTCACCAGGCCTTTCTGAATATGAGCTCCCATACACGGTGGTCGCCAGGTTACAGGCCTCGCCAGGCCTTCCTGGTTATGAGCTCCCACATACTGTGGCGCCAGGTTACAGGCCTCACCGGCCTTCCTGGTGATGGGTTTCTACATGTCAGGTTGCAGGCCTCACCCGGCCTTCCTGAATGTGAGCTCCCACATACTGTGGTCATCAGGTTACAGGCCTCATCCGGCCTTCCTGGTTATGAGCTCCCACATACTGTGGTCGCCAGGTTACAGGCCTTACTAGGCCTTCCTGAATATGAGCTCCCACACATGGTGGTCGCAGGTCTTCCTAGTTATGAGTTTCCTCATGTCAGGTTACAGGTCTCATCCAGCCTTCCTGAATGTGAGTTCCCACATACTGTGGTCACCAGGTTTCAGGCCTCTCCGCCTTCCTGAGTATTAACCTCCCACATTCAGTGGTCACCAGGCTTCAGGCCTCCTAGGCCTTCCTGGTTATGAGTTTTCACATGTCAGGTTACAGGCCTCTCCAGGCCTTCCTGAATGTGAACTCCCACTCACTGTGGTCGCTAGGGTATAGGCCTCACTGGTTGTGAGCTTCCACATGTCAGGATGCAGGCCTCATCAGGCCTTCCTGAATGTGAGCTCCCACGCATTGTGACTCACATGCTGTGGTTGCCAGGTTACAGGCCTCACCAGGCCTTCCTGGACTCAGAATGGCTAAGTACACGCACTTTCGTTTCGTGCACTTTCTAAAATCCATATTTATGGTAAGGGTTATGCGCTGTACGCTTTGTTCCCTTTTTTATGTGGTTCAGACTCCGGGTCTTCACCTTGGGTCCCACTTTAGATGCGTCTTGCTGTCGCAATGGATTACGACAGACGCTTCCCTCTTGAGCTATCTCCCACATTCAGGGGTGATCAGGTTACAGGCTTCATTAGGCCTTTCTGAAAGTAGCCCCCACATGGTGTGGTTGTCAGGTTACAGGCCTTACCAGGCCTTCCTGAAAGTAAGCTCCCACAGGTTGTGGTCACTAGGTTTCAGGCCTCACTGGCCTTCCTGAGTATGAGCTCCCACCTGCTTTGGTCGCCAGGTTACAGGCCTCACCGGCCTTCCTGAGTACGAGCTCCCACATGCTGTGGTCGCCAGGTTTGAGGCCTCACCAGGCCTTCCTGGATTCGGACTGGCATAAGTACACGCACTTTCGTTTCGTGCACTTTCTAAAATCCATATTTATGGTAAGGGTTATGCGCTGTACGCTTTGTTCCCTTTTTTATGTGGTTCAGACTCCGGGTCTTCACCTTGGGTCCCACTTTAGATGCGTCTTGCTGTCGCAATGGATTACGACAGACGCTTCCCTCTTGAGCTATCTCCCACATTCAGGGGTGATCAGGTTACAGGCTTCATTAGGCCTTTCTGAAAGTAGCCCCCACATGGTGTGGTTGTCAGGTTACAGGCCTTACCAGGCCTTCCTGAAAGTAAGCTCCCACAGGTTGTGGTCACTAGGTTTCAGGCCTCACTGGCCTTCCTGAGTATGAGCTCCCACCTGCTTTGGTCGCCAGGTTACAGGCCTCACCGGCCTTCCTGAGTACGAGCTCCCACATGCTGTGGTCGCCAGGTTTGAGGCCTCACCAGGCCTTCCTGGATTCGGACTGGCATAAGTACACGCACTTTCGTTTCGTTTACTTTCTAAAATCCATATTTATGGTAAGGGTTATGCGCTTCCGCTTCATTCCCTTTTTTACGTGGCTCAGACTCCGGTTCTTCACCTCGAGTCCCACTCTAAAGGCGTCTTGTGGTCACAATGTTTTACGACAGACGCCTCCCTTTTAAGCTATCTCCCACATTCTGTGGTTACAGGCCTCGTTAGGCCTTTCTGAAGGTAGCCCCACATTGTGTGGCTGTCAGGTTACAGGCCTCTCCGGCCTTCCTGTAAACGAGCTCCCACTTACTGTGGCAGGCCTTCCTGAGTATGAGCTCCCACATACTGTGGTTGCCAGGTTAGAAGCCTCACCAGGCCTTCCTGGATTCGGAATGGCTAAGTACACGCACTTTCGTTTCGTGTACTTTCTAAAATCCATTTTTATGGTAAGGGTTAATGCGCTGTCCGCTTCATTCCCTTTTTTACGTGGCTCAGACTCCGGTTCTTCACCTTGAGTCCCACTCTAAATGCATCTTGTTGTCACAATGTTTTACAACAGACGCCTCCCCTTTTAAAGCTATCTCCCACATTCTGTGGTTACAGGCCTCATTAGGCCTTTCTGAAGGTAGCCCCACATTGTGTGGCTGTCAGGTTACAGGCCTCTCCGGCCTTCCTGAATACGAGCTCCCACTTACTGTGGTCGCCAGGTCTCAGGCCTCACAGGCCTTCCTGAGTATGAGCTCCCACACGCTGTGGTCGCCAGGTTAGAGGCCTCACCAGGCCTTCCTGGATTCAGAATGGCTAAGTACACGCACTTTCGTTTTGTGTACTTTCTTAAATCCATATTTATGGTAAGGGTAATGCGCTTCTGCTTCATTCCCTTTTTTACGTGGCTCAGACTCCGGTTCTTCACCTTGGGTCCCACTCTAGATGCGTCTTGCCGTCACAATGTTTTACGACAGGCGCCTCCCTTTCAAGCTATCTCCCACATTTTGTGGTAACAGGCCTCGTTAGGCCTTTCTGAAGGTAGCCCCACGTTGTGTGGCTGTCAGGTTACAGGCCTCTCCGGCCTTCCTGTAAACGAGCTCCCACTTACTGTGGTCGCCAGGTTTTAGGCCTCACAGGCCTTCCTGAGTATGAGCTCCCACATACTGTGGTCGCCAGGTTAGAGGCCTCACCAGGCCTTCCTGGATTCAGACTGGCATAAGTACAGGCACTTTCGTTTCGTGTACTTTCTTGAATCCATATTTATGGTAAGGGTAATGCGCTTCTGCTTCATTCCCTTTTTTACGTGGCTCAGACTCCGGTTCTTCACCTCGAGTCCCACTCTAAATGCGTCTTGTTGTCACTATGTTTTACGACAGACGCCTCCCTTTTAAGCTATCTCCCACATTCTGTGGTTACAGGCCTTGTTAGGCCTTTCTGAAGGTAGCCCCACATTGTGTGGCTGTCAGGTTACAGGCCTCTCTGGCCTTCCTGTAAACGAGCTCCCACTTACTGATTTAGGCCTCACAGGCCTTCCTGAGTATGAGCTCCCACATACTGTGGTCGCCAGGTTAGAGGCCTCACCAGGCCTTCCTGGATTCAAACTGGCGTAAGTACACGCACTTTCGTTTCGTGTACTTTCTTGAATCCATATTTATGGTAAGGGTAATGCGCTTCTGCTTCATTCCCTTTTTTACGTGGCTCAGACTCCGGTTCTTCACCTTGGGTCCCACTCTAGATGCGTCTTGCTGTCGCAATGTTTTACGACAGGCGCCTCCCTTTCAAGCTATCTCCCACATTTTGTGGTAACAGGCCTCGTTAGGCCTTTCTGAAGGTAGCCCCACATTGTGTGGCTATCAGGTTACAGGCCTCTCCGGCCTTCCTGAATACGAGCTCCCACTTACTGTGGTCACCAGGTTTCAGGCCTCTCAGGCCTTCCTGAGTATGAGCTCCCACATATTGTGGTCGCCGGGTTACAGGCCTCACCGGCCTTCCTGATATGAGCCCTCATGTACTGGAGCTCTCCATATGAGGAGGTCATCAGGTCTTCGGTCTCAGTAGACCTTCCTGGTTTGAACCCTCTCTTACTTCACCAGTGTTCGGAGCGAGCACTGGGTAGACCCGTGGATTGAGTGGACGACTTCCGTCGTTTCTTGAGGTTGAGTCACACTCTCCGGGAGATCCCGTCTCTGTGTTCCGGAACTGAATGGTTTCTGCCAGCTTCGCAGGCCTTTGGTTTTGGATGCCTTATCCAAGGCAACTTCCAGAGGCTCTGTCTCGGACAGACAGGCTATGGCCAGACTGTGTGTCTTAGTATAGATCACCAGGCCAGCCTGGTGGTATTTCAGGTGGCACGCTCCCCTGAATAGTGACTGGCTGGGGGTCCCTTGGGTCCCCTAGCCACACTCCCTAGAAGTGACCCCTTCTATTGGAAGCTGTGGTCCTAAGCCTTTGAGCTGGCCCAGATTTACCCCCCATTGACTATGTTCTGGCGGTTTCTTGGTTCATTAGCTTGGGCTATGACCGGTAGGGAGTGCTGTCACTGACAGCCTGATGTGACCTAGGGGTGAGTGGTTCCAGTGTTTTCTGAATTACTGGTTCGGACAGTTGTCACTGCCTTTGGGCATGCACTCCCCTCAGCATGGTGGCGTTGGTATATCGTTCCCCATAGCGTCATTCTGACGTAGTGTAGAGTTCCCTTTCGAAAGGGAACGTCTCAGGTTACGACTGTAACCTATGTTCCCTGAGAACAGGGAACGAGACACTACGTCTCCCTGCCATGCCTCGGGGCCTGCCTGCAACAGTCCCTTCAGACGATAGGATGTTGTCATGTGTGCAAGGCTCCCCTTTATACATCCAGGTCGCGCGTTAATCATTCAAGCTGATGATTCACGGGCTGTCGCCGGTCAACATGATTGACGTGAGTTGATATTTGATTTCAGACACCTGTCACGCCTGAGGCGTTCCCCATAGCGTCATTCTGACGTAGTGTCTCGTTCCCTGTTCTCAGGGAACATAGGTTACAGTCGTAATCTGAGACGTTTCCTATTATCAGACTAACTGAAGTTGAAAAACATTCTATTCTTTAAAAGTATATAAATTAATTGTTTATAATATAAAATCACAGAGTGGTTCTCTCTAACATAATGATTTTTGATACCGTAACTGCATATTCGATCATGTACACCCTAAACATGTACACACATGATACTTCGATCATGTACACCATCACAGAAAACTGCATTTAAAAAAAATGAAATAAATAAATAATTTAATAAAATGTAAACAAAGTTTTAGCTAAATAAAAATACCTTACATTTCCAGAGAGGCGAAGTAGTTCTTTATGCAATGATAAAAACAATCCAAAAAAAAAGCAAATAGTTTAAGTTGTCCTATAACAGCCCCAGACCCTCCCGGTGATAAACTACAGTGTGAACTGAAGCTTCAGGATATAGGGCGACATACCAGATGAGTCTCGGGGGGACAATGTCGCAGTAAATCTAGTCTGCATTTCAGAGCATCCAGAGTTTATACTAAATTCATTTAAAAGCATAACCTTAAAAGTTTAAATCAAATCTTTAAAGTTTTATTAAAACCATATCTTCTATTTATCTTCTTAGAAGACTTAGGTATTATTGTTACTAAACAGCGTCTGTTCAAAAACTTTAGATTGTTGAAAAACTGTGCTTAGATCTTTTGTCCATACAACATGTTTGTCACAATGTTTTTAAGAAATCCGAGGACTTCACATTGCTCTTATTTAGACAAAGTTGTATCATTTGGAAAATCACCACACAATTTGAGAGACGCAATGTGTGATAAGTAAAGTTGGTCTTGAGCGAATATTTAATCTTACTGGTAGCTATGATCTATAAGATCATTTTTACTTGTATCTCCCGAACTACCCTTAATCAGTGCGGAAACACACAAGGTGAAACCCTTTACTGAGAATATACTATCGGTTATCTACTCAAAATATATGTAGAAGTTTCAAATGTTAGCATTTGTTGATGGTGGTCGCATGAACAGACTTTGGGGAGAGCTATAGCAGAAAGCATGCCCTTTGACCTCCTCAATTTTGGAGTCCTTCCAAAAGAATTTCTCCCATTTACTCGCTTTTTGCAACTTTGGTAAATGTGCCAAGAAGCTATGACAACATGTCTTCCAATAGCACATCATTGAGTTTAACTATACATGTTCTACCGTTATGCTGCCTATATAATGATTTACACAACCAAGCAATTAAAAAAGAATGTCATTTAGACCGTAACTTTGACTTACCTGTCGAGAAGAAAGCAGGCAACTTCCCTTTTAAAGTCTTTCTCCTTCATTAGCTCTTTCCACCTGGGAAATTTATTTATTTACATCCCGATCAATTAAATTTCTGCTTTTTGGGCGACGAGGATTCCTTCTCCTGCATAACTTTGATCCTGCATAATAATTTATCGTGCAGTGCACCCTTTCAAATGTGCCAGGGGCAGTATTTTCACATTTTTAGCCAGGCTGCCTGGGTTCGACTCCCGGTATGGGAAGACAATTTTTTTTATATATTGCCAACAAAATTCAAGTTATTCAAGTTCATCAATAATCATTTATAGTGGCCTACACGAACTGCAGAAACAAGCAGAAGATATGTAAAAACTCATAAATGCTGTTTCAGTACTGAATCATTTTCACAAAATACAATTATATTGAATTCAGAAAATTTCACTATGGAATATTTACTTTATCATAATTTCAATTTAGTATGTCATCATCTCATAATTATGACGCATAGTCATCATTTTAATTTCAACTTTTTAAATCATAATTTCGACTTGTCATAATTTACCATTTTTGTCAATTACGCCTTTTTAATGTAATACTTAAAACGGTTTTAAGTCATAATTTGGTTGTTGACTATAGTAGTGTTGCACCTGCATGCCCACTAACTCGCTTGTGAGAGTCAGAGTGTGTAAAGTAAACTCTCATTAGTGTTAGTAGAGTATTAGTGGACTGGTAGGGTTAGAATAAGTAATATTAGAATAAAATATCTGTTGGGGGGGCATCACGATAAAGAGTTAATGTTTAATGAGTTAAATGACAACATACCATTTTTCAACCGAGCGAATCTGCACATGAGAGGCCTTCAGAAGTCATAACTTCAGGGGTAGGTCAGTTGGCGAAAACACTGCGTGTGTAAAAATCAAATACTGTATTACAGTTTGTAAAGTTAGAATAAAAAGTTAAGTGTCACAAAGTCTGGCACAAGGCCATTAACTTGTTCTTTTTGCTTATTTCTACAAATATCAACCTGATAAATATGGACTGAATACACGAATTAAACAAGATCATTTTTAAGAAAAAACAGTGATTTGAAATACAACTAAACCATGATAATGTTTAGTTTAGAAGTGTATGACTAAGTTTCAGGCATAGTGCAACCACGCAATGTTAGATTTCTCTAATTCATCTCACTCACAACGCACAACTTTGTAAATAAACATTTTCAAACTGTAACTATACCATATTTTATTCATATTATGTTGATTTAAAGCTTTTTGTTTGTTATTAACTAATACCTACTAACATCCGGCACAATCTGACCCCAAATAAACAGATAATGCAATGTTCGCAATCTACAGTTAGATATTCTCCTACTTAGTATCTGTGGCTGTATTTTGTCACACCATAGTGATGCAAAGTTCCACACCCTATGGACTAACTAAAAAAAAAACTAAAAAAAACTTATACATAAATATATATAACATACACAAATCATTTCTTAACTAAGCAACTGTTTCTTAAATGATCAGACACTCACCACCATATATTGTCTTTTCTACCATGATTGGAGCAACTATTGTCCCACCATTCTTCTGGTTAATTGTGAAGTTAAGCTGATTAGGGTTCTGAATTAATGGCTGTCCGAATGATGTAGAATTATTATGCCGTCGTTGCGGAAGGTTGTTAGGCTGATGATTTGTCATGTTTCCAGAATGTGTTTGAACGCTCAGTGTTTGAACGTCACCATCTGTTACAAAAATGAACGATTAAATCCACAACCAAAACCATGTAAACATTATAGTAAAGCTTATTGAGAAACATATTGACTACTAACAAAGTAAATTATAAATCTTTTCCTACGTTTGATATTCTTTTTTCAGATTTTTTTCACTATGGACTTGATCCTTTTTAATGCTGTTTTCTCTCCATATTTATTCTGTAGTTCCTCTACTGTGTCTTCCAACCTCCCTGTTGTTCTTCTCCATGTTAACCAAAGACAAACAGAAGAATAAAATGTATGTACAGCAAAAATAAAGTTAACATAAAATAAACACATTCATACACCAGTTCAAAGTCAATGAACCGGCTGATGCTGCAGTGTTAGAGCACATGATGGACGGTGAGCAGACGCACAGCAGGTTAAAGGTGAACTAAGTAACTTTTTTTACCTTAACTGAACAGCTTCGGAGTCATTGGAATGGTTATATTACTTATTTCGGGTTGAATGGTGGTCGTTTCGCACCCCCCCTGGTGCCCGTGAGCGGAAAATACGCACTTGCAACTTTGAGCCGGCGGGCCGCCGGCCGCTGCGTCAGGAAGTCTCGCGTGATATCAGGTCTCGTGATGTAAACATTTGCTTTACGGCCAAAAGAAATCTGCTAAAATGCAGTCATTATTGCGCTCCCTCACGCTGTCCGAACCCGAATGAAGAAGACGTTTGAAAGAATGTCACATCTGCTTTGATGTCGTTGATCTATAGCCTCTGGTGTCTGAGAATCGCCAACGAGTTTTTACAACAGTGTTGTCAAATATCTATTCCGAAGCTGTGGGGGGAGCTCTAGAGAGAAACCTGCGAGCAAAAAGCGAGAATACAGCGAAGAAGTCCCGAAGCTACTGAGTGCTGCTTTAAACCAGAGTTAAAACAATAGTCTATGTTAGGACAATAGTATCTGAAAATTGCTGATAACGGTCATAAAGTACGAGATAAGGTGCAAGTAGCTAAACTAAACATTTCATATTTGACAGAAATGTTTTGAGAAATGTTAAACAACGACAAAAATTTTTACAACTTTTCGACAACTTTTTCTAATTTCACCATTTTGAACTTAAAATAGGTCTATATAATACATGGGATTTAATGTGAGAGGAGAAGAAACAAGCCATTTTCATCATATTAGGCATAAGATTAATAATGAATGTGTACATATTGTGAATTAATTTAATAAACATATTTACCTAACATTCATAGCCTTCAGGAAATTAAGGCTAGACAAAGTTCCTTTTTGTGGACAAAGTGAACTTTGGAGCGCTTAAAAGTGTGGGGCTCAAAAATAAGTGTCATTTGGAACTCTTTTATCAAAAAATATGTTGATAATGATTAGTTATGCCAAATGATAGTTTGGCATGTATGGGATTGTGTGTCCATATGCTAGTGAGAGAGAAATACTTTTATTATAGAAATACTTTTTTTATTCTATTCTTTAATCCACACATAAAATAGTTTTTATACCTGCTCAAGTACTTCTTGATGAGTTTCTTCTGTATTAAACAGCGAATCTTCTCAGTCAGATCGTCGCAAGATCTCAGGAATCCTCTCACACTGCTCGTGTTCAGGCGCTCCATCGCTGCACTTGTGTGTATGTCGAACGATTCAAACTTCCATAATGCGCGCCAAAACAACAGCGCGGAGATGTGAAGCTTTCCTGATGACAACCCCGTACATTCTACATAACAGGGTGGGCGGACCCCCGTCGTTGTCCTGATAAATATTTCAGAACATTGCACGCTCTAGCTCTACTAGCCTCGGACTGCTGCGCCACTGCATCATCTCATTGATCAAAGCCCGGTTCAACAGTTTGCCTGACGCAAACTTTTAACCCCAAAACACAAACCCTGGACGACTGTGCCGCAAGGACTCAGGAGATTCCAGGAACATTCCAGGAACGAAAAGTTGAAAAAAAAAATCGAAAAGTTGAAAAAATGGCGACGCAAAACCTAAAGGAGAGCGACTCCATGTCGAGTTCTGGCGATGCGGGGCACAAGTATCATCCGCCGTGTGAGTGCGCCACGGGCAAAGAGTGTCGTTTAAGAGAGGCGTTGGTCTGTATGTTTAAAGATCATTTTAGAGGCCAAATGGTTGGCTTGATGCACAGGATCATCGATGCTGCGTGTGATATGAAAAACGATTGTGCGCAGGATACCAAACGTGTGACAAATCTCAAAAATGAAATGGATGACGTAAGAGGCTTGGTAAAGTCATGGCCTGATGTAACCCCCATGTTTTTTAACACCAAAGAGCCGATCGGTGTAATCCTCAGAAAAGTTCTGGATGTGTTGCGTGAATGTAGTGACGAATTCCAAATCACAGAGATACTCGCTATTTGTACATTCGTAACGGATCTCTGTGTGTCACTGGTGTCAAAAAATGCAAAAACTGACGTTGGTGAATTAGTTGAAAGTCTGGTCAGCTACATCGTAGAGCAAGACATGATAGCCTGCGGATATTTTCTATTCTGGTTAGACCATCTGTAAATGTCGTTTTACTTTATGTACGTAATGCCGGGTCATCATTTTCTTCACTACTTCAATGTATCCTCGAAAGTATAATGTTGAAATAAAAATTTCTGGTTAAAAAATGTCTGAGCTCATAAAAATAGTAATAATAATATTACTATAATATTAATAATATTATATAATTATAATAATAATTCTTTATAATATATATATATTTATAATATATAATATATTCTTTATAATAATAATAATAATAATATTTAGAATAATTAAAAATAATACATGATTTAAAAGATTAAATATTTGTTTTCTGCATTTTAATTACCGTATTCCCGAGGCGGCAATACAGTTGTATCATATCAAATGATACAACTAATTTGCCCGCTGTGTACAGAACATAAGAAAAGGACATGGTGTTGAACAAAATTCGATTTTGTTCTTGTTCTTTGTTCTCATTACATTTTTTTAATAAGATGATGTGTTCTGTCATGGATGACTAGACACTAGTCCAGCAGAGAGAAGGGCTTGAGTGGACACGCCCTGTGGTCCCATTTTTATGTCTTCATCCAGAGCCTTCATCAAAAGTGCCTTTCCCCGCTTCCCAACTTAGCCATGCTACAGCTTTCCACCCCTGCAACACCCGTAACATCGACCACCACGGCATCCGTTTCAGGCCAAACGGAGGAGCGGGTGGGTTACTTAAACCTGGATATGTCTCACCAAGATATGTCTCACCAGCGACCTCCGGCTTGTCAGAATCCTGGCATGCGTCGGGAACAGGAACGCCTTGACACCTTTCAAAATTGGCGTCTTGCACCAGTATCTCCAGCCGAGCTTGCCAAAAGTGGTTTCTACTACCTTGGTCAGGGCGACAGAGTGGCTTGCTTCAGTTGTGGAGGCCAGCTTAGCAACTGGGAACCGGGAGATCGGGCAGTATCAGAGCACCAGAGGCATTACCCCAACTGCCGCTTCGTTCGAGGTGACCGTGCAGATAATGTACCTTTATCTGGTGGCGGCCTTTCCAATGGATCGACAATGCAACAGTGTGAGGAAAGGTCGCTCACATTTGTCAACTGGCCCTCAAGAATAACCGTTTGACCAGACCAATTGGCTAAGGCTGGTTTTTACTATATTGGTCGTAATGATGACGTGAAGTGCTTTTGTTGCGATGGTGGACTCAGATGTTGGGAGTCTGGTGATGATCCATGGGTAGAACATGCCAAGTGGTTTCCAAGATGTGAATACCTGTTGCAAGAAAAGGGCCAAGAGTTTGTTCGTCAGATTCAAGCAAGATTTCCTTTTGTGTTTGAGCAGCTATTGACTAATGGAGACAGCGACTCGAGAGAATTTGTTGATCCACCTGTTGCACACCTGGGTCCTGGAGAAGATGCAGTGATGATGAACAATCCTGCGGTGAAGCAAACCGTTCAGAGCAAAATTCTCGCAAGTGGAGAAAATTACAAAACCGTTCAAGTGTTGGTGTGTGATTTACTAAGTGCAGAAGATGAGAAGAGAGAGGAGGCGCGAGAAAGTAAGTTTCTTACTTTTCTTAAGAAACATCATCTTGCCGTGTCACAGCGCCTAAAAAGTGTGCAGAGCTTAATGGACCATCTTCTAGAGGAGAACGTCATCTCACAGAAAGAGTATGACATTATTCGTAACTGCACTACAGTCAAGCAGCAGACAGGGCAGCTCATTGAGTTAGTCCTGTCGAAAGGAAATGCAGCGGCAGAGGTCTTCCGCAACTGGATCAAGAAGAATGATGTCTGCCTGCTGAGAGAACTGATGCCCCAGACAAATGAAGCTGCATCACCCAGTCAAGATCTTTCAGACTTGCCTATGGAGGAACAGTTAAGAAGACTTCAAGAGGAGCGCACATGCAAAGTTTGCATGGATAAGGAAGTGAACATTGTCTTCATGCCCTGTGGTCACCTAGTTGTGTGCAAAGAATGTGCGCCTTCTCTGGGCAAGTGTCCCATATGTAGAGGCTTGGTCAAAGGAGCTGTCCGTACTTTCCTATCATAAAGTTTTCCTATCATTTGGATTTAACTTGATGCATAAAAAACAAAGGAGAAGTTTATTATTTTCACCCGATCCAGTGACAAACAGTTTTTGGATTTACAAACATTTGGATTTACAAACATTTCATTTTACCGACTATTGTTAAAGTTCATAGACCTTTAGCGTATTGAGTTAAAATTAAAACATGATATCCATATCGCATCATTACCGAATTCAGGGGTGTTTAATAACTTCAATAGCACCAGCTGATTTAAGTTTTTCTTCAAACTAAAGTAATTTTCTACATGTGATCCTTGTCTTTGTTTCGCGGCATTTTTAAAACATAGAACCAGAGAACAGAGAACCTTGTGCGGCATATCGGCATAAAGGGTTAAAATATACATTTTAGCACTGGATCTAGCGATCCAATTCATGTGAAGACTGTCGTATATGAACAAAGAGATATATAACAAATATGATATCCGGGGGAAAGTGTAAAGAAAACGCCATACAAAACATTACAATCACACCCGACAATACGATAAGTGTTACGCTAGCGATGTTAAACAGTTTCAAAACAGGATGAATGAAATGCAAACAAAATCTTTTAAACAAAGTCTTGTTTCAGAGTCGCTATGCTCCGGTGAAAACTTTGATGATGCCGAGAACAATAGCGCAGTTAAACATGCGGTTCAATATAAACAAGAATCCAACTCCAATGCGACTGTGCTTGTTTCACATATAACTATTGATTGTTAGATATAATAGTTAGATGATTTATCTAACCATTGAAATTTACGATATGTTAAAACATTTCGGCATTATGCAGAATAAAAAGAAGATCATAAAAGGAAGAACAATTATTAAGACACAACTTCTGTTTTCTGGACCGGGCCTAAAAGACAGATGCCTAATAGTATTGGTGGGGCCAGAATAAAAAAAATGAATCAACCCTCCCTTCACGTAAAAATACCACGTATCAACCGTAATTCATTAGCTTAACTGTTTTTTATTGACACACACAAAATAATAACAAAATAAGTGTAATAGTTAGACGAGTTTGAAGTGTAATACTCATCTTTGACGTCGATGTTTCGTAGACATAGCAGAAAGATTCACTCTCATACTAAACACTCTCGTGTAGAAGGACCTATAATGTATAGGATACATTCCTATATGAACATGTTTGACCACACTCTGAGACTATGTTCTTTTTGCAAACTGTACAAAAACAAGATCAATTCAAAAGCTAAAACTGATCACTATAGTGGCTTTTCTGTATTTGTTTTAAATGGCTCATGATGATGAAGAATTAGAATTAGAATTTACTTTTGTGCAATTTTATCAGCAGGTTTTACCAAAGTGTGAAACTTTTGTTTAACAGCCTCAAGCTTTGATGAATATGCCTCTCTCAGTGCAATAGTTTAAGTGTAAAACAGTTTGTGTGATTCGTAGTTAGAGGGAAAGACTATCATTTAAATTATTAATGGCCATTTGGCTCTCAAAGAAAAGTCTTCACCTAAAACACATACAACATGAGAAACAGTGTCGTCTGCTATCTGAACAAGATGACTAAATCTAGCGGAGTAATAAAACCATCATTTGGAAACTTTTCTTAGCGATTTGGTCTTTTGAATCTTACATGGACATTCCTGTATAAAGATGATGTTTTAAAGTTAGTCCATAGGGTGTGGAACTTTGCATCACTATGGTGTGACAAAATACAGCCACAGATACACCCAAAGATACTAAGTAGGAGAATATCTAACTGTAGATTGTGAACATTGCATTATCTGTTTATTTGGGGTCAGATGTTGGGGTCAGATTGTGCCGGATGTTAGTAGGTATTAGTTAATAACAAACAAAAAGCTTTAAATCAACATAATATTAATAAAATATGGTATAATTACAGTTTGAAAATGTTTATTTACAAAGTTGTGCGTTGTGAGTGAGATGAATTAGAGATTAGAGAAATCTAACATTGCGTGGTTGCACTATGCCTGATCATACACTTCTAAACTAAACATTATCATGGTTTAGTTGTATTTCAAATCACTGTTTTTTCTTAAAAATGATCTTGTTTAATCGTGTATTCAGTCCATATTTATCAGGTTGATATATAGAAATAAGCAAAAAGAACAAGTTAATGGCCTTGTGTCAGACTTTGTGACACTTAACTTTAAAAACTGTAATACAGTATTTGATTTTTACACACGCAGTGTTTTCGCCAACTGGCCTACCCCTGAAGTTATGACTTCTGAAGGCCTCTCATGTGCAGATTCGCTCGGTTGAAAAATGGTATGTTGTCATTTAACTCATTAAACATTAACTCTTTATTGTGATGCCCCCCCAACAGATATTTTATTCTAATATTACTTATTCTAACCCTACCAGTCCACTAATACTCTACTAACACTAATGAGAGTTTACTTTACACACTCTGACTCTCACAAGCGAGTTAGTGGGCATGCAGGTGCAACACTACTATAGTCAACAACCAAATTATGACTTAAAACCGTTTTAAGTATTACATTAAAAAGGCGTAATTGACAAAAATTTTAAATTATGACAAGTCGAAATTATGACTTAAAAAGTTGAAATTAAAATGATGACTATGCGTCATAATTATGAGATGATGACATACTAAATTGAAATTATGATAGATAAAGTAAATATTCCATAGTGACATTTTCTGAATTCAATATAATTGTATTTTGTGAAAATGATTCAGTACTGAAACAGCATTTATGAGTTTTTACATATCTTCTGCTTGTTTCTGCAGTTCGTGTAGGCCTCTAAGACTATAAATGATTATTGATGAACTTGAATAACTTGAATTTTGTTGGCAATATATAAAAAAATTGTCTTCCCATACCGGGAGTCGAACCCGGGCAGCCTGGATGAAAATGTGAAAATTAGGGATGCACCGAATATTCGGCCACCGAAAATTTTCGGCCGAAAATGGCCCAAAAGTGTATTTTCGGTTTTCGGCCGAAAGACTTTTATCACCGAAACAATACGGCCGAAATGTTGTGATGACGCAAACAGCAGATACCGCGACCTGCACGTGCTTGTCTGAAGCAACATATCTGCGGTGTGGATGTATTTCAATATATCTGAGAGTGACCCACGGACAGCGATTTTTAAAACACAGACGTCCCAAGTCTTCCGGAAGTTCCGGGAGTCTCCCGCGTATTGATAGCGGCTCCCTGATGCCCGCAAATTAGTTTAAATCTCCCGGAATCGCGAGCGAGCATGAGCGCGCATACGTAGCGTGCGCGCGGCTGAGAGAGGGAGCGAGAGACCTTGCGTGTGTGTGCAGAGCAGCCGTCATTTATCAGAGGTGTGTGTGTTTACCTTAGCTGTTTATGGTTTTTGCAACTCACGTCCATGAGCATATAGCTGCAGATATTATTATGGGCTATGGCAGTATTGACCTAAATGCACTTTGTTTTTATGAGAGAACATTTCATTTTTAAACCTTTCTGCAGGCCAGTAGGCTTTTACATTATTATTTAATGTACACATGAGTGGGGTCAAGTTAAACATTTAATTTTATACTTTGCAATGTGCTAAATAAATATTTGCATAACATTTTAATTGATTTATTCTTTGAAACTTTAATATTAATTTATGCAATGCCTTGATTATAGTAAAGTTAGTACACAGTCATAGCCATAAATGCAATGGTACTAATAATTGGCATAATTTATTTCGGTGTTTCGGTTTTCGGTTTTCGGCCTTAGTTTCCTCTTTTTCGGTTTTCGGTTTCGGCCAAGAATTTTCATTTCGGTGCATCCCTAGTGAAAATACTGCCCCGGGCACATTTGAAAGGCTGCACTGCACGGTAAATTATTATGCAGGATCAAAGTTATGCAGGAGAAGGAATCCTCGTCGCCAAAAAGCAGAAATTTAATTGATCGGGATGTAAATAAATATCGGGATAGCTTTTCCCAGGTGGAAAGAGCTAATGAAGGAGAAAGACTTTGAAAGGGAAGTTGCCTGCTTTCTTCTCGACAGGTAAGTCAAAGTTACGGTCTAAATGACAAGCTTTTTTTCATTGCTTGGTTGTGTAAATCATTATATAGGCAGCATAACGGTAGAACATGTATAGTTAAACTCAATGATGTGCTATTGGAAGACATGTTGTCATAGCTTCTTGGCACATTTACCAAAGTTGCAAAAAGCGAGTAGATGGGAGAAATCCTTTTGGGAGGACTCCAAAATGGAGGAGGTCAAAGGGCATGCTTTCTGCTATAGCTCTCCCCAAAGTCTGTTCATGCGACCACCATCAACAAATGCTAACATTTGAAACTTCTACATATATTTTGAGTAGATAACCGATAGTATATTCTCAGTAAAGGGTTTCACCTTGAGTGTTTCCGCACTGATTAAGGGTAGTTCGGGAGATACAAGTAAAAATGATCTTATAGATCATAGCTACCAGTAAGATTAAATATTCGCTCAAGACCAACTTTACTTATCACACATTGCATCTCTCAAATCGTGTGGTGATTTTCCAAATGATACAACTTAGTCTAAATAAGAGCAACGTGAAGTTCTCGGATTTCTTAAAAACATCGTGACAAACATGTTGTATGGACAAAAGATCTATGATCTAAGCACAGTTTTCCAACAATCTAAAGTTTTTGAACAGATGCTGTTTAGTAACAATAATACCCAAGTCTTCTAAGAAGATAAATAGAAGATATGGTTTTAATAAAACTTTAAAGATTTGATTTAAACTTTTAAGGTTATGCTTTTAAATGAATTTAGTATAAACTCTGGATGCTCTGAAATGCAGACTAGATTTACTGCGACATTGTCCCCCCGAGACTCATCTGGTATGTCGCCCTATATCCTGAAGCTTCAGTTCACACTGTAGTTTATCACCGGGAGGGTCTGGGGCTGTTATAGGACAACTTAAACTATTTGCTTTTTTGGATTGTTTTTATCATTGCATAAAGAACTACTTCGCCTCTCTGGAAATGTAAGGTATTTTTATTTAGCTAAAACTTTGTTTACATTTGATTAAATTATTTATTTTATTTCATTTTAAAAAAATGTAGTTTTCTGTGATGGTGTACATGATCGAAGTATCATGTGTGTACATGTTTAGGGTGTACATGATCGAATATGCAGTTACGGTACAAAAATCATTATGTTAGAGAGAACCACTCTGTGATTTTATATTATAAACAATTAATTTATATACTTTTAAAGAATAGAATGTTTTTCAACTTCAGTTAGTCTGATAATAGGAAACCCCTTTCTCACCTCAGGAATGTAAGGTGTTTTTATTTATATACTTAATTATTTAGCTAAAACTTTGTTTACATTTTAGTAGTATATGTTATTATTTATTGGTTATATGTATATATATATATATATATGAATAATAATTTAATTTAAAATAGAAATTAGTTTATTTTTTAGAACCGTGTGTGTGCGCAAAAAATGATATTAAATGATTTACTTATTTCATTTGTTGAAAATGTAGTTTTCTGTGTTTAGGTGTACATGATAGAATATGCAGTTACGGTACAAACATCATTATAGCTATGGAAAGCCATAAAAATTGAAACCCCCGCACGGACAAAAATTGCTGATTGAATCTTTTCATATAAATGAGATTTATGACGACTAAGTACAGTTTTTCAACAATCTAAAGTTTTTGAACAGACATTGTTTAATAACAAAATCATTACAGTAATCTCCTAAAAGATAAATAGAAGATATGAATGTATTGAAACTTTAAATATTTGATTTAAACTTTTAAGGTTATGCTTTTAAATGAGAGAGAGAGAGAACCACTCTGTGATTTTATATTATTTATATACTTTTAAAGAATAGAATGTGTTATTGGAAGATGGATTTTATGCTTTTTGTTTATCTAAAACAATTGGTTTCAGTAGATATTTTTATAACCATTTCATTTATACTTATAAAGAACAGAATGTTTTTTCAACTTTAGTTGGTGTGAGATACACTTCACAGTTTCACTGTTACCTATGGAATGTGGAGGAGCAGAAGGAGGGGGATGTCAGAAAGCAGAGGACGCACGCATAGACACACAGACACGCGCGCGGCTCCTTTACTGCTTTGACACACATACATAGATGCGTGCTCCCTATGTTTTGAGGCAGTGTGAGGTCATTCAGGAATGACTATATGAATTCAGTAAAAACAAGTTGTGTAAAACAATATTGTGAACCCATTCATAAACTTGTTTAACTCTCTAAACATTTAACTGATTGTAATTTTGTGACATTGTTTAATCACAGTGCCTTGATGCTCTCTGGAATACGATGTGCTCTGGCTTTTACTTTGAGAAGCATTCTGATCTGTGAGTTAGAGCCCCACTGGTGTAAAGAGAGGCCAGAGGGCCCTGATTTCTAAACACGTAAGATGATTTTTTATTTCCGTGAACCCGTTTCATACATTGCATTTTTTGTGGACATCCATGGTATGGGCATTGATGTGTTAAGAGCTTATTCAACTCTCTAAAATAAGGTAAGATGATTTTTATTTATCTTTTGATTATCTAAAGCAGAATTAATTGGTTTCAGTAGATTTTAATATTTTAAAAAGAACTGAATGTTTTTCAACTTTAGCAAGATATTTTATTTTATATTATTGTGTGAAATATAAAACATTATTCTCACTTTCACCGTGCTCAGGAATGTGGAGTGTGGTCCTGTTTCATATGTCAGAGCTCGCAGGAATAGGGGGGCGCACACACACACACACACACACACACACACACACACACACACACACACACACACACACACACGGCTCCTTTACTTTTTGACACACATACATTAGAGGCGCGCTCCCCATGTTTTGAGACAGTGCGAGGTCATTCAGGAATGACTATTTGAATTCAGTAAACTGAAATACTTGGTTCGGTAGATTTTATAAGTATTTCATTATACTTTTAAAAAGAACAGAATATTTATTCAACTTTAGTTTAATTATTTGTGTGACCCATTCGTATGGACAATGATGTGTTTGGAGCTACTTCTTCAACTCTCTCTAAAATAAGGTAAGACAATTTTATATACTTTTATCTAAAACTAAAACTATTGGTTTTAGTAAGCTTTTAAAAGAACAGAATATTTTTCAACCTTAGTTAAATTGCTTTAGATTATATAATTTATGTTATACACTTTTAAAAAGAACTTTAGCATGATCATTTATATTATATAAAGGATGTTTTACATATGAATGTGAAATAACTAAATGTTTTTTCAACCTTTAATTGTTTTAGATTATATAAATTATAGAATGTTTTACATATGAATGTGAAATAACTAAATGTTTTTTCAACCTTTAATTGTTTTAGATGATATAAAGGATAGAATGTTTTACATATGAATGTGAAATAACTAAATGTTTTTTCAACCTTTAATTGTTTTAGGTTATATAAATTATAGAATGTTTTATATATAAAATGTGAAATAACTGAATGTCACATATATGAAATAACTGCAGGCGCAGGCACAAGCCATATAACCACACACGCACACACATAACTGGGACAAAGTTCAAACATCTGTTCTATTTAAATAGGTCAAAAACTAACCGTCAAAACTATGATTTAGTACTAGCTAGGTCACCGGGGCAAAAGCAACTGTCAAAAACCATGATCGATAGGTAGGAAGGGCAAAGGTTAATCCCATGACCTCATAAAGGAAGTTCAACCCATCAATCATAAGGTCACCGGAAGTTCAACCTGTCAAAAGGTCAAAGGTCAAAGTCATTAATCATTTTGACACTTGCCGTAGTATAAGGACTACTCATCACCGTGATATGATATCACATCATCTCCTGTCCAATCAAATGCTCTCTAGAATCTAAAGCTCCGCCCCCTCTGCTATAAACACTAGGGCTGGGTAAAAAAGATTGATTTCTCGATTTTAATCGATTCTCATTTTTACGAACCGATATCGATTCTTAAATCCCAAGAATCGATTAGATCCTGTTTTCAGTTGATGAATGAATGGAACATTGTAGCGCATCCCATCCAATAAATCACAATAATCTTTGTGCTTTGTTACTATTGATATGAAACAAAGTCTCAGATTTCAAATTACGTCCATTTTCTTACGAAATTCAAAAACATACCGTGTTGTCGCTGTGGCGTGAGATCGCTCTGGCTCAGCTCAAGAGAAGCACATGATCTTCTCTTCCGCCTTAAAGGAGAAGTTCACTTTTAAAAAAACTTTTGCTGATAATTTACTCACCCCCATGTCATCCAAGATGTCCATGTCTTTCTTTCTTCAGTCGAAAAGAAATTAAGGTTTTTGATGAAAACATTCCAGGATTTTTCCACATATTATGGATTCCATTGGGACCCAAACGGTTCAAGGTCCAAATGACAGTTTCATTGCCGCTTCAAAGGGCTTTAAACGATACCAGACGATGAATAAGGGTCTTATCTAGCGAAACGATCGGTCATTTCAAAAATAAAATAAAAAGTTGACGTTTTATAAGCACAAATGTTCGGCTTGCTCTGTTCTGTGATGCGCGTTCGTGACGTCACGTAATACGCAATTACGTTGAAAAGGTCACGCTTGAAAAATTGAAGAAAATGTTCTTTTTGGCTTTTTAATATTAAAACACTCAGGATGCGCACACGAAATGGGCATTTTAAACGATAAACTGACACAAATACATTTGAAAATGTTTATATGGTCCTCCTTCCGCACATTTGTAAACACATCAAACTTGACCTTTTCAACGTAATTGCGTATTACGTGACGTCACGAACGCGCATCACAGAACAGAGCAAGGCGAACATTTGTGCTTATAAAACGTCAACTTTTTATTTTATTTTTGAAATGACCGATCGTTTCGCTAGATAAGACCCTTATTCATCGTCTGGTATCGTTTAAAGCCCTTTGAAGCGGCAATGAAACTGTCATTTGGACCTTGAACCGTTTGGGTCCCAATGGAATCCATAATATGTGGAAAAATCCTGGAATGTTTTCATCAAAAACCTTAATTTCTTTTCGACTGAAGAAAGAAAGACATGGACATCTTGGATGACATGGGGGTGAGTAAATTATCAGCAAAAGTTTTTTCAAAAGTGAACTTCTCCTTTAATAACACCAGTTACAGCGCGAAATAAACATGAATGAGCTTCTGAAAGTGTGTTAAAAGATAGAGTACAACTTATCGAAATCCGTATCATGTGACGTGGAATCACTCAATCAGTGTTTCAACCGTGGAAAGACGTCAGTAAAACAGCTTGTAAACAATGTCATGTAACGTCACATTTACCTCAGAACAACCATATCCAGTGACCATAAACTCGTCAGTCAGCTATAATTAACTCTAGAGAGCAGCATTTAGCTAAATATATGCACCATATTACATATTCATTATAATTTTTAACGCATGTTTGAATAAATCTGGCAGGTTTTTATGACAGCCACCATTTAAATGTTTATATTTCATATAACTTTATTATTATAAAAATAAATAAAAGTGTATTTTAAGTGTTTGTATACAAATAAGTTCATTTTTACCTTCAATATTATAGTAGGCTAATGAAGCCTATAGGCTACCACTGACTCCCATAGTTTACAGCATTAGTTAAGAGATTTGAAATTTGCCATGTATTGCACTTGATATCGAAAATAATAATCAATAACCGATAATCAATATTGAATCGAATCGAATCGGAATCGAATTGTGAAATTTGTGTCAATACCCAGCCCTAATAAACACCACCTGGCCGAAGCGAGCGTTGACACGTCACAGAGCAATATGGGTTGGAGATGTGTGAGTTTTATTCTGTTTTTCAACTGTACGCTAATTAAGTACGAAATGACTTGAATTCATTCACACGGACCACACCGCTACTATTGAATTCAACGTATCATTAGCGCTCGGATTCGCTTCCACGGTGCTGTCAAGTACGTCAAGTGTCCCTCTCTACAGATAAAGCGTTGTCGGGATTAGACTGAACTCGTAATACACATGCGCACGCCATCGGCGTTCTCACTGGTTCGCGTTTTTGAAGTTTGCGCAGAAAAAACGTAAGAGTTTTCTGTTAAAACGGTGTCTTGTTAGCTCTGTCTAAGTTAATAACTAATGATCGTTGCGACGGAAGTGAATCAATCAAGCTAACTTTAGCTGGACAATAACTTTATTCTAGAGCTGCTATAAAGCCAAAACACTTTACTTTAATTTCCTATTATCAATGTAAAGCTGCTTTGGAAACAGTCTACATTGTTAAAAGCGCTATATAAATGAAGATGACTGGACTTGACTACGACTCGCAGTCTGAGGTAAACTAAACACTATTGGCTATTTGAAAAATGAGGAGGAGCAATTCAAGATGTCGGGCCTTAGCTTCTGTTTCAGTGGAAATCACGTCAGCGCATCATTCCAACGCCTTTAAGCATAAAACATATAGAAGAAATCAAAATACTGGGGTACATTGGTCCATTTTGAATCAGAACTATTGATTTTAGTAATGAATCAATTCTATTGATACTTCTCTGTCCTTACGCCATCTTGGATGGTTATCACTGAGCTTGTTGCTATTCATTTCTCTAAAGGATGCTTTGAATTTGCTTTCAAGAAGGACTCTTAGAAGGCAACATAATAGTTCTTTCTTTTGGAGTCGCTCAGATCGTGCCTTACAAACTCAGGAATGAGCCAATCTCCTCACCAGTGAAAGATCTGCAACCCACAGGGTGTTTCAGTGATGCGTGAACAAGAGTGGCGCTCTGATTGGTTAGTCAGCCAATGCCAGATGTAGAGAGGACAATAAAACCGGCTCAGTCCTCTGACAGTCTGTCAGCAGTGCCATGGTGTTCATGAGCTGTCGTCTCAGCTGAAAACAACAACATACTCTATCAGCTCACATCTGCAACTGACAACATAAAGTGGTCCACAATCACCAGTTTGTCCATTTAAAGGTAGGGTAGGCAATTTCAGAGTGGCTAGCAATAGCAAGCTAGTTTTGAATCACATAACATTACTATAATAATGAACATCAACAACTGACAGATCTCTTACTCGTACCACCTGACTGCTGCAGATGATGCGGCGAATGCAATGATTGGATGAATGTGTTTTGACTTCCACAGAATATACACTACCGATCAAAAGTTTTAGATGTTTTTTTTATGTTTTTAAAAGAAGTATCTTCTGCTCACCAAGGCTGCATTTATTTGATTAAAAATACAAACAAAAACAGTAATATTGTTAAATATATTTGTACAATTTAAAACAGCTGTTTTCTATGTGAATATATAGTGAAGTGTAATTTATTCCTGTGATCAAAGCTGAATTTTCAGCATCATTACTCCAGTCTTCAGTGTCACATGATCCTTCAGAAATCATTCTAATATGATAATTGATGATCAAGAATCATTTATGATTATTATCAATGTTGAAAACTGTTTTTTACATTTTTATGTCATGATGCTATGATGAATAGAAAGTTCAAAAGAACAGCATTTATCTGAAATCTAAAGCTTTTGTAACATTAAACACGACCCTTCAAAAGTTTGGGGTCAGTAAGAATTTTTATTAAATTTTTGGGGGAAATAATTAAAATAAATCAATACTTTTATTCATCAAGGATGAGTTAAACTGATCAAAAGTTACAGTAAAGACATTTATAATGTTAGAAAATATTCGATTTTAAATAAATGCTGTTCTTTTGAACTTTCTATTCATCAAAGAATTTTGAAAAAAAATTGTACACAGCTGTTTTCAACATTGTTTTTTGAGCATAAAATCAACATATTAGAATATTTCTGAAGGATCATGTGACACTGAAGACTGGAGTAATGATGCTGAAAATTCAGCTTTCATCTGTGGAATAAATTACATTTTAAAATATATAAAAATAGAAAACAGTCATTTTAAATTGTCATAATATTTCACAATAATACTGTTTTTTTTTTATTGTTTTTTATCAAATAAATGCAGCCTTGGTGAGCAGAAGAGAATTCTGTTAAAAACATTAAAAATCGTACCGATCTAAAACTTTTGACCAGTAGTGTACATGTCCACGTTTTAATATTTACACCACTTCTATTATTGAGTGCTATCAGGATGTGAAGAGAGTTTAAACCAGAATAACAAAGAGTTTATGAAGAAGAAAAAAAATGCCTACCCTATCTTTAACCATGGAAATGAACGTGTTAAAATTCTGAACATGAAGAAAACATTTCATTCTACACTATTTCTGCACTCTAAGAAAAAAAGGTTCAGTGGGGTTCTGGTTCTATATAGAACTCTAGGGTTCTTGACTCAATTTGAAAGAACTCTTTATGCCAAGAAGTTTCTGTAAGGAGAAATGTCTTAAATTATCGCATAATACTTTCATATTTAATGGGTTTATCTAGTGATAAAGTATGTTTACAAGCTGTTTAATTCATAAAATTGTATTAAAAGATGAATGGAAACTAAATTAATTCATTAAAACTAGATCCATGATGGTAACGCCTAAACGGTTCTATATATGAAGACAGAACCCTTTAAAGTTCTATTTAGAACCTTTTCTTCTATTGACATAAACTGTATTTCCAGGCTATAGTTTCTGGAAATAGAGCAGAAATTCCAATTACATTTTTTACATTAAATATAAAAAAAATAGACGTTTTGCACATTTGAAATAATTCACAGACCGTTGCATCATCAGCATGTTTAAAACACGGTCTGTCTCTTACAGTTTTACATTCGAGTACTTACGCCTATCATCCAAACACAGTGTAGCTTTACCTTTTTATCGGCTTTCTTTGGCAAGTTCAAACCTGAAGGTTTCGCTTCTGACGAAAACTCCTCAGCCCCAGTCGTGTTGCTTGGATTGGCGGGCTTCTTCCTCCAGGGATTTAAACTGTGCTTGAGTTTCTCATTATGCAACAGAACTGCCCGGAGGTGACGTGCCGCTAGCAAACACTATTTATCCTGCCTGGTCCAGAACACATGCAGCTGTCCTCCATTTTCTCTCCTGAATAACACAGGGTGTGTCACACTTCATCAGCGAGTCCGAGCTGGTTCAGGATTTACTTTCCATCTCACCTTCTCACACAGAGCAAACATGAAACTATTCATTCTCAACCAGCATCACACATTACATCCTTTTCAGAGCTCGGAAAATAAAGGATCTACATAATGCACCCATTAATAAAGCTTTCCAGTAGAGTCTTTCTCCCTCATGCAAAATGAAAGAATTCCTGGCAGCTTTGCATGTGATGATTCACTGTTTCCTCGAGTTAATCTAAGAAAACATCTGTCTTGTCAGACGATAATACCCTGTGTGTGCTGTTAAAGTGGTTAGATTGACTTTAGATAAACACTGTCCACATATGGCTTTTCTAACACTCACACTCGACTTAGAGTCCTGAACGGTTTACAGTAAGTCACATTTAAAGAAAGAGAGAGTGAAAAGGAGCTTACCTGTTAGTGTTTGTCTGAGAGTCAGTGAAGCACATGTCCATCTCACGGTCCACTCGTCTGAGGATCTCAGGGATCACTCATGGACTGTGGGGTTGGGCTTGCCGAATACACAGAGGTTGCCAAAAGCCACAAGACGGTGTCCTCAGCATCTTGCTATGCATGAGCCGCTAAGCCAAGAAGGAAAATGTTAACTGGAACAATGTGAGGCGGTCAATAAAAAATATGAGGCAAGCGCATGACTCGACCACGACCATTTATGAACTTTCTCCACTGACTTTCTATGATGTTCAAAGTGTTTTAATGACCCTGAGTTTTAAAGGACAGCTGTCTGACTCTGAGATGCGAACGGGAACATGGTTTGTGTAACATTAGCAACACATTATTAGCTGTTTGATAATGTAGTCTAATCATATTCATTACCGTCATGTGTCCGACTTTGCAAAGAACGACACAAAAAAAGCATTCTGATACATGGACTTGTAGACGAGCCTGTATAATTCACTCTTCTTCTGCTGAATCAGTTTCTACACAGTTATACAGTAAAGTTGAGTGAGTATCAGCTATTCTGAGCTGGTGTGAGTGAGTGGAGACGGGGCTAATTTGCATATTCATGCATATTCAACCGTTACAGGACCTAAAATATACGTTTTATACCTTTATGTAAATCTGAACTAAAATCTTGGTCATGAGCATGTTGCGTTTTGACAGAATACACTCACAAACAAGCGAACTACTCATATCATGCCATGAATCACTCAAACTTTCCCTTTTTTTCTTTCTTTCTTTTTTTTAACCTTTTTTGAGGCGTAATACATTAAATGACCAGAGGAGGTGAAATGAACTCTCTTCTTTTTTTTTGTGTGTTACAAATCAAACAGATGCAAACATGTGTGTCAATTATTCAACAGAAGCAACAAGTCACTGGTTAGTAGGTTTGTTATATAAAGTGAAAGCGATGGACCGTTTTCACCATTGTTGCCAAATATGCAGATTCATTGACCACATGTTGACCTGTGTGTGTCACACACTGTAAATGTCACAGTCAAGCCTGCCAATAGAGTTTACAGCAAATATGCAACATGTAGAAATATAAAAGCATTTAAAACATTTCTGAATTGTATACATTTAGTATTCAAACATAGATCTCGCTGCATTTTTGGAAAGTTTATAATAACATTAGGGGTGAGAAAATGATGGTGTTTGTATGTAGTTTATTCTTTCTAAGTGCCTGCACGAGTCTAACTGTAAATACTAACATTACATCTCACTGTAAATATTTGGTTACACTGTATTTCGTTAGTCCACTTTATAACGTTGCACCTACATGTCATCTAACTTTCATTAGATTATTAGACTGTAGTAGACTAGCAATGTTAGGTATTAGAGTTAGGGTTAGTAGAATAAGTTGACATGCACTTGTAAAGTTACTTATAGTCAGTAGAATATCTGTTGAGGAGCATCACAATAAAGAGTTAGTAGATATTAAGCAGACCGTCTACTAATACTCTATAATACTCTAATGAGAGTTAGTTGGCATGTTGCAAAGTTACTCATAGTCAACAGAAAGTCTAAAGTCGACCAAAATAAAGAGTTACCAAATATTTGTTCTAATCATTTACTGTAAATAATGAATGAATTACAGTTGTTAATGATTGCTCAAACACATTTCTTGGAATTATGACTCATTTTCTTGAAACTCAACACAAATTCCTAACTTCTTCTCACCCATTTACCCAAACTTCCTACTTTCAGGTCAAAATGAAGCTGTCCACTCAAAACCATTAAATCTTGCTGAAAACCAAACTTTTCCCTCTGACATCACACACAAGCCCTCAAAAACACACACACTACAACATAGTCTTACACACTGGTGAGATAAATTCAAAACAATACTACACAAAAGTTCTGAAGAACACCTACACCTGTTTCTGATGGAGGCGACGGGGCAGCGACTCGTGTTTGGCTGAACTCATCATCACACCATAGACATCAACATGGTCAACTAGAGTAGCACCAGTTTCATCCGAGACTGCTTGCCTCCTTTCCCTTCTTCCTCCTCTTCCTCCTCCTCCCTCCTCCTCCTCCTCCTCCTCTTCCTTCTCCTCTTCCTCCTTCACCTCCTCATCCTCTTCCTCCTCCTTCACCTCCTCATCCTCCTTCTCCTTCTTCTCTTCCTCCTCATTTACCTCCTCCTCCTCCTTCACCTCGTCCACCTTCACCTCCTTCTCCTCTTCCTCCTCCTTCACCTTCTCCTCCTTCTCCTCTTCCTCCTCCTCTTCCTTCACCTCCACCTCCCTCTTCCTCTCCTCATCCTCCTCTTCCTCCTCCTCCTCCTCCTCCTCCTTCACTTCCACCTCCGCCTCCCTCCTCCTCTTCCTCTTCCTCCTCCTCCTCCTCTTCCTCCTCCTCCTCCTCCCTCTTCCTCCTCTTCCTCCTCAACCTTCACCTCCTCCTCCTCCTCTTCAGCCTTCATCTCCTCCTCCCTCCTCCTCCTCCCCCTCCTCCTCTTCCTCCTCTTCTTCCTACTCTTCCTCCTCCTCTTCTACCTCCTCTTCCTCCTCAACCTTCACCTCCTCCCTCTCCTCCTCCTCTTCATCCTTCATCTCTTCCTCCTCCTCATCTTCCTCCTCCTTCTCCTCATCTTCCTCCTCCTCCTCTTCCTTCACCTCCTCCTCCATCCTCCTATTCCTCCCCTCCCTCCCTGTTCTGACTTGAGTGAACAATAAAAAAGGGTTCGACAACGATGTGCTTAAAACTTAAAGCTTAAAACTTAAAACGTACAAACTTTTGCGTTTTCAGGCACCAAAACGACGTTGTCGTGTAAACGAACGGCCGAAACGCATAAAAAATATTACATTTTTAGTTGAAAACGGTATCGAGTGAACAGCCCCTTAGATTGTTTCCATGATTCCTAGTATGTTCTAATTTGTTACCATGGCAACTCATTGTTTAACTTGAGTTAAGGTGATGATACACAGGGCAACCTTTTGAGCAATGTTGCCGTCAATGGGCAACCAGATGAGACACAGGGCCCACGACCGATCTAAATGATCCAGATAGAAATGTATTGCCCATTTTCAATGGGAAAGTGCCCAAGCAACAATCACTCGGCAAGATTGCCCAGCAACATTGCTCAAAAAGTTGCCCTGTGTATCATCACCTTTAGGAATAAGTTGACATGCACTTGCAAAGTTACTTATAGTCAGTAGAATATCTGTTGAGAAGCATCAAAATAAAGTGTTAGCAGATATTAAGCAGACCGTCTACTAATACTCTATAATACTCTAATGAGAGTTAGTTGACATGTAGTTGCAAAGTTATAGTCAACAGAACGTCTAAAGTGGACCATCGAAATAGTGTAAGCAAATATTTTTCTAATCATTTACAGTAAATAATGAATGTATTAAGACCAGTTATCATGTTTTGCTGATATATGAATATTACAAAAATTATATTTAGTATATTATATATTCAACAACCTCCTCAGAAGCTCCGTTTGAGAGCAGAGAGTCACACATTGGGGCAAAATAAACCTCCTTATCTCATTCCCACAGTCATGGTTAATATATCGATGTCTGAATATCAGCATGACTGATACGTTTTTTACATATAGTTGTGCAAAGAAATTCAAAAGTAGGCCATCTTTGTTTGGACCATGAGAAAGAAAAGGGCAATGTTATTTGAAAAGTTGTTTCTGTCTTCAAGTTCCTATTCAGTGTGGTTTGACACGTGCTGGAAAACAGTCATAAAAGTGCTGAAGTGCAGAACTGTGTGGTTGTGGTGGCACGGATATGACAAATGCTAGAACTGAATGTTTCTGATAAGAGAACACTGTAAAAAAAACACCTAATTCAACTTGAAAACTTGAGTATAATCTGTATAATAAAATTGGCTTTACAAGTCAAAACATTTAAAAAAATGAACGTTGAAATGTTGTCATATTGATTATATCTTTTTTTTTTTTTTTTTTTACAAAGATGGTGGAAATGCAGAGATGACGTCAATGCTGCATTTTCTTGCAGCTCTTTTATTAATCTATATTTTCCAAACTGATCTTACGGCTTCTCCTGCAATATTTATAAACATAAATGACCAAATGAATCATAGCTGAATCAACGTAAGTGAGAAAGACAGCACTATAATGAAAGAATAATTGTAATTCCTGTAACTTATTGTGAAATTCTACTGACATCCAATATCACCATTGCACACGTGTGCAAATTTCTTCCTTCGATGACTTAGTACAGATTTTCCAGTCAAGGCAGGATCATCAAACTTACAGGACCTTGAAAGACAGATCTTGCATGAAAGTTATATTTTCCTGCCTGAAACTGAACATGTGTTGTTCATTCAATAAGGGCTAATTCTGTCATCCAGAACTAAACTAAAACTAAAATTCCATCTAAACAAAATATTTTCTAATTGAGCTCAATTGGTTGGGGCATTTATATTTGGGCAAGGTGTCACATGTGTTTCATAGGTTCACTTCTCAAATAAGTGTCAATAAACAGCAGTGTAGGATAATGCTAAATCTGGCAACCCAGCTAAAACAGGACACATTCCACAGCTTTAACCAGTGTTTTCTTAAAGTTAAGATAAAACATTCTTTAAACAACATAATTATTTATGTTGGCTTGAGAAACCATGAGAAAGTCAAAATAGTGACATTTTAAAGACAGTGTGCAATGTTATTTGACATTTGATTATTCCACTTATGTAGGCCTACTTTGAAAACCTACAAACCCGAAACCTGATTTCTTTATGCTTTTGCTTGCACTTTGCTTATTGTGAACTTTAACTTGTATACTTTTGCTTTAATAATAAGCTTATTTATTAGAATACACAATAACATGGGGCACGGAAAAATGTTCTGAAAACAACATTTTGCAAGTAAAAACAAGGTTAGGAAAATGTTGTACTAACATCATTGTAACCTTTCAACATTGTAATCATGACAAGAAAACTGGACATTTTAATGTTTTATAAACATTGTAAATTGTTGTTCCCACATCATTTTTAATAAGCTGTGTATACACATATGCACTGTAAAAAAAAAGTCAAAAATTTCTAGTGACTGATAACATCTAAATTTTTCAATTAGTCTGACGTGTTATTTCTCATTGAGTTAACAGACTATTGCAACAAGAATTGCACTTGGGCCAATTTAAAAATTTAGATGTGACCAGTCACTAGAAAATTTTGACTTGGAGAGGTTAGAAATGTTTTACAGTGTGGCTATGTGATAACATTCCACTCTATTCGGTACATAAACTGATAAATAAACTGTTGAAACCTTTTTTTTTTTGTCTTTCTTTTTTTTCAGGGGAGATGATTGTAGTCAACTTGACTTTCATCACAATATCACAAAACATTCTGACAGTTAAACCTTGGCCTCAATACATAATAGCCTATCTATAGGCCTATGATGAGTAACATCGAAACTGTAAGGTGTTACCAAACAATCAGGTAAGCTCTACTTTCCTAAGTTTTTTTTTTTTTTTTTTTTGGTAGCTTGAGGCCTGATAAGGTGGAAAGCACCGTATCTTTCATTCCACCGGGTTGCCAGATCACACAAAACACGAAAAGCTTACAATACACATCATGTCAGCAGTATTCATATATTAGAAAACATATTATTTACCAATCAAATAAAAACAATAATGCATGATATACAGTGTATAATGGACTAACGGGGGACACGTCGCCTCATTACTGTGTCAGGGTGAATATGAATATTTGGCAACCCAGAGTGAGTCCAGTCGACTGTCGAAGGGAAAAGCGCAGATCTCCGAGCGACCGAGTCAGGAAATGTTGTTGTTCGGGTTCCGGACGCACATCTGAAGTCGGCCTGAGAGTTTGGGAAAACCGGTTTGCGACAATGTTAAAGGACCCTGTATTCCAGTTTGGGGTGTTTTACGCCTTATTGTGTCATTGTGCATTTGGTTTTGGTGAGTATCATATTGCTAAAGCTGCTTGTGCTAACGATGTCTATCTATCTCTGTTCACATGAGCGCGTGCGTCCAATAATATGATACGTGTGATTTCAGGAATATTCAGTAAAATAACAATTTATACAGTAACGTTATGTTTTAAATAATCGCCACTTGTGTTTGAGCTGTAGGCTATAATTCAAATGCGTGGATCATTTCTGGTAACCGAGCTGCGGTTCCCATATCATAGGCTATCATTTCCCAAATCTGGGAAATGTAACGTTAAGTGTTTTACAGTTGTGATTCCCCTGCCCGAAAATGCATTCTCGTCTGGGCGGTTTTTGAGTTCAATCTTTATTTAAAAAAAATATTATAATAATACCCTAGAATATTAAATATCTTGGGATTCAAAATAGTTCACGTTGTTGTTTAAAAAAGAATGCTAGAACTTGTGTGGTATAAACGCTTAAGGCCTGTGCGCGCACACACTCAAACAGTCTCCTTCATAATGTGTGTTTTCCAGAATGGCATACTAACTAAGAGAGTCGTAGTCGAGGGACTTTATTTGTAATGTAGATACAAATGTTCCTCCTGCTCACTAAGAACAACGACTGCAATGTTTACTGTGCTAACGGTACTTTATGCTTAACAAACAAAGATTTAGCTTACATCGCCACAATATTTCACTGATAATTGACCAACCAAAAAGTGCTGAAGCGATGTCTTCATATTAATAAATGACTGAGGCGCCTTCAACTCTTTTGTAAGTGTTTATAGGGCCTATAGCAGGGGTATTCAATTAATATTACTGTTCTACTGTATAATAATACTGAATGTGGGTTCAGGGTTTTCCTCTTGAAGTCTGGACCATTTTTATATTTTGCTTAAAATAAGTATCTACTAAAACCAAACAAACAATGTACATAATAATCAAAACGCCTTCATTATGAGCAGAAAACAAAGTTAACTAGTCATTTCAAAGTTCGTTGTCTTTCCTTGCCATTTACAAATAATTTTCCCAATTTGGCTATAACTAGGCTATATGTTTATTTTGAAATGCTCGTAACATGTTGATTAATAATGCTAAATGTAGATGAAAAAACATCTTGTCACAAATCTGGTTTAAACAGTCACTATATTTGCAGCATTGTTGTTTTCTGCAGTGTTTTAGCGAGAGTATCACACTAGTTTCCTGCTCACTGTGTTTCTGCTACTGTTGTTATATCTCTTCCTTTGACGTTTTTGCCTCCAGATGAAATATTAAGAGTGGATATAGAGACAAAAGATCATTATCATAAATGACCTAACGCTTGTGGTGTAAACTACTCCGTTGTTTCGACACGCTGCTCACTTTAACTACAGTAAAATGGTGCTACAGTTATTATTATGTGTTGCGGTCTTGTTGGAATTGAATATGCCTGGTCTATAGCTGTTTGGTAAGCCAGCCAAAACACCATTTTATTATTTCACCTGTATATTACCCTAAAGCTTCCACTAAGAAAAATATTCAATTACAACGTACAAATCAACTTAGCAACAAGACAAACACTGCAGTGCATTACCGCAATAATACTGTAGTCCTGATGTTCATTCACTGCGATTGATAACTGAGGCGCAGGATGGCGTCAGTTGCTTTTGTACGAAACGAGAGCAAGTCTGTGATGTGATGTGATAATAATACTGATAATAATTAGTGGGAATATCTGACAGCTGAGTGCCATGATCAATCTTTCTGAATCAAGAACTCCAGAGAGCTGTGATATGTAATACGATGTGTAATAAGATATGTGCTTCTGTAGAGAAAAAAACAATTCCCAGACAGCAAACGTGTTTTATAAAGAGCACTTTGTCTGGAAGGCATCTAATCAAATCAAGTCACGTCAAGCCACATGTTACAGTACAGACTGTTTCAAAGCATCTTTACAGTGATAACAGGGAAATATTGCAACAAAGTTTGTTTCTGATAGCAGATCTTGAAGAAAACGGTGTCATAGTCAAGCTTAAGTAAGTTCAGTGAGTTCATTTCTGTTGTAAAAAAGTGATTGATTTAGTTCATTTATCTATTCAGTTTCCAGATTCCTGGTAGAGAGCAACATTAATCATAAGAAGCAATCCATTAGTCTGAGAAGTTGTTGTAAGCATGCAAGAGAGGACAGTGCAGGCCGTCCATCATCAGACATCAGGACAGACATGAAAATCTGCAGTGCTGTGTTGTTATATATTGTAACTTTATTTTCATTGCAACACTCGCCAACCCACCAAATGCGGGTAAATATCAACTGTGGCGGGTAATGCTGTCAAATCACTTGCCAATTTGGTGGGTTACTCATTATGTTTACTCACTTTGCTGGGGAAGTTCGTGTAGACAAATCTGCGCAGATTTAGCGCAAATCCTCGCGAGTCATCATGATTGCGCAGAATCTGCTCATATCTGGCTTACTTGAACACACGTCACTACGCAACAAATAACGGCGCGCTTGTTCATTTGGATTGAAGCAATAGCGAAGATTAAAATGCATAAAAAAGACTTTGTTATTTTCCAATATCCTACATTTTCTTGATGTTCTTTGTACTGTATTGATCTGTCCACGTAAAACACATTTTTGGTGATGAGGATAAAAGAGGAAGGGTGGAGATGCTGGATGACTAGATTTTGTGACTAAAATACGTGAGTAACACTGAATAACACGCAAGTAACACTGAGTAACGAGTAACATGCGAGTAACACTAAATAACATGTGTGTAACACTGAGTAACACACAAGTAACACACAAGTAACACTGAGTAACACACAAGTAACACTGAGTAACACACAAGTAACACTGAGTAACTAGTAACACGTGAGTAACTAGTAACAGTGAGTAACACGTGAGTAACACGTGAGTAACGAGTAACACTGAGTAACGATTAACACTGGGTAACATGCGAGTAACACTGAGTAACGAGTAACACTGGGTAACATGCGGGTAACACGTGAGTAACACTGAGTAACGAGTAACGTGAGTAACACTGAGTAACGAGTAACACTGGGTAACATGCGAGTAACACTGAGTAACGAGTAACACTGGGTAACATGCGGGTAACACTGAGTAACGAGTAACATGTGAGTAACACTGAGTAACGAGTAACACTGGGTAACATGCGAGTAACACTGAGTAACGAGTAACACTGGGTAACATGCGGGTAACACGTGAGTAACGAGTAACACTGAGTAACGAGTAACACTGGGTAACATGCGAGTAACACTGAGTAACGAGTAACACTGAGTAACGAGTAACACTGAGTAACGATTAACACTGGGTAACATGTGAGTAAAACGTGAGTAACGAGTAACACGTGAGTAACACTGAGTAACGAGTAACGTGAGTAACACTGGGTAACACTGAGTAACGATTAACACTGGGTAACATGTGAGTAACACTGGGTAACACTGAGTAACGATTAACACTGGGTAACGTGAGTAACACGCGAGTAACACGCGAGTAACACGCGAGTAACACGCGAGTAACACGCGAGTAACACGTGAGTAACACTGAGTAACACTGAGTAACGAGTAACACTGGGTAACATGCGGGTAACACTGAGTAACGAGTAACATGTGAGTAACACTGAGTGACGAGTATGAATGTCCCCTAACAACCAACTCTTGTTTGTAATTACTATTGTGTACTTTATTTAAATTTTTTTGTGCTTCCTTGTCATTCGTTCATCATCTGCGCTTTATTTTTCGTGAAGCATTACTCTGTTGCGTTTCTGCTACGATAAACAGACATCCACTCTTGTGAGTGTTAGGGAGAGTCGCGCTGACGATTGCTAGAGAATGTGGTGTTTAGCGCCGGGGTTCGAGCACGACTCGGAGCAGGGCGTTTAGGATTGGAGTTGAGATGCACCGATATTAACATATTGGCCGATACCGATAACCGATAATTCGTTATTTTTGAAAGCCATTATTGTCAGAAAAAAATCTAAATCCAATTCTTTTAATATAATTTTTGAGAGCCTGATTACAAAAATAAAAGTTCCAAGCACACAATTAAAATGTTCTCATGATAATGTTATGTAGCCGATATGACAGACTTCTTTACTGTATTTTCCTTTTTGATTCCAATCATATTTCAAGCAATTAAAAACCATCATGGTGAACTGATGATAACTGGGTGAACTGTTTCTATATGATAACATTATAAATGAACATATATCGGCCGATATAACGTGCATCCCTAGATTGGAGGATGAGTTTTGGAAGAGAGGGTTGTGTTGGTTTGGGTTGATTTCAGTTATTATCAACATTGTCCAACAGTGTTTTTGAAATGTCCCTTACCCTAATGGGATGCCTCATAAAACAATTTACTTTCAATTCCAGGAAGTTTTTTAAAATCCCTGTGGACACAATGCTCCCGGAAAAGAGGCTCTGGGCAGTCGGTCTGTCGCCTCTCTTTATGTAGGGAGACTTGTGGAAATGCTTAATGTTATGATTTGTGAGGTTGAGTGGTCAGTTATTATTCATCATCAAGTTGTTACTATAGATTAATTATTAAACAAATAAAATATGCAAGTACTTACTAACAAACCTGTAGTTTTAATATTTAATATATATATATTATATCTGATATATCTGATATATCTGTAGTCATCACCTAAACTTATGCTTAACATCGATCTATATATATATATATATATATATATATATATATATATATATATATATATATATATATATAAAGAGTTCAGATGCAAAAGCCTCTAAGTGCCATCTGAAATTTTCTTCTAGAATTATCATTTTTATCAAGCTCGTATATTTAAGTTCAACAATTTCAATTAAATGGCAATGCAAACTACCTATTAATTGTCATTTAAGTGAAATTACTGAACTTAAATATACAAGCTTTATAAAAATTATAATTCTAGAAGAAAATTTCAGATGGCACTTAGAGGCTTTTGCATCTGAACTCTTCATATGTGTGTATATGATAAAAACCTCAGTATTTCTAATTATGTTTATCTGAAGATAGAATAATCTATATATAATGTAACTTTTAGTTTCAAGTTTTAAACATTTTACATGCAGGTACTTGCATTTCTCCTGCCTTTATGCACATCGGATGGCTTGCAGAGGCAGATTTCCCTTTACTTTAGGGTTCACTTAGCACTTATCAGCAGGGATTATATTTCTATTGAACTCCATAGTGTCGGTTTGCTGTGGGTCTCAGATGACCGTAGTTCGGCTTTAGGGCTCAAACGTTTGTTCGTATGATTGCTTGTGTTTGCGTGAGAATGTTTCTCTCATTTCTCTCTCTCGCTCTTTCACTTCCTTCCTGTTGTTCTTTTCATTACTTCGTTTCTGTCTCTTGTATTTCTTTCTCAATTCTTGTTTGCACCAAGTGTGCCAGAGTCAGCCAGCCGATGTCTTGGCCAGAGTTTGCTGTCGAATGTACAGTATGGGTGCTATATAACGGGGCACAGACTTTGGTTTTATTTTCACACATGTGTCACAGTAAAAACCACAGCTAGGTCTGATGTGAGCGGGTGTGAAAATGTCACTCATCACACGTGGTTACAGCTGCAAATCAGTGTGGCCTTTAGCATTGTTCGACTGCGACGCTGCTTCTCCGGCTGAAATCAGAAGACAAAATAAACAGCGAACAAACACAGGCTTTTAGAAGCAACCGCCTACTGCTGTTTTACATTCCCTGCACTCATGGCAAGGCACAAATAAAACCCTTTTATTTTAGCCAAAAGAATAATGTCAAAGGTCACAAAGGTGGCATGTGATCTCAGTTCTTTGGCAAGGCTGTATATATATATATATATATATTCCCACTGAAATACTCTCACATCAAAACTAAACTGTTAGTAAGCACTGTGTTAACAGCACTAAACTTCCTCTTAAGTGCAAAAACTGATTTCTGCTTTCTAAATTTCACTTCTCTTCAACAAAGTTTTCTCAAACAAGTCTGATTTAAAAAAAAAAATTATTAGGTTGATTTTCATTGAGAATTTAGCAACATTTTTCCTCAAAATTACTATTCAGAAACCGCATTATGAGCTTTGCTCAACTGTCTCGCAGTCGAAATATGTCTAGATGCTGTTAGTTACTTGCTAATGTTATGTCCGAATGGTTTAACAATTAACTCTACAACAACAAAAAACAGCTCATTCCACTGTTTATAAAGAAAAAAAAGTCAAGAAGACATTGTTTTTTGCACTATTGAGTGGTGTAACATTTCATAGTCTAACATCAGTGATAAAATCTCCCAGTTATGGCTTTGTGGTTTTTTTAATGTACACAATTTTTATGAGCAGTTTTTTCCCCTCAAATCAGAGTAATCATCATAACCAATGTTGTCACTCAGTTTACTATGTAAAAACGTAGTTAAAATGATCGAGTTGTAGCACCTAATCTACCAGTCTGTGGTAATGTTTCTACTCTCGAGAGTGTTCTACGTCTTAATATTGTGCAAGAGAAGCTTTTCCTGTGACTAGCCACCACTTCCTCAGATCAAGACGACCCCGTTGAGCTGAAATAGCATGCAAAACAATGTACAACAGACAACATCCCAACCTGCAAAAGGGTCATTTCAGGGAGGTATCCCGAAGTAACCCCCTCCAAAACGGAAGGAGGACACGGATATCACCACAGAGTTGTTGTCCCTAAAATATATAAAAGCAAAATACATAATTTCTATAGGCTATAGGCCTATGCAATTATTTGTTAATAATGTTACAATATAGATTACTTTTACTATGTATTAGTGCTGTCAGTTAAACGCGTTATTAACGGCGTTAACGCAAACCCATTTTAACGGCGTCAATTTTTTTAGCACGAGGTTAACGTTCTTTTTGGCCTAGCAAACTTTGTAGTTTTTTTCACATGCTGTTGCAACAACTAGTAACGTTAGAAAAACTACAACACCACACCGGATCTAGCTAGACCGGACACAAAACAACAGGCACGCCGCGTACACACTTGTTTGGGTTCGCGAGCCGGCCGAAGAGTAGAAGGCTAACGCTACGTTTTGAGTGGATGGCGAGCGCGAGACGCCGAAATGGATGCCAATAAGATTCTGAATGGAAAGTTTACTTTCCAAGTTCCATTGACAAGACCAGAGTGATCTGTGTGTTTCGTCGTTGTGAACCGAGCGATCATCGCAGCGCGTCCAGTCTCAAACACCACTGGATGGCCAAGCACACACACAGCTGATGCGAATTCTCTGATGCGATTATTTGCTCCAAGTGAGAATGTTAGTGTGAAATTGAACATTACAGTATATGCCCAATGTTGTTTTCAATAAATAAAAACATTTGCACAAAGCAAGCCGATCCACGTTTCCATGTTGATAAGAGCATTAAAATGAGAAAAAATAATGGGACAAAAAGAAATTACATTTAGAATAGATAAAAATGTGCGATTAATTGCGAGTTAACTATGACATTAATGCGATTAATCGCGAGTTAAATATGACATTAATGCGATTAATCGCGATTAAATATTTTAATCGTTTGACAGCACTACTATTTATATAAGCTGCTTATACTATTTATGGAAACTGCTTTTATTTATATTCCATTGCAGCTTTAAACAGGTCTAAGGAGTTTGTTGTTTTCATGTTTCAACTAGCCGGCCTGAATAATATGAATGAAATGAAACTTCATTGTCTTTTAATGTCTTTTACAATCATTTATCCCGCCATGGGCAAATGCTGAAGTCACGGTTACAAACTGTACAGCGTGCAAGACTGTCATTATGTTTTACTCTTATTAGACAGGTGTGCACTTTCGTGTAGTCTGGTGTAAAATGTGTCTTATACTTTCGTTGTTTGTGGCGCTCTCCCTCCGGCGCTCCTGTGTCTAGATACACTGAACTGATTACAGTTTTTTTTTTTTCAATTGCTTAAGCACAATTTTGAAAACAAAAGTTGAAAACCAATTGTTCAGACTAATGAAAATATTTATTTATTTTCATTGTACTCAAGTCAGCCAATACTGAACATTTCAACAGAACATTTTCCAGTTTTCATACAGTATTACTGAACGTACCATTGTACTGTAAGACTGTTACATAAGAATACAAATCCAGTTCAGTAACGAATAAAAAAAATTATTAAAAAAACCTAAACATCTCTGCGCCTCGCTGGATCTGGCCACAGGACCTCGGCAACATCACAGGCTATGTTTACATTTGCAAGGCAACGTGGGAAGAATCTTTTGGAGTGACGAATTCTCCTCCCTCGGTATTAGTCCGTGGTTTATTACATGGTCTACAATTGTTTCCAAAAACGAAAACAAATTGGGTTGTCTTCCCTCGTCCTCTCCCTCTTCCTCTTCCTCCACCTTGTGTTCTCTCCCTCGTCCTCTCCCTCGTCCTCTCCCACTTCCTCTTCCTCTTCCTCCACATTGTGTTCTCTCCCTCGTCCTCTCCCACTTCCTCTTCCTCTTCCTCCACCTTGTTCTCTCCGGATTCCCCCTCTCATCCGCACTCTTCCTCTGACACCGTCCATTTTTGTTGAAAAATGAACTTACCTGTTGCCTTTTTATAGTGCGTAAACCTGATTGGTGTGTCTACAATTAAGCCCCAGTGTGTGTGTGTGTGTGTGTGTGTGTGTGCACTCCTGGTGGCTGTGTTTAACCAGTTGGTTCATGTGTGTGTTCATTTGAAAGTCTTTGCTTTGAAATTGCAAGGAAATTACATCATGATAAATTTCTGTGTCAAATGTATACAAGCATGTTTAGTGTTTTGCAAATCACTGTGTGTGTAATGTTTTGCAAAAAGTGTGAAGCTGACAATGTGCTTACAATCGTGCAAATCTAGGCCGGGGTTTTGCTCCTTGAGTGCAAGGTTTTGCTAATTGTGGGAAAGTTTTAATTTTGGTGTGTAAGCAATTGAAAAAAACTGTAGGCTAATTCGGTTCGGGAGAAGAGATAAAAGCCCGCCCACACTGACAAGTGATTGGTTGATTTACCGAAACAGGCCAATCAGATGCTCTCTATCGTACATGCGCTTCATGAGGCACACACATGTGACGCAAGGTCTCTCGCTCCCTCTCCCTCTCTGCCTAACTTTTATTTCTGTAGTACAGGGGTCTCCAACACGTCGCTCGCCAAGGGGCCGTTCACATATCGCGTCGTCTGCGCGCTCGAGTTCGTTATTTCAAATGTGGGCGCGCTCGTTTTTTCCAGGCGCAGCGAGATGGACAGGTCATGTGACAAGAACCAACCAATCAGCTTCACCCTTTCCGTAACAACATTGAAAGCCCAATCAACATGAACGAATAGAGAGAGCCTAAGTCCCGCCCCTCCGCTTCCGGCTCATGGGACCTTATTTCTGAAAAAATATGTATGGTAGTCAATGGCAACTTATCTTTTTATTCCATCTGAACTGTGCCCTGAATTACACATATGATGTTTGTCAATTTAAAAGATAATTATGAAAGCCAAGAAAGTCGCAGTTTGTCATAAAACAGAAGAGTAACATTTAGTTTTATGTGAAAATCACTCAATGAACTACATCTCTCGTCTCGCACTATGTGTGTGTGCAGTCTGGTACAAAACACTCAGGCATGACGGCGTAACGTTACGATTATAACGCAAGACTATAGAGAAAATGACAGACGTTAGCTTCAGTAAAGTTAGCTTCAGTAAAGTTAGCTTCATTCATTGAGAGAAAAGGTATGACGTCACATGTGCGCCTTTTGGGTTTGTAGTCTTTGTAATTACGTATTTTCAGTCTTACACCTCAACAGTTTTACATCAAACTGCGACTTTCTTGACTTTAAAATGTATCTTTTAAATTGACAAACATCATGTGTGTAATTCAGGGCACAATTCAAACGACATATTTGTTGTCTCTCGCCATTGACTACCATACAATATTTTTCCGAAATAAGGTCCCATGGTGTTCCACCGGAAGAGGAGGGACTTAGGCTCAAATACGTAATTACAAAGACTACAAACCCAAAAGGCGCACATGTGACGTCATACCTTTTCTCTCAATGAATGAAGCTAACTTTACTGAAGCTAACGTCTGTCATTTTCTCTATAGTCTTACGTTATAATCGTAACGTTACGCCGTCATGCCTGAGTGTTTTGTACCGGACCGCACACACACATAGTGTGAGACGAGAGATGTAGTTCATTGAGTGATTTTCACATAAAACTAAATGTTACTCTTCTGTTTTATGACAAACTGCGACTTTCTTGGCTTTCATAATTATCTTTTAAATTGACAAACATCATATGTGTAATTCAGGGCACAGTTCAGACGGAATAAAAAGATAAGTTGTCTCTCGCCATTGACTACCATACATATTTTTTCCGAAATAAGGTCCCATGAGCCGTAAGCGGAGGGGCGGGACTTAGGCTCTCTATTGGGATTCTGTGATAACCGTGATAATTTTGGTCACTATAATCATGAAGTGAAATTTTCATGCCATTTCATCTCTAGTTATGATCAACTATAATTATGTGTTTTTACAGTATATGCAAAGTACAATTTTCTATAAAAAAAAATGAATCTCTGATTCTGTTCTTTTCTCTGACATATAGGCCTACAAACACTTTTTTAGGTCTAAAACAGTTTGGATAGTTGTTAATATGAGAGTTATGAGACATTACTTAAAAGATTATGGGAAGTATCTCTCAGCCACTTTCATTTTTAAAAAGTAGCTCTCAAATGAAAAAAGGTTGCAGACCCCTGCTGTAGTATTTCTCCGCTGAATATACTGTATACTTGTATACCTGTTTATTTCATATCTCTCTTTATCGTATTGCATTTATTTATGCCGTAGGTTGAGATTAGTTTGTTTGCTTATTTGCTCTCATTTTATAACTGGCCTTTTACTTTATTTTGCATTAAAGAAAAGTAGATTTTTCTACTGTTCTTTGAAAGAAAATCGGTATTGTCAGGTCACACTTATAAAAAAGAAAAGAAAATTGCAATCGGTTCATCTTTAATTATTAAAATATATTTTTGAAAAGACATTTGAATATAGCCATCATTTATATTTGTCTGCTAAACTCATTTCAAACATTTAAGCATCATATCATATGATTCAAACCTCAAAACCTTATATCAAGGAAATGACGCATGTCTGAAAAATGCCTCAACATTTCAGTACCTGTTGAGCAATACTGGAAGAATCACATGTAATCATGAGTTTGCAATGGTGTCTAAATCTGAGTCTAACCTGCGTTTGTTTTTCTACAGTTCCTTCTGCAACAAATGTCAGTGTTGTGTGTCACAACTTTGTCAATGTGCTTTACTGGAACTACAGTGATCCAGCTGAAGGGATGAGGTTCAGTGTACTGGTCAATTCTTACGAAAGGTACGTACGTGTGTGTGTGTGTGTGTGTGTGTGTGTGTGTGTGTGTGTGTGTGTGTGTGTGTGTGTGTGTGTGTGTGTGTGTGTGTGTGTGTGTGTCAAAAGCAGCTGATAGAAACAATTTCAGAAAATCATGTGACATTTCCTAATCACAAGACACTCATTCTGTCTCCTGTATCTGCAGTGATCCCCGAACCGTCTACACGTCCCAGATGTACCTTGATATCAGCAACTACAGCAACAACGCGGCTGATGATTATATTGTGGATGTGACGGCATATGTTGGACAAAAGAAATCTGAACCTGCCTCTATTAGATTCACATACAGCAAAGACTATTATGATGAGAAAACACATAAATATAAATGTAAGTTCTCTGAGTATAACTTAATAATATACCAGGGTTCCCCTTCGAGGGAACTCGCACTGCGTCGTCGTCGTGACGACACTTTGGGGAACGCCCTCAGCGTAACGCATCTGAAGTATGAATGAAATCTGTCCAATCCTGATTGGTGCTGCGTCATGACGTAGTAGATGACGGCATACCCGGAAGATACAAAGGGACGCCGGCACACACACACATTCAGCTTTTTGCTCTTCAGCTTGAAGCGCTCTGTGTTTTGTCAGTCTTATTTATTGTTGTCTGTCCTATTCAAGCATCAATATGAGCGAGCAGTTTAAGAAGTGTGTGCATCCGTGCCCACGCTATATTTCGGGCTCGGACACACACCAGCTGTGTGTGCTTTGTCTCGGCGTGCAGCACGCTAGGGCGGCTCTCGAGGGAGCCGCTTGTAGCGAGTGCGATAAGCTGCCGCTGAGAACATTGCGCTCACGGCTCGCTGTGTTTGACCAGCACGGCCAGGCTCGCGAGCCTCGCGGTTCTGGGCCCGCTATTGCCGAGGCAGAGCGGCGTCGCAGATCGTGGGGCTCACAAATGGATCTGTCAGCGGGACATGGGACTGCTACGGCATCTTCCCAGTCCTCGTCTGAAGATTCAGACGTTCTCCCGCCCCGTGTGGAAGCTCGCGAGGCGGCTTCTTCCCGCGAGGCGGAGGACCAGATGTTGCAATTGTCTGGCTCTGAGGAGTCAGATGATTTAAACATCGAGGCGGGTGATGCGACGTTAGAAATTCAAACGCCAGCGCATGCACCCGCTCAAGAGGAGCTTGTGGAGGTTCTGACACGCGCTGTGGCCAAACTTAATATCGACTGGCCACAGGAGGAACCTCAAATCCAGCCGCCCAGTAAGCTGGATGAGAGGTTTTTCAGGCGCAGATCTCAACCTCCACGCCGGGGTCTGCCTTTTTTCCCTGACTTGCACAACGAGTTGTGTAAGTCGTGGGACAAACCATTTTCAGCCAGGCTCTCTAATCCCCCAGTCCTTGATTTTGCAAATGTTGTGGGGGCGGCTGAATCTGGTTATGGGAGATTACCTCGGGTTGAGGAGGCTCTCGCGAGCTATCTCTCCCCCGAGGCCGCATCGTCCCTTAAGGCCCCGGTACTGCCCACTAAGCCGTGCCGAGATACATCAGCGCTGGTGGGCAGGGCATATATGGCGGCTGGGCGAGCTGGTGGCTGTTTGCACACGATGGCAGTGTTGCAAGCCTACCAGGCCGACCTCCTTAAGGAGCTGGATGAAGGCCAAGGGCCATCTCCAGAGGATATTTTGGAGCTCAGAAAGGCCACTGATTTGTCTCTCCGCATCACAAAGGAGACGGCCCGTGCCATCGGCCGCTCCATGGCTGGTTTGGTGTGCGTTGAGAGACACCTATGGTTAAATTTATCGGGGATGAAGGAGAAGGAAAAACATTTTCTCCTGGATTCCCCGATCTCGCCTTTTGGCCTTTTTGGTGGCGCGGTCGATACCGTTGTTGGAAGGTTTCAGGAGGTGAAAAAGCAGTCAGCAGCCTTCCAGCAATACCTCCCCCGTCGCTCCAGCTCCTCTAGGAAGGCTGCCTCTAAGGGGCAGCCTCAGCCGTCTGCCAGCTCCTCGCACCGTCGGGTGCAAAAGGAGAGTGTTGCCTCCCGCGCCCCTCCCGAGGGAGCCTGGCAAAGGAGGCGACGCTCTCGAGGTAAGCCTTCGGAGCCGAAGGTCGATCTAAGGACCGTCCTTCAGGCGAAGAAGGCTTCCTCTAAGCGGTCCTAGTTGCGACCGGACCGCTGAGAGCTGTCCCCCCCGGGATGGAGCGATCGAGGTCGCTTCCTTCCCGGAGCTCTCGGGGAATCAGTGCTGTGCTCCCGCCGTCCAGTACGTTTCGGGCCACACTGATTTCCCGCGTACGCACGCCGCTCCAGCCACCTCTAAAAAGACCTGTGGCTGGGCAGCGAACGCGTATGCACACCGAAAATCATTCTCGACTACTCCCTGCCGGTCAGCCGCTTCAGGGGGTCGGGAACGAGTCTCGGTTAATACCCGAGGCCAGCCTCGAGAGGCTGGTTCCCTTAGTAGATTATCTCGGCGCATGGTCATGCCTTCCGAATATATCTGCGTGGGCCCTGCGTACTGTAGAGCTGGGTTACAGGCTGCAGTTCAGCTCCCCTCCACCGAAGTTCAACGGGGTGGTCTGGACTGTGGTCGGCCCAGAGCAGGTTCGGGTTATGGAACAGGAAGTTCAGTCCCTGTTGGTAAAAGAGGCCATAGAACGTGTTCCTCTGCCACACAGGGAGTCCGGGTTCTACAGCCGGTACTTCATAGTTCCCAAGAAGGATGGGGGGTTGCGTCCAATAATAGATCTCAGGCACTTGAATCGTTCTCTGAGGAGATTCAGGTTCAAGATGCTCACAATTCCAGCCATCGTGAGTCAGATCCAGTTCGAGGACTGGTTCGTCACGATAGATCTGAAGGACGCATACTTCCATATCTCCATCCTTCCGTGTCACAGGAAGTTCCTGAGGTTCGCTTTCGGGGGCGAAGCGTACCAATATCGGGTTCTTCCCTTTGGCCTAGCTCTTTCCCCTCGCACCTTCACCAAGTGCATGGATGCAGCGCTGGCTCCGCTGAGACTCCAGGGCATTCGTGTACTCAATTACATCGACGACTGGCTAATATTAGCCAAGTCGTACGAGATGGCAGTTCGGCATCGAGATGTCGTTCTAGCCCATATCAGGTGCTTGGGGCTGAGACTCAACACAAAGAAAAGTGTGTTGACGCCCTCCCAGAGGACTACGTTCTTGGGAGTCGTATGGGACTCCACGATGATGCGGGCACGAATGTCTCCCGCACGCGTGGAATCCATACGGGCGATGGTCTCCAAAGTGAAGCTAGGCCACAACCTCACTGTGAAGCAGTTTCAGAGACTGCTGGGCCTCATGGCAGCAGCGTCCAACATCATACCTTTTGGCCTGCTACACATGAGACCCCTACAGTGGTGGTTGAGAGCCAAGGGGTTTTCCCCGAGGGGAAATCCGTTCCGTATGATCAGAGTAACGCGCAGATGCCTTCGTTCTCTCGTCATATGGAGGAAACCTTGGTTCCTGTCCCAGGGACCAGTGCTGGGAGCATCTTGTTGCCGGAAAACCGTTTCAACAGATGCCTCCCTCACTGGTTGGGGCGCGGTCATGGACGGCCGCTTTGCGAGAGGTCTGTGGGAGACCCGGCATTCTTCCTGGCACATCAACTGCTTGGAAATGCTGGCGGTCTACAAAGCTCTGAGGAGCTTTTTCCCAGACCTCCGCGGCCACCATGTCCTGATACGCTCGGACAACACTTCTGTAGTCGCGTATCTGAATCATCAGGGGGGTCTGAGGTCGCGCCCTCTATGCAGACTGGCACACCAGATCCTTCTGTGGTCCCAGGGGAAACTGTCGTCTCTCAGAGCGATGTACGTCCCCGGGGACCAAAATCAGGGAGCAGACGTCCTGTCGAGGCGGGGGCTGAGGCCCGGGGAGTGGCGACTCCACCCAGAGGTGGTGGAAGCCATGTGCGTGAGATTCGGCCCAGTGGAAGTGGATCTGTTCGCGTCTCAAGAGACGTCCCACTGTCCACTGTGGTTCTCTCTCAGGCATCCAGCTCCGCTGGGGCTGGACGCCATGATGCAGACGTGGCCAAGGCTGCGTCTGTACGCATTTCCCCCGATCGTTCTGCTCCCGGGAGTCTTGGAGCGAGTCCGCCGGGAGGGGATCAGCCTACTTTTAGTAGCACCCCGCTGGCCGACCCGAGTATGGTTCTCGGACATTGTAGCACTGCTGGACGGCCTTCCGTGGCAGGTCCCTCTGAGGAGGGATCTGCTGTCGCAGGCAGGGGGCACAATATTTCACCCCCGGCCAGAGCTGTGGAACCTCTGGGTCTGGCCCCTGAGGGGGCTCGGTACCTAGAGGCTGGCCTGTCAGCAGATGTTGTCGAGACCCTACTCAGCTCCAGGGCTCCTTCTACCAGGAGACTGTACAGCCTGAAGTGGAATGTGTTTTCCACTTGGTGTAGAGAGCGTGAGGTGGACCCAGTTAACTGCCCAGTGGCTTCAGTGCTGGAGTTCCTCCAAGATCGTTTCTCCGCCGGTCTTACCCCGTCCACACTTAAGGTGTATGTGGCTGCCATTGCGGCTTTCCACTCGCCTATAGGTGATGGGCCTTTGGGGAAGCACCATCTGGTTGTACGTTTCCTCCGTGGGGCTCGGAGGATGAGGCCTGCGGCTCGCTCCAGAGTCCCAACCTGGGACCTGGCGGTGGTACTTGAAGGGTTGGCTGAGGCCCCCTTCGAGCCACTGGAGTCGGCTGAGGCAAAGAACCTGACCCTTAAGGTGGCCTTTCTCCTAGCTATCACTTCTCTGAGGAGAGTGGGGGATCTCCAGGCCTTGGCTATAACGCCAACTTGCCTGGAGTTTGCTCCTGGCGGAGTTAGGGCCATCTTACATCCTAGACCGGGCTATGTGCCCAAGGTGCCATCTAATGTGGCACGGTCAGTGGTTCTTCAGGCCTTCCATCCTCCACCTCACGTGACGGCGGAAGAGGGGAGACTTCACCTGCTCTGCCCAGTCAGAGCCCTGAGAGTGTACCTTGAGAGGTCTTCTCAGTGGAGGAAGTCAGACCAGTTGTTGGTGTGCTTTGGTTCACCCAAGAAAGGGCTGCCTGCATCCAAGCAGACAATCAGTAATTGGATTGTCCAGGCTATAGCCACGGCTTATCAGGTGCGCAATCTGCCTTCACCTATGGCCGTGAGGGCTCATTCTACCAGGAGCATGGCCTCCTCGGTAGCCCTCCTTTCTGGAGTCTCGCTTCAGGATATTTGCGAAGCGGCTGGGTGGGCCACTCCGCACACCTTCATACGGTTCTACAGTCTGCAACTCCCTGTGACGCCTGGCGCCAGAGTGCTCGCGTCCTAAGTGTGCCTGTTTTACAGCTTCATACTAGGGCGGGTGTGATTACGGTGTGGCATAGTGGGTATTACGTTCCCCAAAGTGTCGTCACGACGACGACGCAGTGCGAGTTCCCTCGAAGGGGAACGTCTCGGGTTACGACTGTAACCCTTGTTCCCCGAGAAGGGAACGAGACACTGCGTCTCGTCGCCACACCTATCACGGGCAGAGCGCGTGCTTCATCGCAAATAGCTAAATGTGTGTGTGTGCCGGCGTCCCTTTGTATCTTCCGGGTATGCCGTCATCTACTACGTCATGACGCAGCACCAATCAGGATTGGACAGATTTCATTCATACTTCAGATGCGTTACGCTGAGGGCGTTCCCCAAAGTGTCGTCACGACGACGACGCAGTGTCTCGTTCCCTTCTCGGGGAACAAGGGTTACAGTCGTAACCCGAGACGTTTTTCCTGCATAGAGAATTATGAGGCGGCCGCCTCCGTCAAATTTCGGGCCGCCTCCGTCTGTCGACAAAAACTCAAGACGGAATCACATGATTAGATACCTCTTTTCCACCGACATGATTCCTCAGCGGGTTCACGGCCGGGTTCCATTCCATTCTCAAACCGTTCTGCGCATTTCGACTGCATCAGAATAAGCACGAGCCCGGCCCTGGCCCGAGACGCTCAAGCACAAGTCCAACAGCTCATCAGAATTATCAGCCCGAGTCCGACTCGAGTCCGTTTTTTTTATTATTATTATTACACAGCGGCAGCCTGCCCTATTTGCAGTTTTGTTAGTTATGTTTCTTTTCATTTCTTTATCATGTTAATTTAGACAAATGTTTTGGAGCATTTTTTTTTTAAATGACGACCAAGCAGCCGAACCGACAGCGAGTATAGCCTACAACATGTTTGATCAATTTAGCCTCTCAAATCAACGCTAATAGGCTACTTTACTTGGCTACAATCCATAGATAGGCTATAAAACACTTCAAGCATATCACACAGACAGTTAATTTAACAAATGATTATTTATTAAACCACAGTGAGTAAAACAACTTTTTTTGAAATACTGAGGCAGGCTCAGGCTGCTCGAACCAGCGCTCGCAAACGAAAGGAGCAATAGCCTATCTAAACCAATTAAATTAAATAAACTTGCAGGTTATCTTACCTCAAAAATGCACGACAGAACATGGCCATTCTTTTTTCCAGTAGTTTCCAACAGTTAAACGAAAATAAAGTCCAATGAAACGAAAAGTTAGAGCAGTCTTTTACAGAGCATCGTGGAGAAAAAGAATAGCATCCACAGTGTAGCCTAAGGTTTTAACCCAGTCCTCCTCTCTTCTATCACTCTTCCCGCTGCGTTTTAAGTTGGCCATCTGCGATTTTTTCTCTTAATATTCTCCATTATTTGCACATGAGGTGAATCGTGGGTCGCGCTGATGGGAAACCTTCTGTGTGTGTGTGCGTGCGTGCGTGTGTGTGTGTGTGTGTGTGTGTGTGTGTGTGTGTGTGTGTGTGTGTGCGCGTGCGTGCATGAGACTGTCATGTCAGTCATATGTCACTGTGTAATTATAAGATTATGAAAGTTATGAGGTTATGAAATGTCTTTCTATGTTTGTTTTTCTATCGTCGTCGTCAGCTTCTCATATTTTTTTAATTAATGTCTAAAAATATAAAAAGAAGGATAACCCAAAAACCTGAAAGAGACACATTTTTCTGGTTGTGAAAATGTGTAAATGAAAGCAAATGATTGTTATTCAACCACAATGTTGTTAATATGGCCCCCTATGAACTGTAAATAAAATCAAATTATCTGATTATTAAAATACCTAAAAATAAATAAATACATGCTTGTAAAAAGTGGGGGTTTTTTTCACCTTCTAGTGGTCATTATACATAAAAAGATGCACCAGATTAATGCATTTATCTTTAAAATGTACAAAATTTTCTTACGGGGGGGCATGCCCCCGGACCCCCCTAGAGGTACCGAGCTATCGGATTTTGCCACCTCCGCCTCATTTTCAGCCAGGAAAAACCCTGTATACAGTATTATACTTTTTTTTTTTTACAGTGAAATTAGGGTTTGCAAGGCACTAATGATGATGAAACACTTGATATTTGCTATACTTGTACATCCGCAATTTATTCATCCCAAAACGGAAATTCAAAACTTTATTAGTCTTTTGATTATTCTTAAGTGTGCTATAGTTTTAGTAAACGTTAAGCTTAAATATCTCTGAAAATCTTGATTGATGAGATGTTCAACTGACAGTGATGATGAAGCGTGTAACGATACACTCGTGTCACGATACGATACTATTGCGATACTTGAATTGAACAAAAATGAATTGAATTGAATTAAAATTGAATTGAATTTTGGATTTAAATGTTAGATTTGATATTACATTACAGGAATGGACTTGAATTGGCTTGGACTTGGTCATGGTCCCAAATTCACATGACATTCATGATTCTGAAGTTGAAAACACAGAATTATGTTCGACACACATGCTTGACTCTGTCCCTGACTACATATAAATAACGTAGGCCCGTTTTACTGGTAATATCAGTCACTAAAACCACGATGTCCCATCTCTCCCTCTATTAATGCACTTATATGACAAAAAGAAACCCTGAATCGTCATACTCCTAAAACTACAAATGTTTATCAGTGATTTGAATGATGTCTGTGCTTTGACTTTGAGTGCCGCTCTTCAGATGATCAATGCCGTCAATCATAGTTCTAATCAAAATGACTGTTCCCGAACTTAAAAGAGTTAGTTCATCCAAAAATTAAAAGTCTGTCTGCATTTACTCACTCCCATGTCGTTCATGCGCACTCACATCCACTTGAACGTCCGTGTTAACGACACTATGTGCTTTGATCAGTGAATCTGTTCATCATAATAACTTCCCTATAACTTTAACTCTTATCTTTTTGCTGCCTTGCGAAGCACTGCTCTTTCCCTTCGGGAAATGTGAATATTTAGATATCTCTTGCAAGAATAATGTTAATATTACAGTTTTTTTCCTTGTTGTTTTGACTGCATAAGCAATATTGTGCTTTTTTTTTCCCCCAGGCTCTTGGGACTTCCCAGCTGTGAATACGTCTGTCCACGAAGATGTGATTGACGTGTCTTTTTGGTACCCTTCCTTATTTGATGAGCATGGTATTCTGAACGAGGAATTCAAGTACACAGTCACATATGATGAGGTCAGAAATGCAGTCAAAAAACATTGAAAGAGATGTAATCTCAAAGACTCCTCCATGTTACATTTATCTTTTCTGAAATCACTATTCTATTCTCCGTCTTCAGGAAACGTTTACAGACTCATGTTTTGAGGATGAGGATCTGTGCAGTACACAAATCCACCTTAACCAAAACTTGGCCGGACATTGTGTTGAGTTGAAGTTTGAAGGGAAGATCGCTGCTATTCCTACACACACCTCCAGAAACGTGTGTGTCCCTCCGCTGCAGACCCACACCGGTAAAATGCCCACACATGAGCTGTGTTTGAAATCCCCTGATCTCCTCACTGACTCTTCCATGTCATGTAAGTCACTACATTAGAAAGGTTAGTGTAAAACAGGGTTTCTCAAACTCTGTCCTGGAGGGCCACTGTCCTGCACAGTTTAGCTCCAACCCTGATCAAACACACCTGAGCAAGCTAATCAATGTCTTCAGGATCACTAGAAACTCACAGCTAGGTGTGTTTGATCAGGGTTGGAGCTAAACTGTGCAGGACAGTGGCCCTCCAGGACCGAGTTTGAGAAACCCTGGTGTAAAGGGATGCACCGGTATGAACATTTTGGCCGATAACGATAATTCTTTATATTTGAAAGCCGCATAGGCGTCAATTTCGGTGGGGACGGTGGGGAAGGTGGGGACGGTGGGGACGGTGGGACGGTGGGGACGGTGGGACGGTGGGACGGTGGGGAAGGTGGGGACGGTGTGGACGGTGGGACGGTGGGGAAGGTGGGGACGGTGGGGACGGTGGGGAAGGTGGGGACGGTGTGGACGGTGGGGAAGGTGGGGACGGTGTGGACGGTGGGGAAGGTGGGGACGGTGTGGACGGTGGGACGGTGGGGACGCGTAACCACCAGATTTCGTCATGAGTCATTTTACACCCACCACTTTTTTGGTATTAAGTGTTACATATTATTACTCATGTTCATATTATTATGCATATTATTGCTCATCATAACCACTTAAAACTGTCAAAAAATCTAACCAGAAATTTGGTGATCACTGATCGTTGTTTAGGTCGCCTACATTAAACCGTTAAGCTTTTTCCTACAAGCCTCAATGAAGCGGAAACGCTTAATGTCAGATAACGTCCATAATAATTGGACTTTGGGTTAGATTTTTGACAGTTTTCAGTGGTTATGATGAGCAATATGAGAGAGAAAATTTGGTGATCGTTGTTTAGGTAGGCTACATTAAACCACGTAAAGCTTTTTGCACGTTAAAGACTTATATAAAGCCCATGAGAACCTTGTGGAGTCAACCCACAGCCGCTCGCTGCCCTGCTGAAATGTGAAGCAGAAACGCCTAATGTCAGATAACATCCATAATAATTTGACTTTTGGTTCGATTTTTTTTTAACCTTTTTCAGTGGTTATGAGGAGCAATATGAGAGAGAAATTTGGTAATCATTGTTTAGGTACATTAAACCACGTCATGTCATATTGTCAACATGGTACTTATGAAGCTGAATAGTGGGTCATAGTCTAATGCTTTTTGAAAACTAAGGCTTTCTTCTTCATAAAACGAGTCGGACATCATCACATTTTTGTATACATTTTTATTTATTTACATTAGTAAGCAGGACATCGTCTTTCAAAACATGACCTCACCCAAAGCACATCTCAAACCAAACTGACGCCCATGGAAAGACGATAACCGATATATTACCCGATAAATCTAAATTTAATATATTTTTTGAGAGCCTGATTACAAAAACAAAAGTCTCACCATCCCAATCACACAATTATAATTTTCTCATTATAATTTTATGTAGCCGATATGACAGACTTGCGCTGCACATGTTGCACTTACTTTACTGTATTTTCCTTTTTTAAGTGAATCATATTTCAAGCAACTCAAAACCATCATGTTGAACAAGTGCGCATCTGAAGTGTCTCAGCTGAAGGAAATTATCCATCATCATATATATCAGTTTTAATATATCAGCCAAATGTTCTTAATGCGGCGATAACGATAATATTAATAATGAACATGTATCGGCCGAAACCGATATGGTGGTCGATATATATCGTGTGCATCCCTAGATTATGAACACTGATGTCACATTCATGCACCAGAGACGACTGTGAAACACTTCAATCACAAACGGTTTGTGGAATGCATGAGGTGCATTCTGGGATTTAATGAATGCACTGGATAATCTCCACTATGGTTTCAGTCACCTCTAGTATTGCACTTGGGAATAAGGGGTGTTTTTTTTGTTGTGACATATTTTTAAAGGTGAAGAATTTCATTTCTGTGCCACTAACTGCACCAAACAGAATTGTGATCTGTTTATTATTGGTAAAATATTGTAATATTTGTAAAATATATTTTTTTTTATTATTATCATTATTAGTCAATTTAGTATCAAGTATGCTGCCTCCTAAAATACATTGGTTTGGCCAAATTTTAGTAGCTTGAGTATTATTGGTGGATAATCCCATAATGCATTGCAACAAGCTCAGTGGAATAAATCCAAGGGCGTTGGCTTAATGCGAGACACTACAGGTGAATAGGGTAAAAAATTTTAACTAGCAGATATCACCATGAAACTTTCCTCAGTTGATTACCTACATTAAGATGAGAAAAAATTGATTACAAGTTTTCTGTAATTTAATGTTTAAATATGCAAATTAGGCAATATCTAATTAAGTATGCCCTAATTTGCATATATTTAAAAAAACGAAATCTGAGTATTGGATAAAGCCAGGTTAAAAAAAAATGTTTCATTGTGTTCACACATTTCCAGAGGGATTTATGGATATCTACTTTTGTTATCCTGTAAATCAGAATATACTGTCAATAGCCTTAAAAAAATGATTTTCGCCATGTTTTTTGGAATAAAATGTTATATAAATCAGGCTAGGAATAATATATTTACAAATCCCTCTGTAAATGTCTTCATAATATAACTAGGTACAAGACTGGAAGGTTTGGTGTATATCGGTGCGACTGAAGTGGAGATTTCAGACTTGAAGAATGAGAGAAAAGTCATTTTGAGAAAACGGCTTTAAAGATTTATCATCAGCCAATGAGATTGCGCATTTAGAGTTAAATCCCCCCTTTTACTTTCACGAGTGGTTGCTGCTAAAAAGGAAATTACCATATTTGGATCCGACAGCATTGTGCAGGAGAGAGAGAGCTTTCTAACGGTGTACGTGATGAGATCGCAAGGACGCAAACAGACAAAGTGTCGTAAAATAAAGACCTAAATGTGTATTTCTGACTTTTTTTCACCACAAGTCTGAAAGAAGACATGCTATTGAAGACAAATATCCCAAAATCTCAAAATTGACCAGTAAAAAAAAAAAGATGTTTTTGCCTGCCGTGTCTCGCCTTAAGCAAGATAAATGTTGCAAAAATATATTGGGAATTCATTCAATACCAATAAAGGAGTATTTAAGCCGTTATCTGTCCGAGCAATGGCAGGTTGGAGGAGCGCCTCAACTTATTTGAGAACTTGTGTTGTTTTCCCTCAGTTTTGTCTGATGCTGATAGTGGAGCTTCACCTTCAGCCTATGAGAATGCCAGTATGTTGTGAGTACTAGAGTAGATGGCTTCACTGACATGTTGTTTTCTCTAGACCTCTCAGTATTAATCATGGTTTTGCTGGGAGTTGGGGCCGTGATGTTCTTCATTATCGCAGGCGTTGTGTGGATCCTCTCCAAGAAGTGGACCAAAATCCCCAAATTTCCTGAAGCTTTGGTTGGTGTCTTTTGAGTTCTTTCACTTTCTATTTCAGTTTTTTTTACATCTGACATTATGGTATATGCATGTTTCACCTAAAATGGTGTGTTTAACCCTCATGTTGGTCCAAACCTCTATGTCTTTTTGTCCTCTGTGGGACACTTTGGTCATTGTTGAAGAATATCATTATAGACCTTATTCAAAGCAGCGCCATCTTTGATTTTTAATGGGAATGAAAGCGAGGCTGTGAGGGACAGACATGCTTCTCTTCAATGGGCGGTACTGTTATTTAATGTGTTTTTGGATTGTTCTGCTCATGAAACACTGGAAAAATATCTTCCCAAGAGATTTCAGTTGACAAAAAACTCCCGACAATATAAGCCGTGGAAAATTGTAAGTAATCTAGGAGCGTTATTCAGCTTTTTACAGCGGATGCCATTGAAAACAAGCCAAAACTATCCCTCACAGCCTCACACCTGTCATGGCGCTGCTCTGAATAAGGTCTATCCTCCTGGGACCCAGGAATAGACTTTTGTCCACTGTAGTGGACATTATGTTTTAGTGAATTTCTCTGACATCATACATGTCACATGTCCTGGGTGTCCTGTAAAGAGCACATTCAGGGCTTTTCAGAGACACCAAATGTTTGGAGGTTTCACCATGAAAACAACTTCTCATTGGTCTTTAAAAATGTCTGACATTAATTTTGTGATCAAATGTAGGAAATATGATAATATATTGTAATTATAATTTAAATCGGACTCCTTTTCAAATTGTATTTCATAAACCAACATCAAAAAATGACTTTCTGTCACAGAACAGGGTGTTGATTTCATACATCAGGACTTACATCATGTTTATCAGGCATTTTGGGAGACACCACAAGTGAATATGGAAATAAATTATACATCAATATTCCTATGAAATATTAGTTATTATTATTAAAATGTTGCCAATTATTACTCCAATTATTACACTTCTTTTTTCATTAAATGTTGCTCCAAGAACACATTAATGTGCGCATTAGATACAGTGTAGAGACACATTGCATTGAATGGGAATATTAATTTATGGCCATTTTACCCACTTATTGCATAAAGTAAAATGGTGCATCAATTCATTCCGTTATATCTTTCATAACATAGTTGAGAATCATCTTTATACAAATTTTGGTTAAAAAAAATCCTGAAACCCCCAAATTTATTGGTGATTGAAAAAAAAAAGAAAAAATTCATTAGGTTTGCCTATACATATAATTTCATGTCATTTTATTTTTTTAAACAACTGAGTCCTGGTGTCACTACAGAGGACAGAGCATAACGTATGAATAAAATAGTATTTTTCAAAATTGTTTTTTTACCATTTGTTTCTTGTGCTCTAAACAATGTGATGACATGGAAAAAAAACTCAATTCAACAAACCTTTTTTTTTTTCTGGGTCTCAGGAGGATATAGTAAGCCACAGACACACTGTAAAGTTTCAGGAGTGTCAACCACATTTAAATACGGCGATGAATCCCCTAAATGATCATTTCGGTTACATAAATTAATACATAATGTCTGTACGGAACATGGCTTGTCCCGAAATTGCAATGATTGACAACATTCTGACATCACGCTTGTTTGCTATCCACTATTTTTGAAGCAACATTACAGCGACCTAAGCCTTGTTATTTTCTGTGGCTTTAACCAGACCACTGTCTACAGAGGCGGTGTGGTGTGTGTGTGTGTAAGGCGTGCGGTGTTGCCATGTCCACTTATTATAAGCATTTTCCGAGCTTGGCTAAAGCGAACAAGTTTATTAAGCTATTAAAATAGGTAGATGCAGGTCGTGATATTTTGTTCTTATCTCAGTATATTATTATTATTTTGGTTTATTATGTGCTTCGACACGAATGAGTCGAGGCTCGTACGTCTTTCCCTGTGACTTCTTTTGCACCGCACTTACAGAAGAGAGAAACATCTCTGATGCACATTTAAATACGTCATTACATTTACAACTAGTTGTAGCAATAGTGTGCAGAACATAATAAAGCACTAAAAGCTGAACTGACAAACTAATTTAGCTGCAGTGTGTATGTGGCGTTGTGACTTGCATACGACTTCCAAACTCATTTTATGGGCAAGAATGACACACGGAAGAGAAAAACTGCCAGCTGTGGTTGCCATAATAGATAATACCATAATAAAGACGAAAACTTGTGTACAGAACAACCTGTAAATTTTACAATTTAAAACTGCAATATATAAAAAAGGGCAAGACCATGCTTCTACTAAAATCTAAAAACGGTTTTGTACCTTTAACATGTACTGACTACCTCCATAACACCGATAGCAAAGAGAAAGACGTCTCCGAAACGTTGCTTTTCCACAAGCTGAGGTCAATACTAATATATAGAAGGTGCACAGTGTCACAGAACAGCACGGTAACACACACGACACTAAAATAATGCAATAAACATTCATTTAACAGCATAAGATGTCATTTAAAACCCTAATATAACAAAAAACTAAGAAATAACCAATTATCAAAATGTGAAGTGTCACACAAAGAACTCTGGGAATGTCAGTTTATTTATTTTTTACTTACAAAAAAGTATTTTATTGTAACATTACATGAAACGTAAGAAGGGCTGAACGATTAATCGCAGTAAAACCGCATGCGATGTGGCAAAGGCTGTGTTTATCTTATGCGCAGCTTGTCAGTGGAGTTCGGCTGATTGGTAGTAAATACTGCTCCATCTGAACACCAGAGGGCGCTCTCACGCAAACACGATAAATATGCCCCGCCGCAGAAGTACAATAATGCGCATCATTCCAGGAAATCCCTATCGCTGTATCTGAATAAACAGAAGATTGAAACGCTTTGATTAAACATGACTAATAAACACACGACTGCCTTATTCTGTGTAAGAAGCACATCATCTCACAGAAGGAGGAGCTCAACTGTCCTTATGAAGTGAGTTTGGAGTAAATGCATGTTATTAAATGTTGTCTGTTGTTGGACAAGAGGTTCATAAATCCTTCTCATGTTTTGGAAAGATGTTTGACGCGTGTTGTTTTTTCAAATGCACGTTATAAGCGACTCAAACTCACAGTGCTTTCAGAGTGAGCAGCGTTTACTGAGCCGTACGTCACTGACAAGCTGCACATAACTAATAATCACACCCTTTGAGATTTCAAAACCGCGATAAGCCATCTCGATTTAAGTGCGATTACATGTAAAGTGCGATTAATCGTTCAGCCCTAAATGTAAGGTATTTTCCTCATATAGTAAGGGAATTTACTGTTAACCATTTAACAGATTACTGTAGTTTTTTTTACTGTTAGAAATGTTAAAATGTTCGCATGAAATGTTCCTTTAGGGCTTTAATGCAGCAGTGTGTTGTAATTGTGACGTGTCTAGTGACTTCTTGCTGATATCAGTGCCATGATTAACCAGGTTTGCTCTTTTTCCATACGCAGCTGAACTTTATTTCCGGCCAAACTCCTACAACACTCCATTCCCAACCCGAGGACAATCTCAGCTCTCCGACAGCATCTGATGGACACAAACCACTTCTGACTGAAGTCAGCTATCCCACTTCTGTAGATGAGAAAGACTGCAAAACGACCACTGACCTTGCTAACACAGAAGCGGATGAGCCTCAGGTTCCTGAAGAGGATGATGATGATGACTTCACGGTCTGCGGCCAGTCGTCTGACTACAACAGTCCCAAATGCCTGATTGAAATGAGTCATGAGGACTTTGCTGAGGGATACGGCCCACGGCCACCGATTCTCTTGCCCTGAACCGGTGTAAGAATCACACAGAAAGATGGTCTGTTCACACCAAGTCATTTGATTGAAATCATTATATGGTCCATTAGCAATTTCACTCACACACCCGTCCAGCAGGATCAGGTTTGTGCTCACTGTAAGGAGATGAAACTACATCGCTCCCATTAAAACCATCAAAGCTGTGTGTAATGCAGCATATGCGTAGATCTTTTGCTTATGGTCCGAGCGATCTAGTTTTCTCGTAGTTTAGATGGGGTGTAACGGGTGCATTGACAGTGGTTACATTTACATGCACACACACACACAACTCCTACAAATTTGTTTATTTAGAAAACCCGTTGTTTACATGCAAACCAATAACCTGGCAATGACGGTATACCACATTCACAGGAGTTTAAAAAAAATCTGGTTATTCCCCAGTAGTGACGTCAAAATGGACAATGTCCTGTCAGAAACATTGTATTTGTTGTTTATTTGAATAGGGACAGATACAAAAAAAACATAGATTATTACATAAAGAACAATCTGATGCCCGTTTCACAGTGTTTATAGCCATGGCTAATTCACAACACCTGTCCCTAGAAGGGCTTTTAACAGTTAAGATAATAAAGAAGTAAAACATTTTACAGTGAATAGCCTACAATAAAATGTCCAGAAACCAGTTGGCACCAATAAAAATAAGTGTAGTAAATAAACACATTCACTCGAACTCACACAGATCGCACACCTCACACACACACACACACAGCGTGCGTGCGTGCGTGCGTGCGTGCGTGCGTGCGTGTGTGTGTGTGTTTATGAGCCATACCTTTATTCTGTTATTCTTGATTTTGTCATGAAACGCATGTATAGATCACAGCATATGTTTATATCCAAGGCACTTGAAGTTGTGGATCAGTCCTGCTGTTGACTTGCAGAACCTGTTTGTCAGAGGCTTTTCCTGGGCTGTGACTTTGCCAAGCTGAATATCTCGCCCGTCCGTGTCGCTATATACACATTTCTGTGTAGAGACTTAATCTGTTACATATGAAAAGTCTTTGCTGCCATTGCACCATATTCATGTGTCTCATAATAACAATAACATGCTCCATTTAATATGTGCCTAAAGCTTCTCTGTAATCGAACTTTTCTCTGGCTGAAAAGACATTATGTGGGTTGTATAAATAGAAAATACAGCATTACTCGGAAACATTTCATGATGTAGTTGTGATGTCACTTTTTTGGTGTTTAGAAAAAGTGGCAAAATGTAATTAAGTGGAAAAAACGTGTGGTATGTTTTTTTTTTGTTTTTTTTATTCTATGCACTTTTTATGCTATCCCTTCTGATTTCCCCATAAATGTATTGTAATTTTAAAGCTTTATGCTCTTTGAAAATCAAGGCAAATTTTGCACTCAATTAAGATTCACCAAGAATGTACGAGTCTCTACTCTGTCCAGACAAGATGGCAATAAAAAAGGCTCTCTTAAGTTAGCTAGTTAGCCCCAAATATGACAATCCCATTCCTTACTAACCATTCAAAATATTAACATTTACATTAATGCATTTGGCAGAACCTTTTATATCTGATGTGACGTTCAATGAATACAAGGCACACAGCTGATCAGGATGGGTTCTTGCTGTTTGCTAGTGCCATACTTGTCGAGGTTTGACGATATTTTTTGTGTTTGTCAATTTCATGCATATGTAAATGTATATAATCTGTATATAATATCTGTTTGATGTGCATGTGTATTTCCATACTTACAGTAATAAACCAAGTGACTGGCTGCTTCTTTGCTTTAGCTGTTGATTGACACTCTTGAGCACTACACATACTGTACATATTGGAGGAGAATTGGGCCTTTTGCTCATATATGCATTTAACCTCTTAAATGTCACTGGCCCACCGCTGGGCTCAAAGCCATTACATATTTAAAACAGTAATATCCTATACTAAACCTTAACTAATCTTGACAAACTAATCTGTAGTTTTCATATTTGGTGACTGATTTTCAAAATAAATTACAGAGGAGCCGTAATTTATCAATTTGCAACAAGAATATTTTCATATTCCTAAAGCGTGTTCAGACCTTTATTTTGAAATAGCGATGAACGTGAAAAATCATGAAAGAATGGTAGAAACCTCCTTTTGTTTTCATGCCAAGAGTTCAAAAGATAGCATCCATTCAATTATTTTAGAAAAAAAGGGTCTGAAAATGTTTTAAATATAAAGAAAAAAATTATAGATTCACCATTTGTGATGTGGCAGCGAGCTATAGCGCACATACGTGTTATTTTTATGTGTTTCTTAGAGGTTGAATTCATATAAAAATCTGCCAAACTTCCCATATTACTTCTGAATAGAATGTCTACTCATAAATTGTATGAAAATTGTGGAAATAATGGTTCAGAATCAGATCACTCAAACCACATATGGAAATGGAGGCGCCCTTATATGGGCAGTGATGGAGTCTGGTTGTCACCTAGTGAAAGAGTTTGGTACTGCGCCCAAACAAAAACTTACTGAAAGCTCATTTTTTGAGATATTAACCTAAATTTTGAAACACAAGTTGTTCAGATTTTTTACTTAGATTTTTTTTTTCCCAGTTGCCCAGGTTTTAAAAATACACATTTTACAGAAAATATGAATAATTTTTTTTTTTAGATTGTACATTTCCATAAACTCAAACTTCTATAACTTTCTTAATTTATTTGCACTTCTACAAAAATCTGCCAAATGTCTTCTTTAAAACAAGACCAATTGTACGTCTATACTCCAAAGCATTCTTTAATTACAACCATTTAAGTTCGAAATGTTTATTTTCATGTCTACTCAAAAAAAGGGGGTGACAGGTTAATATATCCTATATAATATACTGTAAGGAATCATAGTCTGCCCTGACCCAGATTCCACCTCAAGATATGGTTGATTCTGCTCACTCCCAAAGATGGCTCATTTATCATAGAGAAAGTGTTGACATATTTAATCTATTCTATAGAAAACAATTGTAGAACAAGTTTGAAATTATAAAAGCCAGATGTGTTTTTAAGGCCTTATGGCCGATGTGACCGTGACTATAAAGGTCAAGATGAGACGTTTGTGCATAGACAGGGGTTTTTAAGTAAAGGACCATTGTTTAGAGGTGTCGTGGAAGTTTCTTGCCTCTGAGAAGAGTTGATTGTCCTTGGAGAATGTTACATTTAGCCTATGAGAGTGGGACGTCTCAGCTTCATTAACATACAGACCACAGCTGTTACAGCAGGAGCAGCTTCACTACAGCTGGTAAACTAACAGGATAAAGGCTTGAGTTTCGGATGTTCAGGAATTATTCCGACTCAAGGTGCTTCAGTGTACTTCACTACTGTGATAAACTAGGGGTGAGCGGGACACAACCTAACACGGGGCTAGTTGTCACACACTTGTTTTAAATACTTCCACACATGCCAGTATGACGAATCTTAGTGTGTTTATTAGTTGCCATATCAACACTATATAGAGAAAAAATTGCGCCAAAATTCAGAAATCTTTGGAAAATATCACTGAGCATTAACAAAAGTAATTTTTTTACTTATGTTCATTTTTCATCTCTGTATGTGTTTTATTTAAAATTAGACAAATCTGATATTATTTTAATCTCCAATCTGTTATTTAACAGTTGAGATCTTCCTCTAATGCTGATCTAACCAGCAGAAGACACTCGCCGGGTTTAAACCCCAGTTGTGCAGGCGGGGCATGTTGTCACACTGCGTTACAATGAGACCCTATTAGAACTATGATATTTTATTCTATACTTTTATCAATTCTGTTGAGAAACCATGAGAAAAAGGTGAATAAAGACTGAGAGTCAATGTTCAGAAATGATTCATTATTCTTTCTTTTTTTTGTGATCAACTTTTTATTGTCAACATCCATTCAAACAAACAGACAGGGAAGGGAGAGCCACAGACATATCATTCATCATTTAACAATATGAAAGAGTGAGAAAAAAAAAGAAACAAAAAAAAAAACACCTTATATAGTCATACCTTTATATAGTCCAATTTGTTGGAAGAAAAACATTGCCATGCATCAATGGTGCTAGGTTTAGCCTTGTTAATTTGTGCTGTTGTACATTCACAAGTCACTATTTTATGTAAGCTATGAATCCAATATGTTTTTGCACACATGTGTGGAGTAAACCAGTTCTGTATTATTGTCTTCTTTGCAGCTGTAAACCCAGCAAACAACATTCTCTTTTGCAATGATAGAGATCAGAATCATCACTGAGAAGACATAAACCCGGATTAGACATATCATCGATTCGATTCCATATAAAAAATTAAAGTTGTGCCATAAGGGTGTGGTGTTACAATTATTCATTTGTTTTGAACTATGCTGTATATCTGTAATTTATGGTGTGTTTGTTGTCAAACTCAAAAATGTGTTTATTTTTAATCATTAAAAAATGCCATTATTTTATATGAAAAACTAAATAATTGTATTTTATTGAGAAAATATTTTAATATTTCTTGTAGATATTTTTTTTTATTATTAGATCAGATTACATTTTAAGCTGTAATATAGTCATGTGACATTGAACCATGTCACATTTCACTTCCAAAATTTCAGGGTAAATCAAGAAAAAAGTATATGCTGTATTAATGAAACAAAACCACATAATTGTACTAGACGTGTGAAACTCTGAACCCAAAGTAGGTTTACAAAAATGGAGAAAGTCAAAGCGTGATGCCTCGCTCTCCCCTACTTCATCTTCATCGAGATCTTCAATGTCCTCTTCATTTTATCTTACAAAACCCTACAGTATATCAAATAAAACAGTCAAATATCAGACATCAGTGGTTTATGATTTTAGACAAATGAATAAATGATTGTTCCTCGATGCTCTGCACTGAAATTGAGTCGTTTGTGTGAGACTATCATATCTTCCTAAATACAAGTTTATCATTTTGCTGAAATTGGATTATAAGGTTTTTCTTTGAAACTATTATAAAAATATTTAACTATGTCTTAATGCAAACCAAAAATGTATAAATACTCATAAATAGTATTAGGCTATAACCAGTATTGAGGGTAAAACATTACAAGTAACGTGAGTAAAGTTATGTAATCAGATTACTTCTTTCAAGTATCTAGTAAAGTAACGCATTACTTTTAAGTTTACAACAAAATATCTGAGTTACTTTTTCAAATAAGTATAAGTATAGTTACTTTGTTTTCCCATGTGTTGACTGACAGCTCTCTTGTCCCCATGTTGAGAGAAATCGTGGGTAAGTGCTGAGGCGTTGTGAACATGATAGTAGGCCTATTGTAGTTCTAGAATAATTGTGTGCAGGCATTTATTCATCTCACTTGCAAAAAAAAGAAAGAAAGAAAAAAAAGCAGATTCAGTATTCCTCAAATTTAATAAAAACAGTGAAATGCAAAATCAGAATATTACACAACCTGCAATAATTAAGTGTTAAATTACACAAATATACTTGATGTATTTAATCTCACTTTATTAACCAATGTTTTTGCTGCTGACCTTCGATGATCCACTTCAACCATACTAAAAAAAAAAAAAAATACTTTAGAGAAACATCACATATGCTGATGCAAAAGTGTTGAACTTTCTTCTCCTGCGTCCTGTTCTTCTCCTGCAGAGCTAATGAAGCCTATAGGCTACCACTGACTCCCATTTACAGCATTAGTTAAGAGATTTGAAATTTGCCATGTATTGCACTTGATATCGAAAATAATAATCAATAACCGATAATCAATATTGAATCGAATCGGAATCGAATTGTGAAATTTGTGTCAATACCCAGCCCTAATAAACACCACCTGGCCGAAGCGAGCGTTGACACGTCACAGAGCAATATGGGTTGGAGATGTGTGAGTTTTATTCTGTTTTTCAACTGTACGCTAATTAAGTACGAAATGACTTGAATTCATTCACACGGACCACACCGCTACTATTGAATTCAACGTATCATTAGCGCTCGGATTCGCTTCCACGGTGCTGTCAAGTACGTCAAGTGTCCCTCTCTACAGATAAAGCGTTGTCGGGATTAGACTGAACTCGTAATACACATGCGCACGCCATCGGCGTTCTCACTGGTTCGCGTTTTTGAAGTTTGCGCAGAAAAAACGTAAGAGTTTTCTGTTAAAACGGTGTCTTGTTAGCTCTGTCTAAGTTAATAACTAATGATCGTTGCGACGGAAGTGAATCAATCAAGCTAACTTTAGCTGGACAATAACTTTATTCTAGAGCTGCTATAAAGCCAAAACACTTTACTTTAATTTCCTATTATCAATGTAAAGCTGCTTTGGAACAGTCTACATTGTTAAAAGCGCTATATAAATGAAGATGACTTGACTTGACTACGACTCGCAGTCTGAGGTAAACTAAACACTATTGGCTATTTGAAAAATGAGGAGGAGCAATTCAAGATGTCGGGCCTTAGCTTCTGTTTCAGTGGAAATCACGTCAGCGCATCATTCCAACGCCTTTAAGCATAAAACATATAGAAGAAATCAAAATACTGGGGTACATTGGTCCATTTTGAATCAGAACTATTGATTTTAGTAATGAATCAATTCTACTGATACTTCTCTGTCCTTACGCCATCTTGGATGGTTATCACTGAGCTTGTTGCTATTCATTTCTCTAAAGGATGCTTTGAATTTGCTTTCAAGAAGGACTCTTAGAAGGCAACATAATAGTTCTTTCTTTTGGAGTCGCTCAGATCGTGCCTTACAAACTCAGGAATGAGCCAATCTCCTCACCAGTGAAAGATCTGCAACCCACAGGGTGTTTCAGTGATGCGTGAACAAGAGTGGCGCTCTGATTGGTTAGTCAGCCAATGCCAGATGTAGAGAGGACAATAAAACCGGCTCAGTCCTCTGACAGTCTGTCAGCAGTGCCATGGTGTTCATGAGCTGTCGTCTCAGCTGAAAACAACAACATACTCTATCAGCTCACATCTGCAACTGACAACATAAAGTGGTCCACAATCACCAGTTTGTCCATTTAAAGGTAGGGTAGGCAATTTCAGAGATGCTAGCAATAGCAAGCTAGTTTTGAATCACATAACATTACTATAATAATGAACATCAACAACTGACAGAGCTCTTACTCGTACCACCTGACTGCTGCAGATGATGCGGCGAATGCAATGATTGGATGAATGTGTTTTGACTTCCACAGAATATACACTACCGATCAAAAGTTTTAGATGTTTTTTTTATGTTTTTAAAAGAAGTATCTTCTGCTCACCAAGGCTGCATTTATTTGATTAAAAATACAAACAAAAACAGTAATATTGTTAAATATATTTGTACAATTTAAAACAGCTGTTTTCTATGTGAATATATAGTGAAGTGTAATTTATTCCTGTGATCAAAGCTGAATTTTCAGCATCATTACTCCAGTCTTCAGTGTCACATGATCCTTCAGAAATCAGTATAATATGATGATTTGATGATCAAGAAACATTTATGATTATTATCAATGTTGAAAACTGTTTTTTACATTTTTATGTCATGATGCTATGATGAATAGAAAGTTCAAAAGAACAGCATTTATCTGAAATCTAAAGCTTTTGTAACATTAAACACGACCCTTCAAAAGTTTGGGGTCAGTAAGAATCTTTATTAAATTTTTGGGGGATATAAATAAAATAAATCAATACTTTTATTCATCAAGGATGAGTTAAACTGATCAAAAGTTACATTAAAGACATTTATAATGTTAGAAAATATTCGATTTTAAATAAATGCTGTTCTTTTGAACTTTCTATTCATCAAAGAATTTTGAAAAAAAATTGTACACAGCTGTTTTCAACATTGTTTTTTGAGCATAAAATCAACATATTAGAATATTTCTGAAGGATCATGTGACACTGAAGACTGGAGTAATGATGCTGAAAATTCAGCTTTCATCTGTGGAATAAATTACATTTTAAAATATATAAAAATAGAAAACAGTCATTTTAAATTGTCATAATATTTCACAATAATACTGTTTTTTTTTTTATTGTTTTTTATCAAATAAATGCAGCCTTGGTGAGCAGAAGAGAATTCTGTTAAAAACATTAAAAATCGTACCGATCTAAAACTTTTGACCAGTAGTGTACATGTCCACGTTTTAATATTTACACCACTTCTATTATTGAGTGCTATCAGGATGTGAAGAGAGTTTAAACCAGAATAACAAAGAGTTTATGAAAAAAAAAAATGCCTACCCTATCTTTAACCATGGAAATGAACGTGTTAAAATTCTGAACATGAAGAAAACATTTCATTCTACACTATTTCTGCACTCTAAGAAAAAAAGGTTCAGTGGGGTTCTGGTTCTATATAGAACTCTAGGGTTCTTGACTCAATTTTAAAGAACTCTTTATGCCAAGAAGGTTCTGTAAGGAGAAACGTCTTAAATGATCGCATAATACTTTCATATTTAATGGGTTTATCTAGTGATAAAGTATGTTTACAAGCTGTTTAATTCATAAAATTGTATTAAAAGATGAATGGAAACTAAATTAATTCATTAAAACTAGATCCATGATGGTAACGCCTAAACGGTTCTATATATGAAGACAGAACCCTTTAAAGTTCTATTAAGAACCTTTTCTTCTATTGACATAAACTGTATTTCCAGGCTAGTTTCTGGAAATAGAGCAGAAATTCCAATTAAATTTTTTACATTAAATATAAAAAAAATAGACGTTTTGCACATTTGAAATAATTCACAGACCGTTGCATCATCAGCATGTTTAAAACACGGTCTGTCTCTTACAGTTTTACATTCGAGTACTTACGCCTATCATCCAAACACAGTGTAGCTTTACCTTTTTATCGGCTTTCTTTGGCAAGTTCAAACCTGAAGGTTTCGCTTCTGACGAAAACTCCTCAGCCCCAGTCGTGTTGCTTGGATTGGCGGGCTTCTTCCTCCAGGGATTTAAACTGTGCTTGAGTTTCTCATTATGCAACAGAACTGCCCGGAGGTGACGTGCCGCTAGCAAACACTATTTATCCTGCCTGGTCCAGAACACATGCAGCTGTCCTCCATTTTCTCTCCTGAATAACACAGGGTGTGTCACACTTCATCAGCGAGTCCGAGCTGGTTCAGGATTTACTTTCCATCTCACCTTCTCACACAGAGCAAACATGAAACTATTCATTCTCAACCAGCATCACACATTACATCCTTTTCAGAGCTCGGAAAATAAAGGATCTACATAATGCACCCATTAATAAAGCTTTCCAGTAGAGTCTTTCTCCCTCATGCAAAATGAAAGAATTCCTGGCAGCTTTGCATGTGATGATTCACTGTTTCCTCGAGTTAATCTAAGAAAACATCTGTCTTGTCAGACGATAATACCCTGTGTGTGCTGTTAAAGTGGTTAGATTGACTTTAGATAAACACTGTCCACATATGGCTTTTCTAACACTCACACTCGACTTAGAGTCCTGAACGGTTTACAGTAAGTCACATTTAAAGAAAGAGAGAGTGAAAAGGAGCTTACCTGTTAGTGTTTGTCTGAGAGTCAGTGAAGCACATGTCCATCTCACGGTCCACTCGTCTGAGGATCTCAGGGATCACTCATGGACTGTGGGGTTGGGCTTGCCGAATACACAGAGGTTGCCAAAAGCCACAAGACGGTGTCCTCAGCATCTTGCTATGCATGAGCCGCTAAGCCAAGAAGGAAAATGTTAACTGGAACAATGTGAGGCGGTCAATAAAAAATATGAGGCAAGCGCATGACTCGACCACGACCATTTATGAACTTTCTCCACTGACTTTCTATGATGTTCAAAGTGTTTTAATGACCCTGAGTTTTAAAGGACAGCTGTCTGACTCTGAGATGCGAACGGGAACATGGTTTGTGTAACATTAGCAACACATTATTAGCTGTTTGATAATGTAGTCTAATCATATTCATTACCGTCATGTGTCCGACTTTGCAAAGAACGACACACAAAAAAGCATTCTGATACATGGACTTGTAGACGAGCCTGTATAATTCACTCTTCTTCTGCTGAATCAGTTTCTACACAGTTATACAGTAAAGTTGAGTGAGTATCAGCTATTCTGAGCTGGTGTGAGTGAGTGGAGACGGGGCTAATTTGCATATTCATGCATATTCAACCGTTACAGGACCTAAATTATAAGTTTTATACCTTTATGTAAATCTGAACTAAAATCTTGGTCATGACCATGTTGCGTTTTGACAGAATACACTCACAAACAAGCGAACTACTCATATCATGCCATGAATCACTCAAACTTTCCCTTTTTTTCTTTCTTTCTTTTTTTTAACCTTTTTTGAGGCGTAATACATTAAATGACCAGAGGAGGTGAAATGAACTCTCTTCTTTTTTTTTTATGTGTTACAAATCAAACGGATGCAAACATGTGTGTCAATTATTCAACAGAAGCAACAAGTCACTGGTTAGTAGGTTTGCTATATAAAGTGAAAGCGATGGACCGTTTTCACCATTGTTGCCAAATATGCAGATTCATTGACCACATGTTGACCTGTGTGTGTCACACACTGTAAATGTCACAGTCAAGCCTGCCAATAGAGTTTACAGCAAATATGCAACATGTAGAAATATAAAAGCATTTAAAACATTTCTGAATTGTATACATTTAGTATTCAAACATAGATCTCGCTGCATTTTTGGAAAGTTTATAATAACATTAGGGGTGAGAAAATGATGGTGTTTGTATGTAGTTTATTCTTTCTAAGTGCCTGCACGAGTATAACTGTAAATACTAACATTACATCTCACTGTAAATATTTGGTTACACTGTATTTCGTTAGTCCACTTTATAACGTTGCACCTACATGTCAACTAACTTTCATTAGATTATTAGACTGTAGTAGACTAGCAATGTTAGGTATTAGAGTTAGGGTTAGTAGAATAAGTTGACATGCACTTGTAAAGTTACTTATAGTCAGTAGAATATCTGTTGAGGAGCATCACAATAAAGAGTTAGTAGATATTAAGCAGACCGTCTACTAATACTCTATAATACTCTAATGAGAGTTAGTTGGCATGTTGCAAAGTTACTCATAGTCAACAGAAAGTCTAAAGTCGACCAAAATAAAGAGTTACCAAATATTTGTTCTAATCATTTACTGTAAATAATGAATGAATTACAGTTGTTAATGATTGCTCAAACACATTTCTTGGAATTATGACTCATTTTCTTGAAACTCAACACAAATTCCTAACTTCTTCTCACCCATTTACCCAAACTTCCTACTTTCAGGTCAAAATGAAGCTGTCCACTCAAAACCATTAAATCTTGCTGAAAACCAAACTTTTCCCTCTGACATCACACACAAGCCCTCAAAAACACACACACTACAACATAGTCTTACACACTGGTGAGATAAATTCAAAACAATACTACACAAAAGTTCTGAAGAACACCTACACCTGTTTCTGATGGAGGCGACGGGGCAGCGACTCGTGTTTGGCTGAACTCATCATCACACCATAGACATCAACATGGTCAACAAGAGTAGCACCAGTTTCATCCGAGACTGCTTGCCTCCTTTCCCTTCTTCCTCCTCTTCCTCCTCCTCCCTCCTCCTCCTCCTCTTCCTTCTCCTCTTCCTCCTTCACCTCCTCATCCTCTTCCTCCTCCTTCACCTCCTCATCCTCCTTCTCCTTCTTCTCTTCCTCCTCATTTACCTCCTCCTCCTCCTTCACCTCGTCCGCCTTCACCTCCTTCTCCTCTTCCTCCTCCTTCACCTTCTCCTCCTTCTCCTCTTCCTCCTCCTCTTCCTTCACCTCCACCTCCCTCTTCCTCTCCTCATCCTCCTCTTCCTCCTCCTCCTCCTTCACCTCCACCTCCGCCTCCCTCCTCCTCTTCCTCTTCCTCCTCCTCCTCCTCCTCCTCTTCCTCCTCCTCCCTCTTCCTCCTCTTCCTCTTCCTCCTCAACCTTCACCTCCTCCTCCTCCTCTTCAGCCTTCATCTCCTCCTCCCTCCTCCTCCTCCCCCTCCTCCTCTTCCTCCTCTTCTTCCTACTCTTCCTCCTCCTCTTCTACCTCCTCTTCCTCCTCAACCTTCACCTCCTCCCTCTCCTCCTCCTCTTCATCCTTCATCTCTTCCTTCTCCTCATCTTCCTCCTCCTTCTCCTCATCTTCCTCCTCCTCCTCTTCCTTCACCTCCTCCTCCATCCTCCTATTCCTCCCCTCCCTCCCTGTTCTGACTTGAGTGAACAATAAAAAAGGGTTCGACAACGATGTGCTTAAAACTTAAAGCTTAAAACTTAAAACGTACAAACTTTTGCGTTTTCAGGCACCAAAACGACGTTGTCGTGTAAACGAACGGCCGAAACGCATAAAAAATATTACATTTTTAGTTGAAAACGGTATCGAGTGAACAGCCCCTTAGATTGTTTCCATGATTCCTAGTATGTTCTAATTTGTTACCATGGCAACTCATTGTTTAACTTGAGTTAAGGTGATGATACACAGGGCAACCTTTTGAGCAATGTTGCCGTCAATGGGCAACCAGATGAGACACAGGGCCCACGACCGATCTAAATGATCCAGATAGAAATGTATTGCCCATTTTCAAGGAAAGTGCCCAAGCAACAATCACTCGGTAAGATTGCCCAGCAACATTGCTCAAAAAGTTGCCCTGTGTATCATCACCTTTAGGAATAAGTTGACATGCACTTGCAAAGTTACTTATAGTCAGTAGAATATCTGTTGAGAAGCATCAAAATAAAGTGTTAGCAGATATTAAGCAGACCGTCTACTAATACTCTATAATACTCTAATGAGAGTTAGTTGACATGTAGTTGCAAAGTTATAGTCAACAGAACGTCTAAAGTGGACCATCGAAATAGTGTAAGCAAATATTTTTCTAATCATTTACAGTAAATAATGAATGTATTAAGACCAGTTATCATGTTTTGCTGATATATGAATATTACAAAAATTATATTTAGTATATTATATATTCAACAACCTCCTCAGAAGCTCCGTTTGCGAGAGCAGAGAGTCACACATTGGGGCAAAATAAACCTCCTTATCTCATTCCCACAGTCATGGTTAATATATCGATGTCTGAATATCAGCATGACTGATACGTTTTTTACATATAGTTGTGCAAAGAAATTCAAAAGTAGGCCATCTTTGTTTGGACCATGAGAAAGAAAAGGGCAATGTTATTTGAAAAGTTGTTTCTGTCTTCAAGTTCCTATTCAGTGTGGTTTGACACGTGCTGGAAAACAGTCATAAAAGTGCTGAAGTGCAGAACTGTGTGGTTGTGGTGGCACGGATATGACAAATGCTAGAACTGAATGTTTCTGATAAGAGAACACTGTAAAAAAAACACCTAATTCAACTTGAAAACTTGAGTATAATCTGTATAATCAAATTGGCTTTACAAGTCAAAACATAAAAAAAATGAAAGTTGAAATGTTGTCATATTGATTATATATAGCCTATATATATATATTTTTTTTTTACAAAGATGGTGGAAATGCAGAGATGACGTCAATGCTGCATTTTCTCACTGATTCTTGCAGCTCTTTTATTAATCTATATTTTCCAAACTGATCTTACGGCTTCTCCTGCAATATTTATAAACATAAATGACCAAATGAATCATAGCTGAATCAACGTAAGTGAGAAAGACAGCACTATAATGAAAGAATAATTGTAATTCCTGTAACTTATTGTGAAATTCTAAGAACTACTGACATCCAATATCACCATTGCACACATGTGCAAATGTCTTCCTTCGATGACTTAGTACAGATTTTCCAGTCAAGGCAGGATCATCAAACTTACAGGACCTTGAAACACAGATCTTGCATGAAAGTTATATTTACCTGCCTGAAACTGAACATGTGTTGTTCATTCAATAAGGGCTAATTCTGTCATCCAGAACTAAACTAAAACTAAAATTCCATCTAAACAAAATATTTTCTAATTGAGCTCAATTGGTTGGGGCAAGTTGTCGCATTTATATTTGGGCAAAGTGTCACATGTGTTTCATAGGTTCACTTCTCAAATAAGTGTCAATAAACAGCAGTGTAGGATAATGCTAAATCTGGCAACCCAGCTATAACAGGACACATTCCACAGCTTTAACCAGTGTTTTCTTAAAGTTAAGATAAAACATTCTTTAAACAACATAATTATTTATGTTGGCCTGAGAAACCATGAGAAAGTCAAAATAGTGACATTTTAAAGACAGTGTGCAATGTTATTTGACATTTGATTATTCCACTTATGTAGGCCTACTTTGAAAACCTACAAACCCGAAACCTGATTTCTTTATGCTTTTGCTTGCACGTTGATTATTGTGAACTTTAACTTGTATACTTTTGCTTTAATAATAAGCTTATTTATTAGAATACAAAATAACATGGGGCACGGAAAAATGTTCTGAAAACAACATTTTGCAAGTAAAAACAAGGTTAGGAAAATGTTGTACTAACATCATTGTAACCTTTCAACATTGTAATCATGACAAGAAAACTGGACATTTTAATGTTTTATAAACATTGTAAATTGTTGTTCCCACATCATTTTTAATAAGCTGTGTATATACATATGCACTGTAAAAAAAAAGTCAAAAATTTCTAGTGACTGATAACATCTAAATTTTTCAATTAGTCTGACGTGTTATTTCTCATTGAGTTAACAGACTATTGCAACAAGAATTGCACTTGGGCCAATTTAAAAATTTAGATGTGACCAGTCACTAGAAAATTTTGACTTGGAGAGGTTAGAAATGTTTTACAGTGTGGCTATGTGATAACATTCCACTCTATTCGGTACATAAACTGATAAATAAACTGTTGAAACCTTTTTTTTTTTGTCTTTCTTTTTTTTCAGGGGAGATGATTGTAGTCAACTTGACTTTCATCACAATATCACAAAACATTCTGACAGTTAAACCTTGGCCTCAATACATAATAGCCTATCTATAGGCCTATGATGAGTAACATCGAAACTGTAAGGTGTTACCAAACAATCAGGTAAGCTCTACTTTCATAAGTTTTTTTTTTTTTTTTTGGTAGCTTGAGGCCTGATAAGGTGGAAAGCACCGTATCTTTCATTCCACCGGGTTGCCAGATCACACAAAACACGAAAAGCTTACAATACACATCATGTCAGCAGTATTCATATATTAGAAAACATATTATTTACCAATCAAATAAAAACAATAATGCATGATATACAGTGTATAATGGACTAACGGGGGACACGTCGCCTCATTACTGTGTCAGGGTGAATATGAATATTTGGCAACCCAGAGTGAGTCCAGTCGACTGTCGAAGGGAAAAGCGCAGATCTCCGAGCGACCGAGTCAGGAAATGTTGTTGTTCGGGTTCCGGACGCACATCTGAAGTCGGCCTGAGAGTTTGGGAAAACCGGTTTGCGACAATGTTAAAGGACCCTGTATTCCAGTTTGGGGTGTTTTACGCCTTATTGTGTCATTGTGCATTTGGTTTTGGTGAGTATCATATTGCTAAAGCTGCTTGTGCTAACGATGTCTAACGTTATCTATCTCTGTTCACATGAGCGCGTGCGTCCAATAATATGATACGTGTGATTTCAGAAATATTCAGTAAAATAACAATTTATACAGTAACGTTATGTTTTAAATAATCGCCACTTGTGTTTGAGCTGTAGGCTATAATTCAAATGCGTGGATCATTTCTGGTAACCGAGCTGCGGTTCCCATATCATAGGCTATCATTTCCCAAATCTGGGAAATGTAACGTTAAGTGTTTTACAGTTGTGATTCCCCTGCCCGAAAATGCATTCTCGTCTGGGCGGTTTTTGAGTTCAATCTTTATTTAAAAAAAAAATTATAATAATACCCTAAATATCTTGGGATTCAAAATAGTTCACGTTGTTGTTTAAAAAAGAATGCTAGAACTTGTGTGGTATAAACGCTTAAGGCCTGTGCGCGCACACACTCAAACAGTCTCCTTCATAATGTGTGTTTTCCAGAATGGCATACTAACTAAGAGAGTCGTAGTCGAGGGACTTTATTTGTAATGTAGATAAAAATGTTCCTCCTGCTCACTAAGAACAACGACTGAAATGTTTACTGTGCTAACGGTACTTTATGCTTAACAAACAAAGGTTTAGCTTACATCGCCACAATATTTCACTGATAAAATTGACCAACCAAAAAGTGCTGAAGCGATTTCTTCATATTAATAAATGACTGAGGCGGCTTCAACTCTTTTGTAAGTGTTTAATAGGGCCTATAGCAGGGATATTCAATTAATATTACTATACTACTGTATAATAATACTGAATGTGGGTTCAGGGTTTTCCTCTTGAAGACTGGACCATTTTTATATTTTGCTTAAAATAAGTATCTACTAAAACCAAACAAACAATGTACATAATAATCAAAACGCCTTCATTATGAGCAGAAAACAAAGTTAACTAGTCATTTCAAAGTTCGTTGTCTTTCCTTGCCATTTACAAATAATTTTCCCAATTTGGCTATAACTAGGCTATATGTTTATTTTGAAATGCTCGTAACATGTTGATTAATAATGCTAAATGTAGATGAAAAAACATCTTGTCACAAATCTGGTTTAAACAGTCACTATATTTGCAGCATTGTTGTTTTCTGCAGTGTTTTAGCGAGAGTATCACACTAGTTTCCTGCTCACTGTGTTTCTGCTACTGTTGTTATATCTCTTCCTTTGACGTTTTTGCCTCTAGATGAAATATTAAGAGTGGATATAGAGACAAAAGATCATTATCATAAATGACCTAACGCTTGTGGTGTAAACTACTCCGTTGTTTCGACACGCTGCTCACTTTAACTACAGTAAAATGGTGCTACAGTTATTATTATGTGTTGCGGTCTTGTTGGAATTGAATATGCCTGGTCTATAGCTGTTTGGTAAGCCAGCCAAAACACCATTTTATTATTTCACCTGTATATTACCCTAAAGCTTCCACTAAGAAAAATATTCAATTACAACGTACAAATCAACTTAGCAACAAGACAAACACTGCAGTGCATTACCGCAATAATACTGTAGTCCTGATGTTCATTCACTGCGATTGATAACTGAGGCGCAGGATTGGCGTCAGTTGCTTTTGTACGAAACGAGAGCAAGTCTGTGATGTGATGTGATAATAATACTGATAATAATTAGTGGGAATATCTGACAGCTGAGTGCCATGATCAATCTTTCTGAATCAAGAACTCCAGAGAGCTGTGATATGTAATACGATGTGTAATAAGATATGTGCTTCTGTAGAGAAAAAAACAATTCCCAGACAGCAAACGTGTTTTATAAAGAGCACTTTGTCTGGAAGGCATCTAATCAAATCAAGTCACGTCAAGCCACATGTTACAGTACAGACTGTTTCAAAGCATCTTTACAGTGATAACAGGGAAATATTGCAACAAAGTTTGTTTCTGATAGCAGATCTTGAAGAAAACGGTGTCATAGTCAAGCTTAAGTAAGTTCAGTGAGTTCATTTCTGTTGTAAAAAAGTTATTGATTTAGTTCATTTATCTATTCAGTTTCCAGATTCCTGGTAGAGAGCAACATTAATCATAAGAAGCAATCCATTAGTCTGAGAAGTTGTTGTAAGCATGCAAGAGAGGACAGTGCAGGCCGTCCATCATCAGACATCAGGACAGACATGAAAATCTGCAGTGCTGTGTTGTTATATATTGTAACTTTATTTTCATTGCAACACTCGCCAACCCACCAAATGCGGGTAAATATCAACTGTGGCGGGTAATGCTGTCAAATCACTTGCCAATTTGGTGGGTTACTCATTATGTTTACTCACTTTGCTGGGGAAGTTCGTGTAGACAAATCTGCGCAGATTTAGCGCAAATCCTCGCGAGTCATCATGATTGCGCAGAATCTGCTCATATCTGGCTTACTTGAACACACGTCACTACGCAACAAATAACGGCGCGCTTGTTCATTTGGATTGAAGCAATAGCGAAGATTAAAATGCATAAAAAAGACTGTTATTTTCCAATATCCTACATTTTCTTGATGTTCTTTGTACTGTATTGATCTGTCCACGTAAAACACATTTTTGGTGACGAGGATAAAAGAGGAAGGGTGGAGATGCTGGATGACTAGATTTTGTGACTAAAATACGTGAGTAACACTGAATAACACGCAAGTAACACTGAGTAACGAGTAACACGCGAGTAACACTAAATAACATGTGTGTAACACTGAGTAACACACAAGTAACACACAAGTAACACTGAGTAACTAGTAACACTGAGTAGCTAATAACACGTGAGTAACTAGTAACAGTGAGTAACACGTGAGTAACGAGTAACACGTGAGTAACGAGTAACACTGAGTAACGATTAACACTGGGTAACATGCGAGTAACATGCGAGTAACACTGAGTAACGAGTAACACTGAGTAACGAGTAACACTGGGTAACATGCGGGTAACACTGAGTAACGAGTAACATGTGAGTAACACTGAGCAACGAGTAACACTGGGTAACATGCGGGTAACACTGAGTAACGAGTAACATGTGATTAACACTGAGTAACGAGTAACACTCTGATTACATGCGAGTAACACTGAGTAACGATTAACACTGGGTAACATGCGGGTAACACGTGAGTAACGAGTAACACTGGGTAACATGCGAGTAACACTGAGTAACGAGTAACACGTGAGTAACACTGAGTAACGATTAACACTGGGTAACATGTGAGTAACACGTGAGTAACGAGTAACACGTGAGTAACACTGAGTAACGAGTAACGTGAGTAACACTGGGTAACACTGAGTAACGATTAACACTGGGTAACATGTGAGTAACACTGAGTAACGATTAACACTGGGTAACATGTGAGTAACATGTGAGTAACGTGAGTAACATGTGAGTAACATGCGAGTAACACGTGAGTAACACTGAGTAACGAGTAACACTGGGTAACATGTGGGTAACACTGAGTAACGAGTAACATGTGAGTAACACTGAGTAACGAGTATGAATGTCCCCTAACAACCAACTCTTGTTTGTAATTACTATTGTGTACTTTATTTAATTTTTTTGTGCTTCCTTGTCATTCGTTCATCATCTGCGCTTTATTTTTCGTGAAGCATTACTCTGTTGCGCTTCTGCTACGATAAACAGACATCCACTCTTGTGAGTGTTAGGGAGAGTCGCGCTGACGATTGCTAGAGAATGTGGTGTTTAGCGTCGGGGTTCGAGCACGACTCGGAGCAGGGCGTTTAGGATTGGAGTTGAGATGCACCGATATTAACATATTGGCCGATACCGATAACCGATAATTCGTTATTTTTGAAAGCCATTATTGTCAGAAAAAAATCAAAATCCAATTCTTTTAATATAATTTTTGAGAGCCTGATTACAAAAATAAAAGTTCCAAGCACACAATTAAAATGTTCTCATGATAATGTTATGTAGCCGATATGACAGACTTCTTTACTGTATTTTCCTTTTTGATTCCAATCATATTTCAAGCAATTAAAAACCATCATGGTGAACTGATGATAACTGGGTGAACTGTTTCTATATGATAACATTATAAATGAACATATATCGGCCGATATAACGTGCATCCCTAGATTGGAGGATGAGTTTTGGAAGAGAGGGTTGTGTTGGTTTGGGTTGATTTCAGTTATTATCAACATTGTCCAACAGTGTTTTTGAAATGTCCCTTACCCTAATGGGATGCCTCATAAAACAATTTACTTTCAATTCCAGGAAGTTTTTTAAAATCCCTGTGGACACAATGCTCCCGGAAAAGAGGCTCTGGGCAGTCGGTCTGTCGCCTCTCTTTATGTAGGGAGACTTGTGGAAATGCTTAATGTTATGATTTGTGAGGTTGAGTGGTGGAGTCAGTTATTATTCATCATCAAGTTGTTCCTATAGAACACAGCAAATATGCAAATAAAATATGCAAGTACTTACTAACAAACCTGTAGTTTTAATATTTAATATATATAATCTATATATATATATATATATATATAATATCTGTAGTCATCACCTAAACTTATGCTTAACATCGATCTATATATATATATATATGAAGAGTTCAGATGCAAAAGCCTCTAAGTGCCATCTGAAATTTTCTTCTAGAATGATAATTTTTATCAAGCTCGTATATTTAAGTTCAACAATTTCAATTAAATGGCAATGCAAACGACCTATTAATTGTCATTTAAGTGAAATTACTGAACTTAAATATACAAGCTTTATAAAAATGATCATTCTAGAAGAAAATTTCAGATGGCACTTAGAGGCTTTTGCATCTGAACTCTTCATATGTGTGTATATGATAAAAACCTCAGTATTTCTAATTATGTTTATCTGAAGATAGAATAATCTATATATAATGTAACTTTTAGTTTCAAGTTTTAAAAGTTTTACATGCAGGTACTTGCATTTCTCCTGCCTTTATGCACATCGGATGGCTTGCAGAGGCAGATTTCCCTTTACTTTAGGGTTCACTTAGCACTTATCAGCAGGGATTATATTTCTATTGAACTCCATAGTGTCGGTTTGCAGTGGGTCTCAGATGACCGTAGTTCGGCTTTAGGGCTCAAACGTTTGTTCGTATGATTGCTTGTGTTTGCGTGAGAATGTTTCTCTCATTTCTCTCTCTCGCTCTTTCACTTCCTTCCTGTTGTTCTTTTCATTACTTCGTTTCTGTCTCTTGTATTTCTTTCTCAATTCTTGTTTGCACCAAGTGTGCCAGAGTCAGCCAGCCGATGTCTTGGCCAGAGTTTGCTGTCGAATGTACAGTATGGGTGCTATATAACGGGGCACAGACTTTGGTTTTATTTTCACACATGTGTCACAGTAAAAACCACAGCTAGGTCTGATGTGAGCGGGTGTGAAAATGTCACTCATCACACGTGGTTACAGCTGCAAATCAGTGTGGCCTTTAGCATTGTTCGACTGCGACGCTGCTTCTCCGGCTGAAATCAGAAGACAAAATAAACAGCGAACAAACACAGGCTTTTATAAGCAACCGCCTACTGCTGTTTTACATTCCCTGCACTCATGGCAAGGCACAAATAAAACCCTTTTATTTTAGCCAAAATAATAATGTCAAAGGTCACAAAGGTGGCATGTGATCTCAGTTCTTTGGCAAGGCTGTATATATATATATATATATTCCCACTGAAATACTCTCACATCAAAACTAAACTGTTAGTAAGCACTGTGTTAACAGCACTAAACTTCCTCTTAAGTGCAAAAACTGATTTCTGCTTTCTAAATTTCACTTCTCTTCAACAAAGTTTTCTCAAACAAGTCTGATTTAAAAAAAAAAAATTATTAGGTTGATTTTCATTGAGAATTTAGCAACATTTTTCCTCAAAATTACTATTCAGAAACCGCATTATGAGCTTTGCTCAACTGTCTCGCAGTCGAAATATGTCTAGATGCTGTTAGTTACTTGCTAATGTTATGTCCGAATGGTTTAACAATTAACTCTACAACAACAAAAAACAGCTCATTCCACTGTTTATAAAGAAAAAAAAGTCAAGAAGACATTGTTTTTTGCACTATTGAGTGGTGTAACATTTCATAGTCTAACATCAGTGATAAAATCTCCCAGTTATGGCTTTGTGGTTTTTTTAATGTACACAATTTTTATGAGCAGTTTTTTCCCCTCAAATCAGAGTAATCATCATAACCAATGTTGTCACTCAGTTTACTATGTAAAAACGTAGTTAAAATGATCGAGTTGTAGCACCTAATCTACCAGTCTGTGGTAATGTTTCTACTCTCGAGAGTGTTCTACGTCTTAATATTGTGCAAGAGAAGCTTTTCCTGTGACTAGCCACCACTTCCTCAGATCAAGACGACCCCGTTGAGCTGAAATAGCATGCAAAACAATGTACAACAGACAACATCCCAACCTGCAAAAGGGTCATTTCAGGGAGGTATCCCGAAGTAACCCCCTCCAAAACGGAAGGAGGACACGGATATCACCACAGAGTTGTTGTCCCTAAAATATATAAAAGCAAAATACATAATTTCTATAGGCTATAGGCCTATGCAATTATTTGTTAATAATGTTACAATATGTAGATTACTTTTACTATGTATTAGTGCTGTCAGTTAAACGCGTTATTAACGGCGTTAACGCAAACCCATTTTAACGGCGTACATTTTTTTAGCGCGAGGTTAACGTTCTTTTTGGCCTAGCAAACTTTGTAGTTTTTTTCACATGCTGTTGCAACAACTAGTAACGTTAGAAAAACTACAACACCACACCGGATCTAGCTAGACCGGACACAAAACAACAGGCACGCCGCGTACACACTTGTTTGGGTTCGCGAGCCGGCCGAAGAGTAGAAAGCTAACGCTACGTTTTGAGTGGATGGCGAGCGCGAGACGCCGAAATGGATGCCAATAAGATTCTGAATGGAAAGTTTACTTTCCAAGTTCCATTGACAAGACCAGAGTGATCTGTGTGTTTCGTCATTGTGAACTGAGCGATCATCGCAGCGCGTCCAGTCTCAAACACCACTGGATGGCCAAGCACACACACAGCTGATGCGAATTCTCTGATGCGATTATTTGCTCCAAGTGAGAATGTTAGTGTGAAATTGAACACTACAGTATATGCCCAATGTTGTTTTCAATAAATAAAAACATTTGCACAAAGCAAGCCGATCCACGTTTCCATGTTGATAAGAGCATTAAAATGAGAAAAAATAATGGGACAAAAAGAAATTACATTTAGAATAGATAAAAATGTGTGATTAATTGCGAGTTAACTATGACATTAATGCGATTAATCGCGAGTTAAATATGACATTAATGCGATTAATCGCGATTAAATATTTTAATCGTTTGACAGCACTACTATTTATATAAGCTGCTTATACTATTTATGTAAACTGCTTTTATTTATATTCCATTGCAGCTTTAAACAGGTCTAAGGAGTTTGTTGTTTTCATGTTTCAACTAGCCGGCCTGAATAATATGAATGAAATGAAACTTCATTGTCTTTTAATGTCTTTTACAATCATTTATCCCGCCATGGGCAAATGCTGAAGTCACGGTTACAAACTGTACAGCGTGCAAGACTGTCATTATGTTTTACTCTTATTAGACAGGTGTGCACTTTCGTGTAGTCTGGTGTAAAATGTGTCTTATACTTTCGTTTTTTGTGGCGCTCTCCCTCTGGTGCTCCTGTGTCTAGATACACTGAACTGATTACAGTTTTTTTTTTTTCAATTGCTTAAGCACAATTTTGAAAACAAAAGTTGAAAACCAATTGTTCAGACTAATGAAAATATTTATTTATTTTCATTGTACTCAAGTCAGCCAATACTGAACATTTCAACAGAACATTTTCCAGTTTTCATACAGTATTACTGAACGTACCATTGTACTGTAAGACTGTTACATAAGAATACAAATCCAGTTCAGTAACGAATAAAAAAAATTATTAAAAAAACCTAAACATCTCTGCGCCTCGCTGGATCTGGCCACAGGACCTCGGCAACATCACAGGCTATGTTTACATTTGCAAGGCAACGTGGGAAGAATCTTTTGGAGTGACGAATTCTCCTCCCTCGGTATTAGTCCGTGGTTTATTACATGGTCTACAATTGTTTCCAAAAACGAAAACAAATTGGGTTGTCTTCCCTCGTCCTCTCCCTCTTCCTCTTCCTCCACATTGTGTTCTCTCCCTCGTCCTCTCCCTCTCCCTCGTCCTCTCCCACTTCCTCGTCCTCCACATTGTGTTCTCTCCCTCGTCCTCTCCCACTTCCTCTTCCTCTTCCTCCACCTTGTTCTCTCCGGATTCCCCCTCTCATCCGCACTCTTCCTCTGACACCGTCCATTTTTGTTGAAAAATGAACTTACCTGTTGCCTTTTTATAGTGCGTAAACCTGATTGGTGTGTCTACAATTAAGCCCCAGTGTGTGTGTGTGTGTGTGTGTGTGTGTGTGTGTGCACTCCTGGTGGCTGTGTTTAACCAGTTGGTTCATGTGTGTGTTCATTTGAAAGTCTTTGCTTTGAAATTGCAAGGAAATTACATCATGATAAATTTCTGTGCCAAATGTATACAAGCATGTTTAGTGTTTTGCAAATCACTGTGTGTGTAATGTTTTGCAAAAAGTGTGAAGCTGACAATGTGCTTACAATCGTGCAAATCTAGGCCGGGGTTTTGCTCCTTGAGTGCAAGGTTTTGCTAATTGTGGGAAAGTTTTAATTTTGGTGTGTAAGCAATTGAAAAAAACTGTAGGCTAATTCGGTTCGGGAGAAGAGATAAAAGCCCGCCCACACTGACAAGTGATTGGTTGATTTACCGAAACAGGCCAATCAGATGCTCTCTATCGTACATGCGCTTCATGAGGCACACACATGTGACGCAAGGTCTCTCGCTCCCTCTCCCTCTCTGCCTAACTTTTATTTCTGTAGTACAGGGGTCTCCAACACGTCGCTCGCCAAGGGGCCGTTCACATATCGCGTCGTCTGCGCGCTCGAGTTCGTTATTTCAAATGTGGGCGCGCTCGTTTTTTCCAGGCGCAGCGAGATGGACAGGTCATGTGACAAGAACCAACCAATCAGCTTCACCCTTTCCGTAACAACATTGAAAGCCCAATCAACATGAACGAATAGAGAGCCTAAGTCCCTCCCCTCCGCTTCCGGCTCATGGGACCTTATTTCTGAAAAAATATGTATGGTAGTCAATGGCAACTTATCTTTTTATTCCATCTGAACTGTGCCCTGAATTACACATATGATGTTTGTCAATTTAAAAGATAATTATGAAAGTCAAGAAAGTCGCAGTTTGTCATAAAACAGAAGAGTAACATTTAGTTTTATGTGAAAATCACTCAATGAACTACATCTCTCGTCTCGCACTATGTGTGTGTGCGGTCCGGTACAAAACACTCAGGCATGACGGCGTAACGTTACGATTATAACGCAAGACTATAGAAAAAATGACAGACGTTAGCTTCAGTAAAGTTAGCTTCATTCATTTTTTGAGAAAAGGTATGACGTCACATGTGCGCCTTTTGGGTTTGTAGTCTTTGTAATTACGTATTTTCAGTCTTACACCTCAACAGTTTTACATCAAACTGCGACTTTCTTGACTTTAAAATGTATCTTTTAAATTGACAAACATCATATGTGTAATTCAGGGCACAATTCAAACGACATATTTGTTGTCTCTCGCCATTGACTACCATACAATATTTTTCCGAAATAAGGTCCCATGGTGGTCCACCGGAAGAGGAGGGACTTAGGCTCAAATACGTAATTACAAAGACTACAAACCCAAAAGGCGCACATGTGACGTCATACCTTTTCTCTCAATGAATGAAGCTAACTTTACTGAAGCTAACGTCTGTCATTTTCTCTATAGTCTTACGTTATAATCGTAACGTTACGCCGTCATGCCTGAGTGTTTTGTACCAGACTGCACACACACATAGTGCGAGACGAGAGATGTAGTTCATTGAGTTATTTTCACATAAAACTAAATGTTACTCTTCTGTTTTATGACAAACTGCGACTTTCTTGGCTTTCATAATTATCTTTTAAATTGACAAACATCATGTGTGTAATTCAGGGCACAGTTCAGACGGAATAAAAAGATAAGTTGTCTCTCGCCATTGACCACCATACATATTTTTTCCGAAATAAGGTCCCATGAGCCGTAAGCGGAGGGGCGGGACTTAGGCTCTCTATTGGGATTCTGTGATAACCGTGATAATTTTGGTCACTATAATCATGAAGTGAAATTTTCATGCCATTTCATCTCTAGTTATGATCAACTATAATTATGTGTTTTTACAGTATATGCAAAGTACAATTTTCTATTAAAAAAAATGAATCTCTGATTCTGTTCTTTTCTCTGACATATATAGGCCTACAAACACTTTTTTAGGTCTAAAACAGTTTGGATAGTTGTTAATATGAGAGTTATGAGACATTACTTAAAAGATTATGGGAAGTATCTCTCAGCCACTTTCATTTTTAAAAAGTAGCTCTCAAATGAAAAAAGGTTGCAGACCCCTGCTGTAGTATTTCTCCGCTGAATATACTGTATACTTGTATACCTGTTTATTTCATATCTCTCTTTATCGTATTGCATTTATTTATGCCGTTGGTTGAGATTAGTTTGTTTGCTTATTTGCTCTCATTTTATAACTGGCCTTTTACTTTATTTTGCATTAAAGAAAAGTAGATTTTTCTACTGTTCTTTGAAAGAAAATCGGTATTGTCAGGTCACACTTATAAAAAAGAAAAGAAAATTGCAATCGGTGCATCTTTAATTATTAAAATATATTTTTGAAAAGACATTTGAATATAGCCATCATTTATATTTGTCTGCTAAACTCATTTCAAACCTTTATGCGTCATATCATATGATTCAAACCTCAAAACCTTATATCAAGGAAATGACGCATGTCTGAAAAATGCCTCAACATTTCAGTACCTGTTGAGCAATACTGGAAGAATCACTTGTAATCATGAGTTTGCAATGGTGTCTAAATCTGAGTCTAACCTGCGTTTGTTTTTCTACAGTTCCTTCTGCAACAAACTTCAGTGTTGTGTGTCACAACTTTGTCAATGTGCTTTACTGGAACTACAGTGATCCAGCTGAAGAGATGAGGTTCAGTGTACTGGTCAAACCTTACGAAAGGTACGTGTGTGTGTGTGGGTGTGGTTGTGTGTCAAAAGCAGCTGATAAAAACAATTTCAGAAAATCATGTGACATTTCCTAATCACAAGACACTCATTCTGTCTCCTGTATCTGCAGTGATCCCCGAACCGTCTACACGTCCCAGATGTACCTTGATATCAGCAACTACAGCAACGACGCGGCTGATGATTATATTGTGGATGTGACAGCATATGTTGGACAAAAGAAATCTGAACCTGCCTCTATTAGATTCACATACAGCAAAGACTATTATGATGAGAAAACACATAAATATAAATGTAAGTTCTCTGAGTATAACTTAATAATATACCAGGGTTTTTCCTGCATGAGGCGGCCGCCTCCGTCAAATTTCGGGCCGCCTCCGTCTGTCGACAAAAACTCAAGACGGAATCACATGATTAGATACCTCTTTTCCACCGACATGATTCCTCAGCGGGTTCACGGCCGGGTTCCATTCCATTCTCAAACCGTTCTGCGCATTTCGACTGCATCAGAATAAGCACGAGCCCGGCCCTGGCCCGAGACGCTCAAGCACAAGTCCGACAGCTCATCAGAATTATCAGCCCGAGTCCGACTCGAGTCCGTTTTTTTTATTATTATTACACAGCGGCAGCCTGCCCTATTTGCAGCCATTAAAATAGTTCAGTTTTGTTAGTTATGTTTCTTTTCATTTCTTTATCATGTTAATTTAGACAAATGTTTTGGAGCATTTTTTTTTAAATGACGACCAAGCAGCCGAACCGACAGCGAGTATAGCCTACAACATGTTTGATCAATTTAGCCTCTCAAATCAACGCTAATAGGCTACTTTACTTGGCTACAATCCATAGATAGGCTATAAAACACTTCAAGCATATCACACAGACAGTTAATTTAACAAATGATTATTTATTAAACCACAGTGAGTAAAACAACTTTTTTTGAAATAGGCTACTGAGGCAGGCTCAGGCTGCTCGAACCAGCGCTCGCAAACGAAAGGAGCAATAGCCTATCTAAACCAATTAAATTAAATAAACTTGCAGGTTATCTTACCTCAAAAATGCACGACAGAACATGGCCATTCTTTTTTCCAGTAGTTTCCAACAGTTAAACGAAAATAAAAGTCCAATCAAACGAAAAGCATCCGTAGTTTCCAACAGTTAAACGAAAATAAAGTCCAATGAAACGAAAAGTTAGAGCAGTCTTTTACAGAGCATCGTGGAGAAAAAGAATAGCATCCACAGTGTAGCCTAAGGTTTTAACCCAGTCCTCCTCTCTTCTATCACTCTTCCCGCTGCGTTTTAAGTTGGCCATCTGCGATTTTTTTCTCTTAATATTCTCCATTATTTGCACATGAGGTGAATCGTGGGTCGCGCTGATGGGAAACCTTCTGTGTGTGTGTGCGTGCGTGCGTGCGTATGTGTGTGTGTGTGTGTGCGCGTGCGTGCATGAGACTGTCATGTCAGTCATATGTCACTGTGTAATTATAAGATTATGAAAGTTATGAGGTTATGAAATGTCTTTCTATGTTTGTTTTTCTATCGTCGTCGTCAGCTTCTCATATTTTTTTAATTAATGTCTAAAAATATAAAAAGAAGGATAACCCAAAAACCTGAAAGAGACACATTTTTCTGGTTGTGAAAATGTGTAAATGAAAGCAAATGATTGTTATTCAACCACAATGTTGTTAATATGGCCCCCTATGAACTGTAAATAAAATCAAATTATCTGATTATTAAAATACCTAAAAATAAATAAATACATGCTTGTAAAAAGTGGGGGTTTTTTTCACCTTCTAGCGGTCATTATACATAAAAAGATGCACCAGATTAATGCATTTATCTTTAAAATGTACAACATTTTCTTACGGGGGGGCATGCCCCCGGACCCCCCTAGAGGTACCGAGCTATCGGATTTTGCCACCTCCGCCTCATTTTCAGCCAGGAAAAACCCTATATACAGTATTATACTTTTTTTTTTTACAGTGAAATTAGGGTTTGCAATTTGCTATACTTGTACATCCGCAATTTATTCATCCCAAAACGGAAATTCAAAACTTTATTAGTCTTTTGATTATTCTTAAGTGTGCTATAGTTTTAGTAAACGTTAAGCTTAAATATCTCTGAAAATCTTGATTGATGAGATGTTCAACTGACAGTGATGATGAAGTGTGTAACGATACACTCATGTCACGATACGATACTATTGCGATACTTTAAAAACTTGAATTGAATTGAATTAAAATTGAATTGAATTTTGGATTTAAATGTTAGATTTGATATTACATTACAGGAATGGACTTGAATAGGCTTGGACTTGGTCATGGTCCCAAATTCACATGACATTCATGATTCTGAAGTTGAAAACACAGAATTATGTTCGACACACATGCTTGACTCTGTCCCTGACTACATATAAATAACGTAGGCCCGTTTTACTGGTAATATCAGTCACTAAAACCACGATGTCCCATCTCTCCCTCTATTAATGCACAAAAGAAACCCTGAATCGTCATACTCCTAAAACTACAAACGTGATTCAGTGATTTGAATGATGTCTGTGCTTTGACTTTGAGTGCCGCTCTTCAGATGATCAATGCCGTCAATCATAGTTCTAATCAAAATGACTGTTCCCGAACTTAAAAGAGTTAGTTCATCCAAAAATTAAAAGTCTGTCTGCAGTTACTCACTCCCATGTCGTTCATGCGCACGCACATCCACTTGAATGTGCTTTGATCAGTGAATCTGTTCATCATAATAACTTCCCTATAACTTTAACTCTTATCTTTTTGCTGCCTTGCGAAGCACTGCTCTTTCCCTTTGGGAAATGTGAATATTTAGATGTCTCTTGCAAGAATAATGTTAATATTACAGTTTTTTTCCTTGTTGTTTTGACTGCATAAGCAATATTGTGCTTTTTTTTTCCCCCAGGCTCTTTGGACTTCCCAGCTGTGAATACGTCTGTCCACAAAGATGTGATTGACGTGTCTTTTTGGCACCCTTCCTTATTTTATGAGCATGGTATTCCGAACGAGGAATTCAAGTACACAGTCACATATGATGAGGTCAGAAATGCAGTCAAAAAACATTGAAAGAGATGTAATCTCAAAGACTCCTCCATGTTACATTTATCTTTTCTGAAATCACTATTCTATTCTCCGTCTTCAGGAAACGTTTACACACTCATGTTTTGAGGATGAGGATCTGTGCAGTACACAAATCCACCTTAACCAAAGCTTGGCCGGACATTGTGTTGAGTTGAAGTTTGAAGGGAAGATCGCTGCTATTCCTACACACACCTCCAGAAACGTGTGTGTCCCTCCGCTGCAGACCCACACCGGTAAAATGCCCACACATGAGCTGTGTTTGAAATCCCCTGATCTCCTCACTGACTCTTCCATGTCATGTAAGTCACTACATGAGGAAGGTTAGTGTAAAACAGGGTTTCTCAAACTCGGTCCTGGAGGGCCACTGTCCTGCACAGTTTAGCTCCAACCCTGATCAAACACACCTGAGCAAGCTAATCAATGTCTTCAGGATCACTAGAAGCTCACAGCTAGGTGTGTTTGATCAGGGTTGGAGCTAAACTGTGCAGGACAGTGGCCCTCCAGGACCGAGTTTGAGAAACCCTGGTGTAAAGGGATGCACCGGTATGAACATTTTGGCCGATAACGATAATTCTTTATATTTGAACGCCGCATAGGCGTCAATTTCGGTGGGACGGTGGGGACGGTGGGGACGGTGGGACGGTGGGGAAGGTGGGGACGGTGGGGACGGTGGGACGGTGGGGACGGTGGGGACGGTGGGGACGGTGGGACGGTGGGGACGGTGTGGACGGTGGGGACGGTGGGACGGTGGGGAAGGTGGGGACGGTGGGGACGGTGGGACGGTGGGACGGTGGGGACGGTGGGACGGTGGGGACGGTGGGGACGGTGGGGACGGTGGGGACGGTGGGACGGTGGGGACGGTGGGGACGGTGGGACGGTGGGGAAGGTGGGGACGGTGTGGAAGGTGGGGACGGTGGGGACGCGTAACCACCAGATTTCGTCATGAGTCATTTTACACCCACCACTTTTTTGGTATTAAGTGTTACATATTATTACTCATGTTCATATTATTATGCATATTATTGCTCATCATAACCACTTAAAACTGTCAAAAAATCTAACCAGAAATTTGGTGATCACTGATCGTTGTTTAGGTCGCCTACATTAAACCGTTAAGCTTTTTCCTACAAGCCTCAATGAAGCGGAAACGCTTAATGTCAGATAACGTCCATAATAATTGGACTTTGGGTTAGATTTTTGACAGTTTTCAGTGGTTATGATGAGCAATATGAGAGAGAAAATTTGGTGATCGTTGTTTAGGTAGGCTACATTAAACCACGTAAAGCTTTTTGCACGTTAAAGACTTATATAAAGCCCATGAGAACCTTGTGGAGTCAACCCACAGCCGCTCGCTGCCCTGCTGAAATGTGAAGCAGAAACGCCTAATGTCAGATAACATCCATAATAATTTGACTTTTGGTTCGATTTTTTTTAACCTTTTTCAGTGGTTATGAGGAGTAATATGAGAGAGAAATTTGGTAATCATTGTTTAGGTACATTAAACCACGTCATGTCATATTGTCAACATGGTACTTATGAAGCTGAATAGTGGGTCATAGTCTAATGCTTTTTGAAAACTAAGGCTTTCTTCTTCATAAAACGAGTCGGACATCATCACATTTTTGTATACATTTTTATTTATTTACATTAGTAAGCAGGACATCGTCTTTCAAAACATGACCTCACCCAAAGCACATCTCAAACCAAACTGACGCCCATGGAAAGACGATAACCGATATATTACCCGATAAATCTAAATTTAATATATTTTTTGAGAGCCTGATTACAAAAACAAAAGTCTCACCATCCCAAGCACACAATTATAATTTTCTCATTATAATTTTATGTAGCCGATATGACAGACTTGCGCTGCACATGTTGCACTTACTTTACTGTATTTTCCTTTTTTAAGTGAATCATATTTCAAGCAACTCAAAACCATCATGTTGAACAAGTGCGCATCTGAAGTGTCTCAGCTGAAGGAAATGATCCATCATCATATATATCAGTTTTAATATATCAGCCAAATGTTCTTAATGCGGCGATAACGATAATATTAATAATGAACATGTATCGGCCGAAACCGATATGGTGGTCGATATATATCGTGTGCATCCCTAGATTATGAACACTGATGTCACATTCATGCACCAGAGACGACTGTGAAACACTTCAATCACAAACGGTTTGTGGAATGCATGAGGTGCATTCTGGGATTTAATGAATGCACTGGATAATCTCCACTATGGTTTCAGTCACCTCTAGTATTGCACTTGGGAATAAGGGGTGTTTTTTTTGTTGTGACATATTTTAAAGGTGAAGAATTTCATTTCTGTGCCACTAACTGCACCAAACAGAATTATGATCTGTTTATTATTGGTAAAATATTGTAATATTTGTAAAATATATATTTTTTTATTATTATCATTATTAGTAAATTTAGTATCAAGTATGCTGCCTCCTAAAATACATTGGTTTGGCCAAATTTTAGTAGCTTGAGTATTATTGGTGGATAATCCCATAATGCATTGCAACAAGCTCAGTGGAATAAATCCAAGGGCGTTGGCTTAAGGCGAGACACTACAGGTGAATAGGGTAAAAAATGTTAACTAGCAGATATCACCATGAAACTTTCCTCAGTTGATTACCTGCATTAAGATGAGAAAAAATTGATTACAAGTTTTCTGTAATTTAATGTTTAAATATGCAAATTAGGCAATATCTAATTAAGTATGCCCTAATTTGCATATATTTAAAAAAACGAAATCTGAGTATTGGATAAAGCCAGGTTAAAAAAAATGTTTCATTGTGTTCACACATTTCCAGAGGGATTTATGGATATCTACTTTTGTTATCCTGTAAATCAGAATATACTGTCAATAGCCTTAAAAAAAAAAGATTTTCACCATGTTTTTTGGAATAAAATGTTATATAAATCAGGCTAGGAATAATATATTTACAAATCCCTCTGTAAATGTCTTCATAATATAACTAGGTACAAGACTGGAAGGTTTGGTGTATATCGGTGCGACTGAAGTGGAGATTTCGGACTTGAAGAATGAGAGAAAAGTCATTTTGAGAAAACGGCTTTAAAGATTTATCATCAGCCAATGAGATTGCGCATTTAGAGTTAAATCCCCCCTTTTACTTTCACGAGTGGTTGCTGCTAAAAAGGAAATTACCATATTTGGATCCGACAGCATTGTGCAGGAGAGAGAGAGCTTTCTAACGGTGTACGTGATGAGATCGCAAGGACGCAAACAGACAAAGTGTCGTAAAATAAAGACCTAAATGTGTATTTCGGACTTTTTTTCACCACAAGTCTGAAAGAAGACATGCTATTGAAGACAAATATCCCAAAATCTCAAAATTGACCAGTAAAAAAAAAAAGATGTTTTTGCCTGCCGTGTCTCACCTTAAGCAAGATAAATGTTGCAAAAATATATTGGGAATTCATTCAATACCAATAAAGCAGTATTTAATCCGGTATCTGTCTGAGCAATGGCAGGTTGGAGGAGCGCCTCAACTTATTTGAGAACTTGTGTAGTTTTCCCTCAGTTTTGTCTGATGCTGATAGTGGAGCTTCACCTTCAGCCTATGAGAATGCCAGTATGTTGTGAGTACTAGAGTAGATGGCTTCACTGACATGTTGTTTTCTGTAGACCACTCAGTATTAATCATGGTTTTGCTGGGAGTTGGGATCGTGATGCTCTTCATTAGCGCAGGCGTTGTGTGGATCCTCTCCAAGAAGTGGTCCAAAATCCCCAAATTTCCTGAAGCTTTGGTTGGTGTCTTTTGAGTTCTTTCACTTTCTATTTCTGTTTTTTTTTTTTACATCTGACATTATGGTATATGCATGTTTCACCTAAAATGGTGTGTTTAACCCTCATGTTGGTCCAAACCTCTATGTCTTTTTGTCCTCTGTGGGACACTTTGGTCATTGTTGAAGAATATCATTATAGACCTTATTCAAAGCAGCGCCATCTTTGATTTTTAATGGGAATGAAAACGAGACTGTGAGGGACAGACATGCTTCTCTTCAATGGGCTGTACTGTTATTTAATGTGTTTTTGGATTGTTCTGCTCATGAAACACTGGAAAAATATCTTCCCAAGAAATTTCAGTTTACAAAAAACTCCTGACAATATAAGCCGTGGAAAATTGTAAGTAATCTAGGAGCGTTATTCAGCTTTTTACAGCGGATGCCATTGAAAACAAGCCAAAACTATCCCTCACAGCCTCACACCTGTCATGGCGCTGCTCTGAATAAGGTCTATCCTCCTGGGACCCAGGAATAGACTTTTGTCCACTGTAGTGGACATTATATTTTAGTGAATTTCTCTGACATCATATATGTCACATGTAAAGGGTGTCCTGTAAAGAGCAGATTCAGGACTTTTCAGAGACACCAAATGTTTGGAGGTTTCAGCATGAACACAGCTTCTCCTTGGTCTTCAAAAATGTCTGACATTAATTTAGTGATCAAATGTAGGAAATGTGATAATATATTGTAATTATAATTTAAATCGGACTACTTTTCAAATTGTATTTCATAAACCAACATCTCAGGAAAATGTTACGGGGTTTCAAATCAAAAAATGACTTTCTGTCACAGAACAGGACGTTGATTTCATACATCAGGACTTACATCATGTTTATCAGGCATTCTGGGAGACACAACACGTGAATATGTAAATAAATTATACATCAATATTCCTATGAAATATTAGATATTATTATTAAAATGTTGCCAATTATTACTCCAATTATTACACTTCTTTTTTCATTAAATGTTGCTCCAAGAACACATTAATGTGCACATTAGATACAGTGTAGAGACACATTGCATTGAATGGGAATATTAATTTATGGCCATTTTACCCACATATTGCATAAAGTAAAATGGTGCATCAATTCATTCCGTTATATCTTTCATAACATAGTTGAGAATCATCTTTATACAAATTTTGGTTAAAAAATTTTTTTTTGGTGATTGAAAAAAAATGAAAAAATTAATTGTTTTTGCCTATACATATCATTTCATGTCATTTTATTTTTTAAACAACTGAGTCCTGGCGTCCACTACAGAGGACATAGCATTACATATGAATAAAATATTATTTTACAAAATTGTTTTTTTACCATTTGTTTCTTATGCTCTAAACAATGTGATGACATGAAAAAAAAAAAAATTCAACAAACCTTTTTTTTTTCTGGGTCTCAGGAGGCTATAGTAAGCCACAGACACACTGTAAAGTTTCAGGAGTTTCAATCGCATTTAAATACGGCGATGAATCCCCTAAATTATAATTTCGGTTACATAAATTAATACATAATGTCTGTACGGAACATGGCTTGTCCCGAAACTGCAATGATTGACAACATTCTGGCATCACGCTTGTTTGCTATCCACTATTTTTGAAGCAACATTACAGCGACCTAAGCCTTGTTATTTTCTGTGGCTTTAACCAGACCACTGTCTACAGAGGCGGTGTGGTGTGTGTGTGTGTAAGGCGTGCGGTGTTGCCATGTCCACTTATTATAAGCATTTTCCGAGCTTGGCTAAAGCGAACAAGTTTATGAAGCTATTAAAATAGGTAGATGCAGGTCGTGATATTTTGGTCTTATCTCAGTATATTATTATTATTTTGGTTTATTATGTGCTTCGACACGAATGAGTCGAGGCTCGTACGTCTTTCCCTGTGACTTCTTTTGCACCGCACTTACAGAAGAGAGAAACATCTCTGATGCACATTTAAATACGTCATTACATTTACAACTAGTTGTAGCAATAGTGTATAGAACATAATAAAGCACTAAAAGCTGAACTGACAAACTAATTTAGCTGCAGTGTGTATGTGGCGTTGTGACTTGCATACGACTTCCAAACTCAATTTATGGGCAAGAATGACACACGGAAGAGAAAAACTGCCAGCTGTGGTTGCCATAATAGATAATACCATAATAAAGACGTAAACTTGTGTACAGAACAACCTGTAAATTTCACAATTTAAAACTGCAATATATAAAAAAGGGCAAGACCATGCTTCTACTAAAATCTAAAAACTGTTTTGTACCTTTAACATGTACTGACTACCTCCATAACACCGATAGCAAAGAGAAAGACGTCTCCGAAACGTTGCTTTTCCACAAGCTGAGATAAATACTAATACATAGAAGGTGCACAGTGTCACAGAACAGCACGGTAACACACGCGACACTAAAATAATGCAATAAACATTCATTTAACAGCATAAGATGTCATTTAAAACCCTAATATAACAAAAAACTAAGAAATAACCAATTATCAAAATGTGAAGTGTCACACAAAGAACTCTGGGAATGTCAGTTTATTTATTTTTTACTTACAAAAAAGTATTTTATTGTAACATTACATGAAACGTAAGAAGGGCTGAACGATTAATCGCAGTAAAACCGCACGCGATGTGGCAAAGGAAAGGCTGCGATTATCTTATGCGCAGCTTGTCAGGAGTGCGGCTGATTGGTAGTAAATACTGCTCCATCTGAACACCAGAGGGCGCTCTCACGCAAACACGCTAAATATGCCCCGCCGCAGAAGTACAATAATGCGCATCATTCCAGGAAATCCCTATCGCTGTATCTGAATAAACAGAAGATTGAAACGCTTTGATTAAACATGACTAATAAACACACGACTGCCTTATTCTGTGTCAGAAGCCACATCATCTCACAGAAGGAGGAGCTCAACTGTCCTTATGAAGTGAGTTTGGAGTAAATGCATGTTATTAAATGTTGTCAGTTGTTGGACAAGAGGTTCATAAATGCTTCTCATGTTTTGGAAAGATGTTTGACGCGTGTTGTTTTTTCAAATGCACGTTATAAGCGACTCAAACTCAGTGCTTTCAGAGTGAGCAGCGTTTACTGAGCCGTACGTCACTGACAAGCTGCACATAACTAATAATCACACCCTTTGAGATTTTAAAACCGCGATAAGCCATCTCGATTTAAGTGCGATTACATGTAAAGTGCGATTAATCGTTCAGCCCTAAATGTAAGGTATTTTCCTCATATAGTAAGGGAATTTACTGTTAACCATTTAACAGATTACTGTAGTTTTTTTACTGTTAGAAATGTTAAAATGTTCACATGAAATGTTCCTTTAGGGCTTTAATGCAGCAGTGTGTTGTAATTGTGACGTGTCTAGTGACTTCTTGCTGATATCAGTGCCATGATTAACCAGGTTTGCTTTTCCATACGCAGCGGAACTTTATTTCCGGCCAAACTCCTACAACACTCCATTCCCAACCCGAGGACAATCTCAGCTCTCCGACAGCATCTGATGGACACAAACCACTTCTGACTGAAGTCAGCTATCCCGTTTCTGTAGATGAGAAAGACTGCGAAACGACCACTGACCTTGCTAACACAGAAGCGGATGAGCCTCAGGTTCCTGAAGAGGATGATGATGATGACTTCACGGTCTGCGGCCAGTCGTCTGACTACAACAGTCCCAAATGCCTGATTGAAATGAGTCATGAGGACTTTGCTGAGGGATACGGCCCACGGCCACCGATTCTCTTGCCCTGAACCGGTGTAAGAATCACACAGAAAGATGGTCTGTTCACACCAAGTCATTTGATTGAAATCATTATATGGTCCATTAGCAATTTCACTCACACACCCGTCCAGCAGGATCAGGTTTGTGCTTACTGTAAGGAGATGAAACTACATCGCTCCCATTAAAACCATCAAAGCTGTGTGTAATGCAGCATATGCGTAGATCTTTTGCTTATGGTCCGAGCGATCTAGTTTTCTCGTAGTTTAGATGGGGTGTAACGGGTGCATTGACAGTGGTTACATTTACATGCACACACACACAACTCCTACAAATTTGCTTATTTAGAAAACCTGTTGTTTACATGCAAACCAATAACCGGGCAATGACGGTATACCACATTCACAGGAGTTTAAAAAAATCAGGTTATTCCCCAGTAGCGACGTCAAAATGGACAATGTCCTGTCAGAAAAATTGTATTTGTTGTTTATTTGAATAGGGACAGATACAAAAAAAACATAGATTATTACATAAAGAACAATCTGATGCCTGTATCACAGTGTTTATAGACATGGCTAATTCACAACACCTGTCCCTAGGAGGGCTTTTAACAGTTAAGATAATAAAGAAGTAAAACATTTTACAGAGAATAGCCTACAATAAAATGTCCAGAAACCAGTTGGCACCAATAAAAATAAGTGTAGTAAATAAACACATTCACTCGAACTCACACAGATCGCACACCTCACACACACACACACACAGCTGTACATCTCATCTGGCGTGATCACATGCTCGATGGTGTTTTAAGCCCCCAATGGCTCCTTAGAGGCAGCTAACCCTACCCTCAACCTTAAACCTACCCATCCCCTCGCTGCCTGGAAGGCGCCGTTGGGGGCATAAAACACCAAACACCTGATCGCTCTGCTGCTGCTGCTGTATGAACCAGGCTTTTGTTCGTTTTTTAAAGGTGGATAGTTTAATTAAAGTCTTTATATTTGTAGGAAGCCAGTTCCACAGATTGGCTCCTTTCACAGAAAAAACATTTTGGGCAAAAGATGTTTTACAAAATGGAACTTTACAGTCTCCACATGTAGGAGCTTCTTGTTGATCTGGAGAGTTCCAGCCGGTTCACAAATTTCATGATTTTTTTTTTGTTTTTTGACAAAAATACCAGAACAAATACCATTTTTGACTATATTAGGCTTCATCATTCAACCAAAAGTTGTATTCCCACTCGACAACATCAGAACGCATCTTACACACTCCTGTATGTAAACGATCTGACAAGGACTCTCCAGTGTGTGTGTGTGTGTGTGTGCTTATGAGCCATACCTTTATTCTGTAATTCTTGATTTTGTCATGAAACGCATGTATAGATCACAGCATATGTTTATATCCAAGGCACTTGAAGTTGTGGATCAGTCCTGCTGTTGACTTGCAGAACCTGTTTGTCAGAGGCTTTTCCTGGGCTGTGACTTTGCCAAGCTGAATATCTCGCCCGTCCGTGTCGCTATATACACATTTCTGTGTAGAGACTTAATCTGTTACATATGAAAAGTCTTTGCTGCCATTGCACCATATTCATGTGTCTCATAATAACAATAACATGCTCCATTTAATATGTGCCTAAAGCTTCTCTGTAATCGAACTTTTCTCTGGCTGAAAAGACATTATGTGGGTTGTATAAATAGAAAATACAGCATTACTCGGAAACATTTCATGATGTAGTTGTGATGTCACTTTTTTGGTGTTTAGAAAAAGTGGCAAAATGTAATTAAGTGGAAAAAACGTGTGGTATGTTTTTTTTATTTTTTTTATTCTATGCACTTTTTATGCTATCCCTTCTGATTTCCCCATAAATGTATTGTAATTTTAAAGCTTTATGCTCTTTGAAAATCAAGGCAAATTTTGCACTCAATTAAGATTCACCAAGAATGTACGAGTCTCTACTCTGTCCAGACAAGATGGCAATAAAAAAGGCTCTCTTAAGTTAGCTAGTTAGCCCCAAATATGATAATCCCATTCCTTACTAACCATTCAAAATATTAACATTTACATTAATGCATTTGGCAGAACCTTTTATATCTGATGTCACGTTCAATGAATACAAGGCATTCAGCTGATCAGGATGGGTTCTTGCTGTTTGCTAGTGCCATACTTGTCGAGGTTTGACGATATTTTTTGTGTTTGTCAATTTCATGCATATGTAAATGTATATAATCTGTATATAATATCTGTTTGATGTGCATGTGTATTTGCTGTACATTTTACTTACAGTAATAAACCAAGTGACTGGCTGCTTCTTTGCTTTAGCTGTTGATTGACACTCTTGAGCACTACACATACTGTACATATTGGAGGAGAATTGGGCCTTTTGCTCATATATGCATTTAACCTCTTAAATGTCACTGGCCCACCGCTGGGCTCAAAGCCATTACATATTTAAAACAGTAATATCCTATACTAAACCTAAACTAATCTTGACAAACTAATCTGTAGTTTTCATATTTGGTGACTGATTTTCAAAATAAATTACAGAGGAGCTGTAATATAACAATTTGCAACAAGAATATTTTCATATTCCTAAAGCGTGTTCAGACCTTTATTTTGAAATAGCGATGAACGTGAAAAATCATGAAAGAATGGTAGAAACCTCTGTTTGTTTTCATGCCAAGAGTTCAAAAGATAGCATCCATTCAATTATTTTAGAAAAAAAGGGTCTGAAAATGTTTTAAATATAAAGAAAAAAATAATAGATTCACCATTTGTGATGTGGCAGCGAGCTATAGCGCACATACGTGTTCTTTTTATGTGTTTCTTAGAGGTTGAATTCATATAAAAATCTGCCAAACTTCCCATATTACTTCTGAATAGAATGTCTACTCATAAATTGTATGAAAATTGTGGAAATAATGGTTCAGAATCAGATCACTCAAACCACATATGGAAATAGTGGCGCCCTTATATGGGCAGTGATGGAGTCTGGTTGTCACCTAGTGAAAGAGTTTGGTACTGCGCCCAAACAAAATCTCACTGAAAGCTCATTTTTTGAGATATCAACCTAAATTTTGAAACACAACTTGTTCAGATTTTTTACTTTGATTTTTTTTTGTGTGCAGTTTTAGAGTTGCCCAGGTTTTAAAAATACACATTTTACAGAAAATATGAATAATTATTTTTTTTAGATTGTACATTTCCATAAACTCAAACTTCTATAACTTTTTTCTGTTTCACTTTCTTAATTTATTTACACTTCTACAAAAATCTGCCAAATGTCTTCTTTAAAACAAGACCAATTGTACGTCTATACTCCAAAGCATTCTTTAATTACAACCATTCAAGTTCGAAATGTTTATTTTCACGTCTACTCAAAAAAAGGGGGTGACAGGTTAATATATCCTATATAATATACTGTAAGGAATCATAGTCTGCCCTGACCCAGATTCCACCTCAAGATATGGTTGATTCTGCTCACTCCCAAAGATGGCTCATTTATCATAGAGAAAGTGTTGACATATTTAATCTATTCTATAGAAAACAATTGTAGAACAAGTTTGAAATTATAAAAGCCAGATGTGTTTTTAAGGCCTTATGGCCGATGTGACCGTGACTACAAAGGTCAAGATGAGACGTTTGTGCATAGACAGGGGTTTTTAAGTAAAGGACAAGTGACGGTGACAGAATAAGACCATTGTTTAGAGGTGTCGTGGAAGTTTCTTGCCTCTGAGAAGAGTTGATTGTCCTTGGAGAATGTTACATTTAGCCTATGAGAGTGGGACGTCTCAGCTTCATTAACATACAGACCACAGCTGTTACAGCAGGAGCAGCTTCACTACAGCTGATAAACTAATAGGATAAAGGCTTGAGTTTCGGATGTTCAGGAATTATTCCGACTCAAGGTGCTTCAGTGTACTTCACTACTGTGATAAACTAGGGGTGAGCGGGACACAACCTAACACGGGGCTAGTTGTCACACACTTGTTTTAAATACTTCCACACATGCCAGTATGACGAATCTTAGTGTGTTTATTAGTTGCCATATCAACACTATATAGAGAAAAAATTGCGCCAAAATTCAGAAATCTTTGGAAAATATCACTGAGCATTAGCAAAAGTAATTTTTTTACTTATGTTCATTTTTCATCTCTGTATGTGTTTTATTTAAAATTAGACAAATCTGATATTATTTTAATCTCCAATCTGTTATTTAACAGTTGAGATCTTCCTCTAATGCTGATCTAACCAGCAGAAGACACTCGCCGGGTTTAAACCCCAGTTGTGCAGGCGGGGCATGTTGTCACACTGCGTTACAATGAGACCCTATTAGAACTATGATATTCTATTCTATACTTTTATCAATTCTGTTGAGAAACCATGAGAAAAAGGTGAATAAAGACTGAGAGTCAATGTTCAGAAATGATTCATTATTCTTTCTTTTTTTTGTGATCAACTTTTTATTGTCAACATCCATTCAAACAAACAGACAGGGAAGGGAGAGCAACAGACATATCATTCATAATTTAACAATATGAAAGAGTGAGAAAAAAAAAGAAAGAAAAAAAAACACCTTATATAGTCATTCCTTTATATAGTCCAATATGTTGGAAGAAAAACATTGCCATGCATCAATGGTGCTAGGTTTAGCCTTGTTAATTTGTGCTGTTGTACATTCACAAGTCACTATTTTATGTAAGCTATGAATCCAATATGTTTTTGCACACATGTGTGGAGTAAAACTCCGCCATGGACGGTCCCAAGCCCGGTCTGAGAAAGGAGGAGGGTTAGGCGTGGGGCTAGCAACCCCACCCTGTAAAAAAAAACCTTTGCTACAGAAACGCAAACAAGAGCAACAGGTAATTCCGCCTTGGGGAGAGACAGGTCTTCGTTAAGAAGAAGTATGACGCTGTGCAGTGAAAACCGACGTAAATTGGAAGCTGCAGGGCCGATCTCCCTTCTCTCAGCCAGGGCAACCAACATCGGTACATGGAACGTGAGGACCATGTACGAAGCGGGGAAGACAGCGCAAGTGGCAGCGGAGATGCGGAGCTACAACCTCACCCTGCTTGGAATCAGCGAAACTCGATGGACGCAGTCCGGTCAGAAGAGGCTGATCACTGGCGAGATGCTGCTGTACTCGGGACATGAGGAGGATAACGCCCCCCACACACAAGGAGTAGCACTGATGTTGTCAAAAACTGCACAGCGAGCACTCACTGGATGGGAAGCCCACGGCCCAAGGATCATCACAGCATCTTTCCGAACGAAGAAGAAGAAGATCACCATGAATGCTGTGCAGTGCTATGCACCCACCAATGACAGCGAGGAGGGAGACAAGGAGCAGTTTTATAGCAGATTGCAGTCCATCCTGGAGAGTTACTCAGAGAACGATGTCACCATCCTGATGGGAGATTTTAATGCCAAGGTGGGGAAGGATAACACCGGGTATAAGGAAGTGATGGGAACACATGGACTTGGCAACATGAACGAAAATGGTGAGAGGTTTTCAGATCTGTGCGCTCTTAATAACCTGGTGATCGGCGGCAGCGTCTTCGCACATAGGAGGATACACAAGGCAACTTGGGTGTCACCGGACGGCTCCACCGAGAACCAGATAGACCACATCTGCATCGTCAGGAAATTCAGAAGATCTCTACAGGATGTGAGAGCGAAGCGAGGAGCGGACGTCGCATCAGACCACCATCTCGTAGTGGCAAGACTGAAGCTGCAGTTGAAGAGGGGGTGGATGGCAACTACAGCACAGAGGCACAAGTACAACACCTGCTTTCTGAGGGACACACACAAGCTAGAGGAATTTAGAGTGGCTTTGAGCAACAGGTTCCAAATACTGCAAGAACTAGAAGAGGAGGAGGAGGATACAGTGGATGGCAGATGGAAGAGAGTGAAAGAAACCATAACGACAACATGTAGGGAGGTCCTTGGACCCCTGAAATACCAGCACAAGGAGTGGTTGTCGGTAGAGACATTGAGGAAGATTCAGGAAAGAAAAGAGAAGAAAGCAGCCCTCAATAACAGCAGAACAAGAGCGGAGAAGGCTAAGGCACAAGAAGATTACACAGCCGCCAATAAAGAGGTAAAGAAGCGTATTAGAACCGATAAGCGGAACTATGTTGATGGTCTGGCAGCCGAAGCAGAAGAAGCAGCAAGAAATGGCAATATGAAAGATCTGTACTCCATCACAAAGACGCTGTCAGGGAAGTTCTGCAAGCCAGGTAGGCCGGTGAAAGACAAGGAGGGAAAAATATTGAAGGGAGAGGAACAACAAATGGATAGATGGAGGGAACACTTCGAATAACTGTTAAACAAGCAAATGCCAGCAAACCCGCCAACCATCAATCCAGCATCAGAGGATCTACCAATAGATTGCAGTGCGCCAACCAGAGAAGAGATCCGCAAGGCAGTAGGCCAGCAGAGGAACGGCAAGGCAGCAGGTCCAGACAGTATACCAGCAGAAGCATTGAAGGCGGACCTGGAAACAACGGTAGAGATACTGTTCCCGTTGTTTAAGAAAATCTGGGAGGAGAAACAGGTGCCCACGGAGTGGAAGGAGGGATATATTATAAAGTTACCTAAGAAAGGCGACCTCAGCAAGTGTGACAACTACCGAGGGATTACGCTACTGTCCATTCCAGGGAAAGTGTTCAATAGGACCAGGTGGACACCCAACTCCGTGACCAGCAGGCAGGCTTCCGGAAAGACAGATCCTGTACGGACCAGATTGCCACCCTGCGTATCATTGTCGAACAGTCACTGGAGTGGAACTCTTCTCTCTACATTACCTTTGTAGACTATGAGAAGGCTTTCGATAGCCTGGATAGGAGTGCCCTTTGGAATCTTCTCCGGCATTATGGTGTGCCAGCCAAGATCGTCAACATCATCCGAAACTCGTACGATGGTATGACCAGCAGAGTGGTCCATGGAGGGAAGCTTACGGAGACCTTCGAAGTGAGAACCGGGGTTCGTCAGGGATGCCTGCTCTCGCCTTTCCTCTTCTTGCTAGCCATCGATTGGATAATGAAGACTACAACAGCACGCACAAGAACAGGAATCCAGTGGACACCCTTCACACAACTCGACGACCTGGACTTTGCGGATGACTTGGCCTTGCTATCCCACACCCGACAGCAGATGCAGGAAAAGATAAACAGCACAGCTGCCACCTCCGCTCAACTAGGTCTGAACATCAACAAACAGAAGACAAAGATCCTCAAGGTGAATAACACCAACAACAACCCAGTCCAGTTGGACGGAGAGGCGTTAGAAGAAGTGGAGGCCTTCACCTACCTGGGCAGTGTCATCAACAATCAGGGTGGAACAGACGCTGACGTTAAGGTACGAATATGTAAAGCAAGAGCAGCCTTCCTACAGCTGAGGAACATCTGGAGCTCGAAGGAACTGGGCCTAAGGACAAAGGTCAGGCTGTTCAATACCAATGTCAAGGCGGTCCTTCTCTATGGTGCAGAGACATGGAGGAAAACAGTGGCGACGATGAAGAAAGCTCAGACCTTCGACAACTCCTGTCTGCGAAGAATCCTCCAGATTCGCTGGCCAAACACCATCAGCAACCAGGATCTTTGGCAGAGAACCAATCAGCTTCCTGCAGAAGATGAGATCCTGAAACGACGCTGGAGATGGATTGGTCACACGCTCCGCAAGCCAGCTTCCAACATCACCAGGCAAGCGCTCACTTGGAATCCCCAAGGCAAAAGGAAAAGAGGAAGGCCAAGAAATACGTGGCGCCGAGATCTGGCAGCTGATACCAAAGAACTTGGATACACCTGGAGCCAGCTGGAGAGAAAAGCCCAAGACAGGGATGCCTGGAGAGCTCTTGTCGGCGGCCTATGCCCCAGGAGGGGTAGCAGGCATAAGTAAGTAAGTAAGTAAGTGTGGAGTAAACCAGTTCTGTATTATTGTCTTCTTTGCAGCTGTAAACCCAGCAAACAACATTCTCTTTTGCAATGATAGAGATCAGAATCATCAATGAGAAGACATAAACCCGGATTAGACATATCATCGATTCGATTCCATAAAAAATTTAAGTTGTGCCATAAGGGTGTGGTGTTACAATTATTAATTTGTTTTGAACTATGCTGTATATCTGTAATTTATGGTGTGTTTGTTGTCAAACTCAAAAATTTGTTTATTTTTAATCATTAAAAAATGCCATTATTTTATATGAAAAACTAAATACTTGTATTTTATTGAGAAAATATTTTAATATTTCTTGTAGATATTTTTTTTAATTATTAGATCAGATTACATTTTAAGCTGTAATATAGTCATGTGACATTGAACCTCACCAATGGGGCATGCTGTCACATTTCACTTCCAAAATTTCAGGGTAAATCAAGAAAAAAGTATATGCTGTATTAATGAAACAAAACCACATAATTGTACTAGACGTGTGAAACTCTGAACCCAAAGTAGGTTTACAAAAATGGAGAAAGTCAAAGCGTGATGCCTCGCTCTCCCCTACTTCATCTTCATCGAGATCTTCAATGTCCTCTTCATTTTATCTTACAAAACCCTACAGTATATCAAATAAAACAGTCAAATATCAGACATCAGTGGTTTATGATTTTAGACAAATGAATAAATGATTGTTCCTCGATGCTCTGCACTGAAATTGAGTCGTTTGTGTGAGACTATCATATCTTCCTAAATACAAGTTTATCATTTTGCTGAAATTGGATTATAAGGTTTTTCTTTGAAACTATTATAAAAATATTTAACTATGTCTTAATGCAAACCAAAAATGTATAAATACTCATAAATAGTATTAGGCTATAACCAGTATTGAGGGTAAAACATTACAAGTAACGTGAGTAAAGTTATGTAATCAGATTACTTCTTTCAAGTATCTAGTAAAGTAACGCATTACTTTTAAGTTTACAACAAAATATCTGAGTTACTTTTTCAAATAAGTATAAGTATAGTTACTTTGTTTTCCCATGTGTTGACTGACAGCTCTCTTGTCCCCATGTTGAGAGAAATCGTGGGTAAGTGCTGAGGCGTTGTGAACATGATAGTAGGCCTATTGTAGTTCTAGAATAATTGTGTGCAGGCATTTATTCATCTCACTTGCAAAAAAAAAAAGGGAAAAAAAAGCAGATTCAGTATTCCTCAAATTTAATAAAAACAGTGAAATGCAAAATCAGTGCATATATACACAAATATACTTGATGTATTTAATCTCACTTTATTAACCAATGTTTTTGCTGCTGACCTTCGATGATCCACTTCAACCATACTAATAAAAAAAATTTTTACTTTAGAGAAACATCACATATGCTGATGCAAAAGTGTTGAACTTTCTTCTCCTGCGTCCTGTTCTTCTCCTGCAGAGCTGAAAGGTTAGTTTGAACTGAAACATCTACTGTACAGTTGTGAATTTGCATTTTTCTTCAGCCTGAGGCTGATTCATTTCACTTTTGGTAAAAGGGCCTTTATGTTTGCCAAAATATAACTTTTTTTGTTTGTTATTAAAACACAATCAAGCTCAGCTCAGAAAAAGTAATGCAAAAGTAACGTACCTCATTACTTTCCTTAAAAAGTAACTAAGTAACGCAATTAGTTACTTTTTTAGGGAGTTATATGCATTACTTTAAAAGTAACTTTCCCCAACACTGATAATAACAGCATTGTAAACAAGCTAAATCTTGTACTTTAAATAAAATATTACAGTATTTAAAGTGCTTATATACTCCAGTATTCTGCACATGAACAAAGTCAAGTAAAACATTATATTATAGTATACTCAAATTTACTATAGTTTCTTCTTAAAATGGTACAGTTATAAAAACAATACCTGCGACACTCAGTTGATGAATCCGTCATTGCTTGCGTGATGCAGAAACACCCAAAGTGTGCAGTTTGAAATCTGCCATGTTTTCTTACCTGGGAACAACTCTTCAGACAGTTTTGAAAAGTCAGCATGAAACAGAAGTTGCCATATTATAATTTTTTCTATACTGTGACGTATATCCGGGAGAAACGGCTTCTCGAACAAGAAAAAATGTAGGACGGGACATGATTTTGTACATGGAGAATTGATTGGATGTTGTAGTTTGCTATTGGTCGAAAGTGTCCCGCCCTTGCACCAGTAAACATGTCATCAGAGAAGAGAAGAGATCTTGCAGCAACAAGAGGAGAAGTTATTTTGAGTAGGGATTACGAGGACACATTAAAAAAGATGTACACATATAAGTAATTTAATAAAAATAAAAATAAATGAAAATTAAATTAAATTAAATATAATTAATCATAATTCAAGAATTGTCCATTTTGATGACTCAATACAATTAAACAAATGAAATGGCTTTTATTTTGAAAAGGGTGTTTTTGGTGGGCGACCGAGCGATATCGCAGAGTGGTCTCCCGCTTCACGCGTGACTGTTGCTGCGGTCAACAGATGAGACACACACACACACACATAGAGAGAGAGAGAGAGAGTCGTGAATGACCGCAAACCACGTCAAGACGCTCCGCTATATCTGTTCTCATCTGTATCTGTTGACATTTGCTTTCTCAGAGCTCGTTTGATATCGGATCATCCAGGCTGGAGAGAGAGAGAGAGAGAGAGAGAGAGAGAGACAGAGACACAGAGAGAGAGAGAGAGAGAGAGCAGAAAAGGAGGAGGCCACTCCTTTGATAAACTGTGCGGATTAAAAAGCTCTCTTCATGCAGCTGTGTTATATTTACATGCAGCAGATGTGTGTGTGTTCATAAATCACTAGAGCTGTGTGTGTGCGTGGATCTTCCTGGACAGCTCGCGTTTATTATTAACCTCGTGTCGGATCTTCAGAGACGAAATAATGTAATGTAACCTGGTAACACGAATGCAGGTAAGACACCGCGTTCTCTTCCTCACTCACACAATGCACCATGACATTATTTTAAGTGCCATCCAAATACTTATTAATAATCGTTCAGTGCGTCTACATAACAAAGTATCATACCATCAGACACATCACTGCACCATCCCAGCTTAACACACATCCTATGTCCGAACGTTCCCATTAAGTTATTCAAACGTTTTTTCCTGAACGTTCGAAACGTTCTGAGTTTTTTGTTGTGCGAACGTTAAAGGAACATTCCATTTGTTCTTTCTGCAAACATTATGGGAACGTTAAGTTACTCCTAAAGGTTCTCAGAACGTTCTGAAACATTAAAAATGTATCAACTGAAACATTTCAGGAAACACGTTTTGCGAACGACGTATAAATGATCATGATAACGTTTTGAGAACATTTAAGACCAAATAACATTGAACAAACGTTCTATTAACGTTACTTAAAGATTGTTTGCTCATAACTTTGGCTAAAGTTCTGAGTACGTTCCACCACATTACTGTTGGTAACACTTTATCTAACAGTGTCCTTGTTACATGTACTTACTATAGTAATAACAGTACACTATGCATAATCACAAGCAGCTGAACCTAACCCTATGTACAGTTAGTTTGTTGTTAATTAATATTACTCATTAATATCTCACAAGGATTAGTTCTGCACTACTAAAAATATGCGGGATCCTTGCAATTCTTGTGATTTGGAGTAGTAGTATCTTATACCATGTTAAATGAATATGGTAAAAACATGGTGATGGATACAAATGGTTACATATGAGCCGTTTCCTCCACTTTTTGTTTGCGTAATAAGCAAAGTACAGTATAGATCTCTAACTGCTACACATGTAATCCTGTGTAAGAGACGAGTTCGATGTGTGTATTTGGACCACTAACAGCTGCTTTAAACAGGTTTATGGATCTCTTGAAGTTTAGGTGCTCATAGAGTCATACATTTATATTTTAGAGTTTAGCGTGTTTTTCCACCTGCCATATACATCCACGCCGAGTGAGTGAGAGCAACACACACACACACACACACACACACACACACACACACACACACACACACACACACACACACACACACACACACACACACACACACACACACACACACACACACACACACACTTCCCTGGTTACCTGGATCTCAGTGTGTAACACAGTCCTTCAGAAACACCTGTAGAAACAACACTGATTCATCTCTTGTCTATAAAGTCTCTATTCATCTCTAAAAGCCGAACCAAACGAAAGGAAGAAATCTAATCTTGTCTGTCAAAATGCATTTAAAACACATTTATAAAATACTTGTTTAGGATCTATAAAATGTATATTGGTAACACTTTACAATAACTTAATAAATGAACTAACAATGCGCAATACATTTGTTACAGTATTTATTAATCTTTAACGTTAGTTAATAAAAATCCAGCCGTTCATTTTAGTTCATGTTTAGTTCACAGTGCATTAACTAATGCTAACAGGATTTTAATAAAGTATTAGTAAATGTTGAAATTAACATTAATAAATGCTGCATATGTGCAGTTCATTATTAGTTCATGTTAACTAATGAACCTTATAGTAAAGTGTTACCAATGTATTGTATTGTAAAGTATTAGAAATCCAACTAAATGTAAAACAGTAAGAACATTAATATACAGATATAGATTTGTAGGTTTTGCGAGTGTGTTTGATGGGAGAGTGTCCCGTGGAGACGAGGTCTGGTGTGAGACTCATGGATATGGTTATTGTTGTGTCAGGTTAGCTGGTGTATTTAGTTACTCAGGAGAAACGCGGGAGGCCTTGCTAGCGTAACGTAATATGTAAGCGCTAGTGTCGCTGCTATCTTTACAGCGTTCAAGACTCCAGACTCCTGCTGTAGTAGACACAACTACTGTGTGTGTCCCAAGCATAGACTGTAAAAAATATGGACAAAGCGTCTGTGACGTCACCCATAGACTTTCTGAAGAACGGGTTTGAAGCCGTTTATGGGGGGTATGGGCGGCGCCATCTTGGAAAATCTTGGGAAACCCTAACCCCGCCCACCTTCTAACGCAGCGCGCGTCACTCAGCTCGCTCTGCTACTCCGGTTATCTCTGTGTATATTTTAGGCAACGAAATATGTTATAAAACACCATACTAACTCTTTTCGTTTTCATTTAAAGAAATCTTAAACATTATAGCCACACAAATGTGGTTCAGGCAATGCATATTGATTATATTCAACTGCACATAACGTTTTGCCTATTTATGAAAAAACAATATAAAACACAAACCTGCCTCTTTTCATTTTAAATATAATATAAAAATATTAAAAAATTTATGGTCCAGGCAATATGTGCATTTGTACTAAACAACAGATTTTGCAGTAAACAACATTACAGATTATCTTCGTTGTATTAAAATGACAAAACTCAACCCAGTCTCTTTTTGTTAAATTTCAGTTTTATCAATATTAGCCATTATAAAAGTATAAGTAAAAGGTATAAGAAGCTATACAAATAAAGCAAACAATTCAGTCAAACATACAAAGTCAGCGCTCTAGTCTAACCATACATCGGTAAAGTTAAATAGCTTATAAAGTTATGAAACTTCCCCTCAGCCAAAACGATTGCCCAGGGAAAAAATTATAGATTCACGAGACCAAAAAGACGAATTATATCTCATGTTTAACCACTACAGAGACTTCAGAGTCCGCGGCATTGGCGGCAAACCTCAGAACCACTAGCCGATGAAAGGCTGCTCCAGGCGGGGTACGTGAACGCCGAGCGCCCGGTCATCGCTGGATCAACTGGATAAAATTTTCATAACTCTTTAAATAAACCACAGATTTGAGCTTTAAACAACTACATTCTCGCCTGAAAAACTCTTAAAACTACATTTCATGATACAGAAACAGTAGTATTATATGTCAACTGTATTAAAAAATGGCGCTTCTTATGTTGTCATTCTCCGTGGCGCTGACTTGTCAGCTGTCAATCAAGCTGTCAATCAAAGTTAACCACGCCCTTATTGTCATACATTTTATATCTAAATACGATCTAAACTAACGAGTTAGAAAAAAATTCACCCCCCTCACAGTTGTCAGGCACTCGGAAGCTATCGAAAAATACAATAAAAGTCCATGGGACCAACCTGTAAAAACATGAATTTATGCTGTGAAAACGGACATTTTAACATGGGGGCTATGGACATTTGTTCCCTTTTGGGACCTTCCCCTAGCGGATTTTCGATGTATTGCAGTTTTTCGCACTTCCGGGTAGGCTTCATTTTTCAGATCAGAATGTTGCCGCTTGGTCCCAAGTCTCCAACGCTGATACAAATGATTTTGTGGTGAAGTAAATACTAGAGAAAAAAACAATTTAATTTACTTGAAAAAGTAATTTATTCCTGTGATCAAAGCTGAATTTTCAGCATCATTACTCCAGTCTTCAGTGTCACATGATCCTTCAGAAATCAGTATAATATGATGATTTGATGATCAAGAAACAACATTTATCAATTTTGAAAACATTTGAAAAAACTTTGAAAGTTGAAAAGTAGCCTACTGCATTTTTCTGAAACTGAAAGCTTTTGTAACGTTATACACTACCGTTAAAAATTTGGGGTCAGTAAGAATTGTTTATTTATTTATTTATTTGAAAGAAATTAATACGTTTATTCAGCAATGATGCATTAAAGTGACAGTGAAGACAAAAGCTTGCATTTCAGATAAATGCTGTTCTTTTGAACTTTACATTCATCAAAGAATCCTGAAAAAATTGTACACAACTGTTGATAATAATCATAAATGTTTCTTGAGCATCAAATCCTCATATTATACTGATTTCTGAAGGATCATGTGACACTGAAGACTGGAGTAATGATGCTGAACATTCAGCTTTGATCACAGGAATAAATTACACTTTACTATATATTCACATAGAAAACAGCTGATTTAAACCACAATAATATTTCATTGTTTTAATTGTATTTTTGATCAAATAAATGCAGCTTTGGTGCGCAGAAGAAACTTCTTTCAAAAACAAAAAAAAACCGTTCAGATCTCAAACGTTTAAACGCTAGTGCACATAAACATTGACAAACAGGTTATAATATTCACAGCATATGTAGTATATACCATAATGTATGAAACGCCATTTAATTTACATGTCTTTAACTTTCATTTTACGGACCATGGCGGAAGAACACTTCATTTCCCAGAATGCTCTGATTTGCTAGCGTAACGTAATATGTAAGCGGTCGTGTCGCTGCTATCTTTACAGCATTCAAGACTCCAGACTCCTGCTGTAGTAGACACAACTACTGTGTGTGTCCCAAGTCTCCTTATACTATGACCTAAAGTACTGTGTGTGTCCCAAGTCTCTTACACTGATAAAAATGATTTTGTGGTGAAGTAAATAATAGAGAAAAAAACCAATGGAATTTACATTAAAAAGTTACTTTAGGCTAAAATAAAGTAAATTCTATATTGGTACTCAATTCATGCATGTAGAAAGTAAATATCAACCTAATAAAATTAAGTAAAATTACTCAACTTTTCTGATACTGGTGTTCCCATCATGCACTGGGCCTTGAATAATTAACGAGGTTGATTTTTCACTGTTTTCCAGCTGTATTTGCACAGTTTTATCATTGCTTTTGTTGTCAGGATTAGTAACTTGCCATTTTGTGACATTTGTAGTTCATTTTCTACTCAAAATGACATTCAAACACAAAAACGATCCATCAAATGTTACAGTCATTCTGTATTGTCTACCCAGTATTGAGGTCTCTGCGTTCACATGATGTGTGACTCCTTATATGTAGAATATCTATTGTATATTAACGACTTCGATGTTTCTAAGTAAAGCATATACTTTAAAAGTGTGGTTTAAATCAATGTTTTATTGTTCGAGTTAAATGCATTGCAAAGGAAACTTCAACTAAATAGATATTACTCAACCTTTTACTCGCCAAGTTAAAATGACTTAGTTTCTTTGTTACTTTCACTTAAAGGAACACTCCACCGTTTTTTTAAATAGGGCTTATTCACTGTCTTTCCTACATTGAGAAAGGTGGGCAAACGCATTTTTGTCTCAGTGCATGCATTGTTTTAGTTTGACAGCGCCGCCGATAGCTTAGCTTAGCATAATGAATGGGATCCTTTGTTGCCAGCTAGCATGTCGTTAGTAAAAGTGATAAAAAAAATAAAAATAATTAACTTCTTGTGGCCTGTGTATTCACAACGAGTACAAATAGCGATGCAGATTAAGACTAGGTGATTTCCTAGGCAGATATTGACTTGGGACTATATTGGGGTGAAGCACAGGCGAAGCACTGCTACTTGGGCGCAGAGATATCACACTCACCACCAGCTCGTGTTGACTCTCATCCTCACGTCCTCAGGCTGTTGAGCGATCGCAACCTCCTCCCCCTGTCGTTCTATTTCCAAAGCACGCAGCTCCTCCTCTCAAACTCTGGTTCATAGAGGTATGGTTCTGGATCTTGACTGTCTGAGAAGTCACCCTCTTCGTCTCTCACAAAATCCGCCATGGTCATCGCCATTCACTATGTCCACTGTAGGAAAAATAGCCGGCTACTATTCACGCCGGTATGTTGACGAAAGTCGTGGGATTTCAGGTGTTGCGTAATATCTCTGCGCCCAAGTAGCAGTGCTTCACCTAAGTAGCAGTGCTTCGCCTGTGCTTCCCCCTAATATAGTCCCATGTCAATATCTGCATAGGAAATCACCTAGTGTTAATCTGCATCGCTATTTGTACTCGTTGTGAAAACGCAGGCCACAAGAAGTTATTATTTTTTTTTTTTTATCACTTTTACTCAGGCCATGCTAGCTGGCAACAAAGGATTCCATTCATTATGCTAAGCTAAGCTATCAGCGGCGCTGCCAAACTAAAACAATGCATGCACTGAGACAAAAATGCGTTTGCCCACCTTTCTAAATGTAGGAAAGACGGTGAATAAGCCCTATTTCAAAAAACGGTGGAGTGTTCCTTTAACTTAGTTAAAAAGAGTTTACTTAATTCCATATGTGAAATTTACTTAAACAATATGCATGCAAAAACTTGTCATAGAAAAATTAGGTCAACTTTACTTATTGTTTTTTTCAGTGTACTTATACTATGACCTAAAGTACTGTTTTTGTGAAGAAAAGTGCATACTTTTGAGTGTCAAGTATATTTGTATAGCGCTTTTCACAATACAGATTGTATCAAAGCAGCTTCACAGTATTAAATTAAAATAATACAACAAGGTTTGTTTCTAGTGGAATTTATTGATTGATAAAATTTAATTCAATATCCCCAAAATATCCCCAACTGAGTAAGCCAAAGGCAACAGTGGCAAGGAACCGAAAAACTCCATCAAGTGACCTAATGGTGTCCTAAAACTCCATCAGGTGACCTAATGGTGTCCTAAAACTCCATCAGGTGACCTAATGGTGTCCTAAAACTCCATCAGGTGACCTAATGGTGTCCTAAAACTCCATCAGGTGACCTAATGGAGAAAAAAAAACCTTGGGAGAACCCAGGAGTGTGTAGCAGAAGAGTAGACAAGCTTTGGGATAAACTACTTAAATGCCGCTTAGTTAAATGGATCCTGTCACTGTTTAAACTGCTAATCTCAGTCTTAATTGTCTCAGTTAAATTTCCTCATTTAATTTATTTTCAATTTTGTCTTCTGTCAATCATCTAGTAGTCTCAGTTAAATTCCCTCATTTAATGTAATTTAATTAAATGAGGGAATTTAATTTCAATTTTGTCTTTATAGCTGAATCGAATTAATTTCCAACCTAATGAACTTTCCAACATCATCTCAGTTATTGAACTGAATCAGCACTGAAATTATTTGAGCTGAATGATGTCTTGTCTTCTGTAGAGATGCTTAGAGAAATTTTTTCATAATTGATTAATTTTGCCTGAAAAAAAAAAATTGGTCACGATTTGAGAGATTAGAAACAAAATTGACGAGGCAGTTGTCATATTTCATTCATTGGTGATTTCAAATGTGAAAGTGATCTTGTCTCTTCAGAAGACTTGGATTAAACAGCTCGATTCATATGGATTACTGTGTGTTACTTTTTATAGCTTAAATATATTGATTACACTTTCAATGGATGGGCAGAAAGTTATGAGATAATATAAAAAATATCTATTTGGCAGTTTTTCCACATGGTGTCAAAAATGGTATATAGAATATCTATATTCTTCTAGGTATCGTATCAAAAATGAGAAATTCCCAGTATCATGACAACAATAATTTCTTTCTGTAGATTCAAGGCCTGGAAAACAGCCAGTTTTCATTGATTATAGTCGTTAAATCTTATGAAACCTGTCAAAATCATGTCTAGTCATATTTCACCCCAAAACCAGAATAAATAAATAAAATTCCTCTTGAAATTGAAATGAAATGAATCCTATTTTTTAAATAAATTATTCTCGTGACAATTAAGTACATGTTCCCACAAATTCTTATGCCCTTAAAACAAAAATATACTGGAAACCCTTTACAATAAGGTTCATTAGTTAACATTAGTTAATGTAGTAGCAAACATGAGCTAACCATGAGCAATACATTTGTTGCTGTATTTGTTAATGTTAGTTAATAAAAATCCAGCTGTTCATTGTTTGTTCATGTTAAGCTTACAGTGCATTAACTCATGTTAACAATATTTTAATAAAGTATTAGTAAATGTTGAAATTAACATTAGCAAAGATTAGTTAATGCTGTATAAGTGCAGTTCATTGTTAGACTAGTTCATGCTAGCTAATCTTGTAAATGCCAAGTGTGAACGCAGCCTTAATGTGTGTGATTGTGACTGTTCTCCTGACACAGGCTAGAGTTGAGCAGATCCCACAGCAGAAGCTCTAAAGTGAAGCGAATCCCACACAGACCCAGCCATGCTGGAGGAGGACATGGAAGTGGCCATCAAGGTGGTGGTGGTGGGCAACGGAGCGGTCGGCAAGTCCAGCATGATTCAGCGATACTGCAAGGGCATCTTCACCAAGGACTACAAGAAGACCATCGGGGTCGACTTTCTGGAGAGACAGATAATGTAAGCGTGCTTTAGTTTTACGCTTCAGTCGGGTTGCTGGCAAAAACATCATGGTCAATTTTGAGATTTTTGGATATTTGTCTTCAATAGCATGTCTTCTTTCAGACTTGTGGTGAAAAAAAGTCAGAAATACACATTTAGGTCTTTATTTTACGACACTTTGTCTGTTTGCGTCTGTAGATTTCTCATAAATTCAACAAAAGTTGGCGTTCTTAATCCTCCCGCTGCTCCGCGATCTCTGTCTGCTCCCTGTCATCACACACACCGTTAGAAAGCTCTCTCTCTCCTACACAATGCTGTCGGATCCAAATATGGTCATTTCCTTTTTAGCAGCAACCAATCGTGAAAGTAAAAGGGCTGAATGCACAATCTCATTGGCTGATGATAAATCTTTAAAGCCTGTTTTCTCAAAATGACTTTTCTCTCATTCTCCAAGTCCGAAATCTCCACTTCAGTAGCACCGATATACACCAAACCTTCCAGTCTTGTACCTAGTTATATTATGAAGACATTTACAGAGGGATTTGTAAATATATCATTCCTAGCCTGATTTATATAACATTTGATTCCAAAAAACATTTGCTATTGACAGTATATTCTGATTTACAGGATAACAAAAGTAGAAATCCATAAATCCCTCTGTAATTGTAATTTGTGAACACATTGAAAAAATTATTTTTAACCTGGCTTTATCCAATACTCAGATTTCGTTTTTTTAAAGGGACTATGTGTAGCTTTTTAGGTATTTTATTATCTAAAATCAGTATTTTTATTCATAAATATGCCCTCAATGTTGTACAAATACCTATGCCAATGATCAGACTAATCCTCGTAAACGAAGAATTTATTATCTTTATATACATGGGACGGGTAAGTCCACGGAGGCTTCCATGTAGTTCCGCCATCTTGAAAAACTATAATAGCAGAGAGGGACAAAAAGTACTAGGCCAAGGCGTTTCCACAACGCATTTCGTTCAGAGCCAGCGTCACGTGACTGAAGCCAGCAGAAGCGGAGGCGCAGAGCAGTGAGAGGCGCTTGTCACTGCACCAGCAAGTTTAAAAGGCTGCACTGCACGGTTATTTATACACCGTTCATTCATACATATGCTGAGTCACAGGATAAGGAGTCCTCGTCGTCGAAAAAGTTCAAAATAGACCGTAAAAGGAAACGTGACCGGAGATTACAAAAACAAGGGTTAATGTCGGGATAGCTAATGCAGGAGAAAGCTTTCAAAAGAGACGCTGAAGTTTCCTGCTTTCTTCTCGACAGGTAAGTCAATGTTACGGCCTTAATTACAAGCTTTTTTTTCATTGCTTGGTTGTGTACTTTATCGCGAAGCAAAGAGGACATGGAGACTGACAGAATAGACAGAGCAGGTTACTTATGATATAAACAAATCTCAGCTCTCAGATTCTGTCCCTTTTATTACGAAATTCAAACAATATATACTGTTTTTGGCGCTTGTAAATGTGACGCGAGTCACGACGGATCCCTAGCGGCACGTGAACCGATCATCTCTAGCTAGTAAATAAACACAAATGAACAATGTTGAAAGATACAGTACAACTTACCGAAATGTATATTCCTCATACATTATATCGACCAATCAATCAAACAAATGGTAAACAGCTGGAGAACAATTATGTATGTCACAACATTTACCTCAGGAAAGCCATTTAATGAGCATAATAAAGGCTAGCAGTTAGTTGGCTAGAAAAAAAGAGCTATAAAGAGTATTTTGCTAAATATGTGTACTATATTACATATTTATTATATTTGTATTTATATCCTTAAATAAAGTTATTATAATAAAAAAAAAACGCATTATGTATCTTTCTGTATGTTTACAGCATTAGGTGAGTTGTTTTTTTCTTGAGAAAAATGAATGCCTATCTTGTGTAGATATCCCCCCCACCCCCCGCTCCTCCATAAATCTCACTCCAAGCAAAACTCAAAAGTTGGCAGCTATGTTATATAGACAGTAGAACATTTATAGTTAAAAGTTAAACAGACTCTTTGATGAATAGCAGCTATTGAGTAAAGTAACGTTAGAGAAGGCTCTGATGATGATGATATCTAACAATGCACGTACTTCAAAAAATATAACGAGTAAAGAAGGCATTACTACTAATTACCATAGTTAATGTTTTTCACAGTCAGTAATTGATAACTAACAATCTTTTTTTCGTTGTTTCAAGTTTCAGTTTCACCAAGAAAAACTCGAAGTGCTATTATAAGACATCCTGTCATAGCTTTTTGGTACATAACGGCTACCGTAGATGCAACGCGCATTTGAAAAAGTGAGGCGCTGGAGAGCATTATTCATTTGAATGCAAAATACTAGATGGGAGAAATTCCTACACAGTGTCCCTTTAAATATATGCAAATTAGTGCATATTTAATTAGATATGGCCTAATTTGCATATTTAAACATTAAATTACAGAAAACTTGTGATACATTTTTTTTTCTCATCTTAATGTAGGTAATCAACTGAGGAAAGTTTCATGGTGATATCTGCTAGTTAACATTTTTACCCTATTCACCTGTAGTGTCTCGCCTTAAGACTGTAAGGGAAGCTCGGCTTCCCCTATAATGTCAAAAAATGTGCATTTCCTTATTGAAGCCCAGCATCAGTGACTTCAGTGAAGCTGCTCTGAACAGTTTTCAGTGCTTCGAAACTAGACGGTCACTGGATAAATGCTGCGATTATGTCCCGCCCGCGGACGCTCAGCGTCTCTGGGGTGAATGAGGAGTGGGCTGGCCTGGACTCGGGGCTTCTGCGTGATGATTGGAGGGTCTGTCGAAAGGCTGCATCTCCTTTTGATTGACAGCGATTTCATACAATAAAAGTCTCTGCCGCTGAAGCTGTTCGAGCTCAGTCCCATCGCGGACTTCTCAAGTGTAGTCGAAAGACAAACTGCTGCAACATATTTCTTGGTATTTGCTTGTCGAAATTGCTAGCCAATTTTTATAATACATTTCACACAATTATACATTTATACCTTTATTATATTATTACTTATATTATTATTAGCAATAATTAAAAAAATAATTATTAAAAAAAAAAATATATATATTAGTAGTAGTTGTATTATTATACTTTATTATATTATTATTATTTATACCTTTATTATATTATTACATTTATACAATTATACCTAGCTCTGCTGGCCATTGAGAGGACACTGGTCAAGTCACTGGAAAAGACGGCTAGTTGGTACGACAGGGTCACAGAGCATTTTCTTGAAAAGGAACGTAGAATTTACGTATAAATAAATGGACAATTTTTATGATGTAAGCCGAAAATGAGCTTCCCCTCTTTGAAAGACCAGCAGCCGCCACTGATATACAGTGAGGGAGGCAGTCGTGTGCATATCATCCGCTGGAATTTAAAAACTCAGCGAGTGAAGGTGAGGAGAAACCTGTAAGTGTCAGGCGAAGCACAGTGCCAGGCGGTGTTATATGGCTCGGCTGCTGTTATTGTGACATTTTGAGTTTTGTTTTTAACCCCATACTCACACACTATGAAGCTGATTTTGCACTGATGTAAGACTCATCATTCCTTTGTTATGAATAATCTGATAATTTCCTTTGCAGCCATCACATTCTGAATAAGTATTTTTTCATTGTTTCTAATTTCCCAGATTATCCATTAATAGGCATGTTATATAAATCAGTTTGAGTTAATCCATCTCAAGTGGACCATTGTAGTTTAAGCACATAATAAAATAGGCTTTTCCCCTGAATTCTTCTAGCCGTAGCTCTGCAACCAGTGCAATCTGAAAACCAGTTTACAGCACATTGTAAAACTGCACTTTTTTTCACACTTTCTCGCTTAAAGGTCCCATGACATGAAAATGTGACTTTATGAGGTTTTTTAACCTTAATATGAGTTCCCCTTAGCCTGCCGATGGTCCCCCAGTGGCTAGACATTTTGATAGGTGTAAACCAAGCCCTGGGTATTTTTGAGAAAATGAAATCTAGAATCTTCCCTTTATGTCATCATAAGGGGAAAGGTAACCTCCCCTTTCTCTTCTTTGGCCGCCCATGAGAAAATGAGCTGCGCGAGCGAGCGCGATATTGGTGTTTCCTCGAGAGACATCATGGCTTGCAAACGAGCGAAGCATTGCAGTTGCTCAGTGTTTGGATGTACAAATGAACACAAAAGTATTTTTTTAGTTCCTTCATCCGAGCCTCTGAAGAACCAGTGGGTTATGTGAATTTCTGATGTGTAATTGTTCAAGTTCAGACAGATAATCTTTCTCTCAAAGTCGTTCAATACTGTTTATGCATCAGTAAATCAAGCCAGTGACTAAACGATCAACTTCACATCGTTTCTCTTGGTAGGATGAAAATAATCTTACTTAAACTGTGATTAAAATACAGAAAGCGATCAAAGAACAATCCCTATCCAATCGCCCAAGCTGTCAATCACACAGCGCGAGTTTATCTGGACACTTGCCAAAACTCGTTATGAAATCAATGCCGCTGTTACGCTGCACAACAAAGCTCATGTTTGCATTGGTGAAAGCATTAGTAAGAGTGCAGAAACTGCATTGAGGCTAAAATCAGGATAGGAAAAATGCCTTTATTTCTAAATTATAAAAAAATTTGATTTTTAAAACATACTAATGGTGCTTTTCCACTACACAGTACCAGCTCGCCTCGACTCGACTCGACTCGGCTCTGTTTGGTTTTCCACGGTGTAAAAGTTGTACCTGTACCCGCTTCCAGGTACTTTTTTTCGTACCACCTCCGGCGAGGTTCTGAGCGAGCTGAGGCGATACTAAAATGTGACGTGAAAACAAGGCAGACTGCTGATTGGTCAGAGAGAATCGTCACTATTCACTGCGTCATCATTGCACGCGCCAGACGGAGTATCCTGAATAAAAAACAGCAAAAACAAAAACATCCAAAAACAGCATACACTCGATTTCCTTCATTGTCCTGTGTGTGTGGGTAGCGGGTGTGTCTCGCGTAAAAGATTAAGTCACGGCAGTTTCCTGCGGCGTTGCTATGACAACCAGGTACTATTGTGGAGGTACTATCTGCAATGGAAAACAGAGCGAAATGCGAGCCGAGCTGGTACTGGCAATGGAAAAGCGCCATAACATTATAAGGGCACCCCAGGAAACATTATAAAATAATAAAATAATCCATGTCATGGGACCTTTAAAGCCAGGGCAGAGTAGCAAAAATCATTTTATAAACACTTTTTGTTATAATGGTTGAAACTCTCCTGTGGTCTAAATATTGAAAAATGTTCAAAATATCTTCTGTGAAGTCAGGATAGGGCTGCACGAGGATGGTAAAAACTGACATTGCGATATTTAGTTTTTCTGCAATCTTTATTGCGACATGAAAAAAAAAAACCCCACCAGATTACTTGAAAAGCTCGATTTGGAAAGAATGAATCATTCAGTGATTGGGGGGATTTTTTAGGGGAGAGAATCTGCGTAGAAAATAATAAACAAAACAAATTACAAGCATAGGTAAATACAATAGAACAAAGATGCAAATTAAATAAACTGTATTCGGGTACATAAATTGAGTAATTAACTGTAAAATAACTGCATAGTCTTCACTGTATAATTTAAATATAATGAATCTTTGTTACAGCTACAAAAGTGAGTTACTCTTTGTATTTTGTTGTTTGATTAACATTAATGACAGGAATATTAGGCTGCTGTCACTTTAAGAGCGAATGCACTGATCCAATATAATGATACGCATCCATTTTCTTTCTCTATTGTTTGTTGAGGATGCTCCCCATTTTAGAATAATTTTGCATCATATATTTGTCCGTTCAAGCACAAGTACGCGTGAAGGAGAACTGAATACGGTGTGCGACTCTATACGATACATCATGCAGCCCATGTTTCAGGACCAAAAATTGTTCGTCCAATATTTATGTTCAGTCCGGTAATTTTACGCAAACTCTCCTCTGGCTGTGAGCGTTCATGCAGTTCTGACTTGTTTCTCACAGACTTTGGTAACACTTTAGTTTAGGGTCCAATTCTCACTATTAACTAGTTGTTTATTAGCTTGCATATTACTAGGATATTGGCTGTTTATTAGTACTCATAAAGCACATACAGTATTAATGCCTTATTCTGCATGATCATATTCTACATCCCTTAATCCACCCAATACATAAACGTAACAACTACCTTATTCACTATTAATAAGCAGTCATTATGAGTTTACTGAGGCAAAAGTCATTGTTAATAGTGAGAATTGGACACTAATCTAATCTAAAGTGTGACTGAGTTTATATCTCGCAATTCTGACTTTTTGCAGAATTATATTTCGTATACATATTTAATATATGTATTAAATACACATATGAAATATTTAGAAAATGATAAAAACCTGAATCATGGCAATTCCAACCTTTTGTAGGCGGATTCCCCCTGGAATTTCCCCGGGATTCCCCTGCCTGAGTCCGGCGGGCTTCGCACCGATTGGTTCGCGCAGTTACACCACTCTGCCATTGGTTCGTGCAGTTCCCACTGACCAGCCAATAGCGCGCGAGTAAGCCTCAGCACTGTATGGCTGTGCAGTAGCACTGTGTTATTTTATAAAGGCTTCAGTATTTCAGATTTAAAGCGGTTTACCGCTCTACCGCAGGAATTTCTTGCTTTTCAACCACAGTAAGAAGAAATCCATACCGTCCTAGCCCTACCGTTGAGTTATATCTCGCAATTCTGACTTTTTTTCTTGCAGTTCTGATTTTATAGCCTAGAAATCTAGACGCACGCTAGCGGCAGCAACATTTATTTTGCAGCCCCTGTAGTCTAGCAACTCTCCGTTGACTTTCGACCTGGAAAAACCAAACTCAGGTCAGGCCAATCACATCGTGTATAGAGTAGGCGGGGCGGGCTTAATATAATGACGACAGAGTTGCGACGGTTCCCTGCTGCTGGCGAACAGCGGTCTTTTGAATCGGCTTTGGCCGCAACTCTGGAGGACTTGGAGTTAAGCTTTTCTTTGAGAAAATAGCAAAGATCGGCACTTAAGTCATTCTTAAAAAAGGAAGATGTGTTGGAGTTTTGTCGACTGGATACGGCAAAAGCAAAAGTTTAATATACCAACTAGCCTTCTTCGTTGCTCTGATTGGTTGTAGCGCTATCCTATTGCGTGCAGAGGGATTTTGAGAGACAGCCGTTTATCCCGCCCCTCGGATTGAGCCGTGCCAATGGTGAGTTGCCAGACCTAACATCTTGATGTAGGCTACTGATTTTAGACTATACCTCGTAATTCTTCAGACTTCATATTTCACAATTGCAAGTTTATGTCTTGTAATTCTGACTTTAAAAAAACACACACAAAAATGTTTTTTCTTTAAATTCCGTGGTGGAAACAAGCGTCCATTATAATCACTCAAAAGAAATGAAGAAAATCAAAAATGGTCAAGCAACCCCATTTGACATACTCTGTTATTGTGATATTGAATTTTCATACTGAGATATATTTTGCCATCTGCCCATCTGTGTTTCATATGCTGCTTTTTGCACTATGTTCAGTATTCCACTCATACGTACTGTAAACAGCTCTCAAACAGCCTAAAGTGGGTCACATAAACAGAAATAACGGCCAGTAAACATGGCTCACGCTTGACCCGAGAGAGAGATGATTTAACACTTCTGAACAAGCACGTTTCCTATTTCCATTTAAATATGGGAAATGACAAATAACACGCGGTGACGCTCAGGCAAACCCTTGGGAAAAGAAGATCCTCTTGCCTTTGTTCGCAGTAGATGACACACACGTGTAGTTCCTGGATCTCAGGCTCTTTCCAGCTATTATAACATGAGATGTGACATCGGCTGGGAACGCCAGAGAAAATCTGTGTGGTTTACTGGCTGTACACGTAAAACGAAACGAGGAACAAATGAGCTGTCAGTGGCTTCATCGGTTTCAAAGCTTAGTCAAACTGAGAGCGAAAGCAGGGACCAGTTGCATAAACATAGCCGCTAATTTAAAAGGGTTATTTCACCCAAAAATTCTGTCAGTAATTACTCTCCCTCATGTTGTTCAACCCCGTAAGACTTTCGATCATCTTCAGAACACAAATGAAGATATTTCTGATTAAATCTGAGAGCTGTCTCACTCCTCCATAGGCTTCTCTGTTATTGAAACTTGCCGGCCCAGAAAGTAGTCTAAACGTAGGCTCACTATTGGCCAGCATCACACACATGACCAGCGTCGGCCAATAGTGAGCCTCCGTTCTGACGTACAACCCAGAAGCGCTGCGCTGTTACACTACGTGAACTCACTCAGAGAAACACAGAAGAAAATGAAGAGTTGAATAAAGTCGTATTTTTGTGTGTTTTTGCGCACTTAAAGTATTCTCATCGCTTGATAAACTTAAGCTTGAGCCACTGTAGACATTTGGACTATTTTAAACATTATCTTTACTAACTTTCTGGGCCGGCAAGTTTCAATAACAGAGAAGCCTATGGAGGAGTGAGACAGCTCTCAGATTTAATCAGAAATATCTTCATTTGTGTTCTGAAGATGAACGGAAGTCTTACGGGGTTGAACAACATGAGGTTGAGAGTAATTACTGACTAGAGTTTTCATTTTTGGGTGAAAATGATCCCATAATTTACTCACCCTTAAGCCATTCTAGCTGTATATGACTTTCTTCTTTTAGCCAAACACAATCGGAGTTATATTAAAAAATATGCTGCCTCATCCAAGTTTTATAATGGGACTGAATGGTACCTTAGAAGCCCCCAAAAAGCGCATCCATCCATCATAAAAGTAATCCATACGACTCCAGGGGTTAATACAAGTTTTTGTAAGAAAATTATAAATTTTTATGCCATTACCCGAAGCCAGTGATTATGGGTTATAAAGTTATAAATATGGATATTCTTCTCACAAAACGCATCGTTTCGCTTCAGAAGTCCTTTTATAATAATAATAATGGATTACTTATTTAATTACTTAATTTATATATGCGCTTTTTGGGCTTCAGAATCTCAGGAACCATTCACTCCCATTATAAAGACAGGATATTTTGTAATATAACTCTGACTGTGTTTGGCTGAAAGAAGAAACTCATATACATCTAGGATGGCTTGAACAAACCCTTTAAGATTAGTCTTAAGAATTAGTCTGACCAACAAAGCAGTTCATTAGGGCTAATCAGTCTCACTTCTTGGATTCAGATTAGACCAATCTATCTTTTTATGTAACTGACTTAAAGTTATGACTAGGCTAAGCAGTTTATGACCCAATTATTTGATGTAACTGTTGCGTTTTAAAGGCTTTTTCAACGGTCTATTGCACTCTTAAAAATAAAGGTTCTTTTATTGACAATGAAGAATCTTTAACATCTATAGAACCTTTCCGTTCCACAAAGGCTCTTAATACTGGAAAAAAAGGTTCTTTATATTTTAGTCCAGTCATTTTAAGCCAAAATGGGGGTCAACCTTGAACAAATTGCAACAGAAGCAAACTCAACTGATTTTGTATCCTCAATATGTCCTGAGTAAGGAAAAAAAAGCCCTGAAGAATCCCATTTGGGGAAAGTTTCGAAAAAGACCCAAATATACCATATTCATATGCCTATTCATACGCCTATTCATTCTTTTTCTTACGTGAATAGGGTACAACTTTTAACCTTTAGATATCACCATGAACATTACTGAGTTGATTACTTGCATCAAGACAAACAAAAAATGTATTCCAAGTTTTTTTTTATTGTTTGTTAACATGGACAAACGGTGCATAATCTAATTACGTATGTGCTAATTTGCATAAATACCACAACAGATCTAAACATTGGGTCTAGCCAGGTGAACATGTCTTGTTGAATCTTGGTGACACATAACAGTAAAATACTTAATGTTAAGGTCTGAATGGAATCCATTACGGCTACCCATGAGCATTAATACATAGAGGCAGGAAGAAGTACTTTAGATACCAGCCTTTATTCATTATTATTGCAGAGATGGGGTTTGGGGCTGGGGCTGTCAGACTGTTTCTGGGGATTCACTTTTTATTTTACCTACCTTTTGTCTTCTTTATTCTCCTTACCATTGTCTCCTGTTCTTCCCTCAGACTCGTCCCACAGAAACAGTCCCACAGACCCAGTCTCTTAAACATTAATAAAGGCTGGTTTAAAGTACTTCTTCCTGCCTCTATGTATTAATGCTCATAGTTGTATCTCGACCAAATATTGTCTATTGCCTATCCTAACAAACCATACATCACTGGAAAGCTTATTTATCCAGTTTTCAGAGGATGTATAAATCTCAATAAAAAAATTTTTTTTAAAGACCCATGTGACTGGTTTTGTGGTCCAGGGTCACATATGATAACAAAAAATGTACTATTGATAAAAATGCTAAATTTGGTATTACATTGTGGGTGTAAATGAATAGGCTTGGACTCAGTGTTGGAAACCCAATGAACAGGACAATAGAGACACCAGAATAAACATATTCATTATTCTGAAGATGAAAACACTGAATTATTGTAGATGAATATGCTTGCACTGTTTCACTGACTAGATATATTTAAAATAATGCATTCCACTTTTTACTGGTAACAAGACATTTGGCATTATCAGGACCCACAAATATTCCCCCATTGCATTATTATACATTATATTCAACATTATATAGTAGTTTAATGTAGTACTGACACTAAAACTCACACCCTACAGTAATTTTTGTTTTGGGTGAATTATACACAATACATATAGTCACTATCCTCGATACATATTATTGATTTTTTGTATTGCGATCTATTGTTACACCTCTATTTATATTAAAACAAAATGGTTGTTTTCTAATAACGGTTCACTGAAAGCTTCTTTTGGGAGTTTTTCTATGGCATCGCTGTGAAAACCCATTTTAAACCCTGTTTTTAAGACTGTAGCTGTTAGACCTGTGCATATATGCATTTTGAGGTTGTTTGCATGTGTTCCAGAGTGAACGACGAGGACGTGAGATTGATGTTGTGGGACACGGCAGGACAAGAGGAGTTTGACGCCATCACCAAGGCCTATTACAGAGGTGTGTGTGTGTGTGTGTGTGTGTGTGTGTGTGTGTGTGTGTGTGTGTGTGTGTGTGTGTGTGTGTGTGTGTGTGTGTGTGTGTGTGTGTGTGTGTGTGTGTGTGTGTGTGTGTGTGTGTGTGTGTGTGTGTGTGTGTGTGTGTGTGTGTGTGTGTGTGTGAGAGACGTGTAGGGCTGCACGATATTGAAGAAGAATGTGATAACTCATTAAATAATGCGATATTCGATATGCGATACGATAATGCTTAAAGTGTGTCAAATAAACTTAAATTATCTTTCAAATATATTTCAAATTAAATGTGTTTCACCTTCTTTTTGTGACTAGAAAACATCCCTACAGCTTCTGAAAGTGAACATCAGTGTTTTACTGTAGTATAAGAAGTGTTATTTTAACATCAGTGTAAACCTCGGGGTTCAGGTTATCCTACATTAGAGTTATTTAACAACAGAAACTGAATAATCAAATGTAGAAATAAAACACTGTTTAGTTTTCACTGTATGATTTAAATATATCCTGATTCTTATTAAAGCTAAAGTTATTCAGCCGAGAGCAGTGAGTGATTTCTTCATGACCACAGTTATTGCAAGCCGTTGCGATATGCATATCACAATATACACATTTGCAATATTCCGATAATTCCGATATATTGTGCAGCCCTAGTGACGTGTGATCGGTCCCGCAGGAGCTCAGGCGTGTGTGCTGGTGTTCTCCACCACTGACAGAGACTCGTTCGAGGCCATCGGCAGCTGGAGGGAGAAGGTGGAGATGGAGGTGGGCGACATTCCCACGGTCCTGGTGCAGAACAAGATCGATCTGCTGGACGACACGGTGATCAAGAAGTAAGAGTCAGTGATGCTCTGGAAAGGTGCACTGTGTCATTTTTAGCGCCATCTAGTGGTATTCATTTCCAATGCGCTCATTTTAGACTGTGAACAATTATACTATTTTTTTCAGGATCATTTAACCTTTTCGAATCATGTCCAGGATATTTTTAGTGTGTTCACACAGCAAGTGCCAAAACCTTTACCAAGTTTCGTACCATTCCGATGAAGAACAATAAAAGAAATAAATCAAATGTTTTGGCCAAAAATTACGAAGAGCACCAGAGGCTTTTTCTAGCTTTCCAGGGATTGATGTGTGTGTGTGTGTGTGTGTGTGTGTGTGTGTGTGTGTGTGTGTGTGTGTGTGTGTGTGTGTGTGTGTGTGTGTGTGTGTGTGTGTGTGTGTGTGTGTGTGTGTGTGTGTGTGTGTGTGTGTGTGTGTGTGTGTGTTGTTGCTTCAGTGAAGAGGCTGAAGGTCTTGCTAAGAGGCTGAAGCTGAGATTCTATCGCACATCAGTGAAGGAAGATCTCAACGTCAATGAAGGTGACGAAGCCTTTCCGCTCACAAAACTGATTATGCTTTATTATTTATTATAAAATAACACAATGTATTTGTTGTAGTTTTTAAGTATCTAGCTGACAAATATCTGCATCGACTCAAGCAACAGTCAGCGGAGGAGAGCGAGGTTGTTCACACATCCAGCAATAAAATAGGTAAGACTGAACTTTTGTGTGACATTACTTTATATACGGTCCTGTTCAAATGTAGCATTCTCAAATTTTTTCTAATTAAAGAAATTAATAATTTGATTAATTTATGAAATGTTTCTTTTTCAAATAAATTTTGTTCTTTTGAACTTTCTATTCATCAAAGAATCCTGAAAACAAAGTATCACGGTTTCCACAGAGATATGAAGCAGCAGCACAACTGTTTTCAACACTGATAATAATCATAAATGTTTCTTGAGCATCAAATCATATATTAGAATAATTTCTGAATAGAAATAGATAGAATAGAATATAGAATATGAATAGAAAGTTCAAAAGAACAGCATTTATTTAAAATATAATATTTTCTAACATTATAAATGTCTTTACTGTAACTTTTGATCAGTTGAACTCATCCTTGATAAATAAAAGTATTGATTTTATTTTATTTATTTCCCCCAAAAATTAAATTAAAATTCTCACTGACCCCAAACTTTTGAACGGTAGTGTTTAATGTTACAAAAGCTTTACATTTCAGATAAATGCTGTTCTTTTGAACTTTCTATTCATCGTAGCATCATGAAATAAAAATGTAAAAAACTGTTTTCAACACAGATAATAATCATAAATGTTTCAAATCAAATCATCATATTAGAATGATTTCTGAAGGATCATGTGACACTGAAGACTGGAGTAATGATGCTGAAAATTCAGCTTTGATCACAGGAATAAATTACATTTCACTATACATTCACATAGAAAACAGCTGTTCTCTTACGAGAGGTCTGTCGTACTGCGTAAGATATCTTACGCTAGGGGGAAAATCCTTTTTCCGCGAGATATTGAAGCCAAATTATTATCGTTGCGGCAGCATGCAGACATAGGCAAGGCAGCTCGCGCGCCTATTGGCTGCTCTGCGGCAACTGCAGCAGCCTATCGAGCGAGGCCTGGCGTGCGTCACGTCCCGCCAAAACGGGCGTGGTCTAGGCCTATAAATACCGCTCGCAGGCAGCTATTATCTGATTTTTCATCCTTCAAGCGAAGCACACGCATCGCTGGAGCTGGAGAAGAAGCCGCGCCGTCTGAGAGAGAGCACCTTCAGCGGGACGAGTCACTGAAGTCGCTGGCCGCGCCGCCTTCCTTGCCTTCCTGCTGCGCTTTCCGGCGCTTATATCCTTTGATTACTCTGTACTCTGTGTGTGTGTGTGTGTGTGTCGCCGCCGCGACACACATTCTAAAAGAGCTAGCGTCTTTTTCAAGATGCCTTCCTGCGGCTCGTGCAGAGCCACACTCAGCGACGGGGACCGCCACGTTGTTTGCGTTCCCTGCCTGGGTGAGGAACATGCAGTTCTCGCGCTCGCTGACGGCGGCTGCCCTCACTGCGAGCTGATGACCATGGCGACTCTGAGGACTCGCCTGGGGACTCGCCCGAGGCCCCGAAGTCGTCCTAGCACGCCTAGGGAAACGACGGTGTTCAAGTCCCGCTGCGGCCGGACTCACACCAAAGTTATTCGCTCGTCCAGTTCCAGCAAATGTGACTGTTCCAGTGTTTTCTGCAGCCAACAAGCCGGTTCTGTCACCCGCTTGCCTGCACACAAATGCCGTTTTCACGGCTACCCCGATAAATCCCCAAAAGAGTGTATTTTCTGGTGTCCCGGCCACGGCCGATGGTGTCTCATGTGTAGTAAGAATGCCCACTGCCCAGTGCCCATCTCTACACACAAGCACAGCCTGTCACACAGGGCCCGCGCACATAAAATCGACTCAGATCGATTGCGCTTCAAACGTGGTAAATGTGCCCACTACCCAGTGCCCACAAACACCACGTTATGCATGTCTCACGGTTTCTGTAAAAACTAAAGCAGCGTGCATTCGCTTCACTCAAGCGAGCAATGCTTTCGGTGTGATAAATGTGCCCGCTGTCCCGCGCCCACATCCACACATAGACATGACAGTTCCCACGGGAACCGCCCAGCCCTCCCCCTCGCGGTTGACCGCCGCAGAGGAGTCGAGCGCGGGCAATCTGCCCGCTGTTATCAGCGCGCCCCATGTCACGAGCGCGACGCTTGTGTTACAGCACACCGAAGCTTCTCCATCACTGAGCGAGCGGAGCGCGCTTCGTATTCAACCCCTAGCTATTCATGCAGACGCATGGGCAAAGCTGCCCGGGGTTTCGAGGTGGGTGCTGGACATTATAAAAAGAGGCTATTCGCTACAGTTTCGCCGACACCCTCGCCGCTATACGGCGCGCGTCGAGACAACGGTAAAAGCAGAAGTAGCACATTTACTTCGAGCCGAAGTGGCGAAACTATTGAACAAAGGGGCCATAGAGCCTCTCTCTCAAGTTCAGAGCGAAGGAGGGCTATACAGCAGATACTTCCTGGTACCGAAAAAAGACAGGGGTCTCAGACCCATACTAGATCTAAGGCAACTGAACAGAGTGCTTGTGAAGCGACAGTTCAGGATGCTCACGACCAGACAAATCCTCGCGCAGATTCGCCAAGGAGATTGGTTCGTGTCAATAGATCTGAAAGACGCGTATTTTCAAATACAGATAGCGTCACGTCCTTCGTTCACCTACCGTTCTTCGGCCAGTAGTCAGAACGGGAGAAGCTCCTGCACATAAACTGCCTCGAAATGCTGGCAGTAGACAACGCGCTGACGCGTTTTTGTCCCCAAATAAAAGGATGCCACGTCCTGGTCCGCTCGGACAACATGTCTGTGGTGTCCTACATAAATCGCTAGGGCGGCCTCAGGTCCAGGAGCCTGTACAGGCTAGCAGAATGCCTCCTGGTATGGGCTCAGCGCAACCTGCGCTCGCTCAGAGCAGCGCACGTGCCAGGGCTCCTAAATATAGGACCAGATAGACTGTCCAGGAACAATGTTCCGGCAGGCGAATGGTCTCTACACCCACAGACAGTCCAACTGCTGTGGAAGAAATTCGGCAGAGCGGAAGTAGACCTGTTCGCGTCTCAAGAAAACGCTCACTGTCCGGAATTTTTCTCCAAGAGCAGGGACGCGCTGGCTCATGTATGGCCCCGCCGCCCGCTCTATGCTTTTCCCCCCGTCTCTCTCCTGCCTCAGGTGATAGAGCGGATCAGGGAAGAAGGATGCTCAGTATTGCTTGTAGCACCGTTCTGGGAAAAACAACCTTGGTTCCCAGTTGTGATGCAGTTAGCGAGCACTGCCCCGTGGCCAGTGCCAGTGAGGAGAGACCTCCTCTCTCAGGCCCACGGCTCGATCTGGCATCCTCACCCGGAATTGTGGTCCCTTCATGTCTGGGCCATCAACGGGTACATGTTGGACTCCCTAAAGGAGTATTAAACACGATCACGCAGGCTAGAGCTCCGTCTACGAGACGGCTCTACTCCTCGAAATGGTCAGTGTTTTCAGGCTGGTGCACAGCCCGTGGCGTGTCACCCACAGATTGTGGAGTGACGGAGGTGCTTTCCTTCCTACAAGAGCTGTTGGATAAGGGCAGGACCCCTTCCACGCTCAAAGTTTATGTGGCGGCTATAGCAGCGTTCTCAAGAACAACGCTTGGTCAGGCAATAGGAAGGAACGATTTAGTCATCCGCTTCCTTAGAGGGGCTAAGAGACTGAATCCTCCCAGACCTCCCTCAGTCCCCGTATGGGACCTTTCTACGGTACTGGAAGCCATGAAAGGTGGACCATTCGAGCCTTTACAGTCGATTGATCTGAAACATCTGTCTTTCAAGACTGTGTTTCTGCTGGCTCTCGCTTCAGTGAAGCGTAGAGGGGGCTCTCTGTGAGCGCGACGTGCATGGAATTTGGGCCTAATTACTCAAAAGTTATACTCAAACCTAAGCACGGTTATGTTCCGAAATCCCTCAACACACCGTTCAGGGCGCAGGTTATCTCCCTGTCAGCCCTACCGGTCCCTGATGAGGAAAGAGACGCGGGCCTCCTTTGCCCAGTCAGGGCATTACGAGCTTATGTGTCTCGCTCGTCTGTTTTCAGACAGACAGAGCAGCTCTTTGTTTCGTTTAGCGGGCGTTCTAAGGGACTAGCCGCGTCGAAACAGAGCCTATCCAGAGCATGCAGTGCCCGTTGGGTGTCAGAGCGCACTCCACGAGAGGCATGGCCTCTTCGTGGGCCTGGTCGAGTGGGATTGCCTTGCAAGATATTTGTACGTCTACATTTATAAGGTTTTACAACCTAGAGGTTCCCGCCCTGCAGGCCAGGCTGCTGTCGGTCTAGTTAACCAGTATTATCTGACCTGATGCTATCAGCTCAGAATGCTGCGTCTACTGAGCACAGCTCGATGATCGACAGTGAAAAGCAGTAGCACAAGATGTGCCTGGGCAAACTGTGTAAGACCCACATTTCCCCATCAGTTCAGGCCGTACCCCGCCCCGTCTGTATGATGAAATTTGCGTCTAAGCGACGCTGCCATATGTGGAAGAGTGCGGCTTCGCCCCTCCCTCTTCCCGGACTCCTTGTGAGTTCCCTGGGTGATTGTGCACTATATGAACTATAGTCAACTAAGAGCTTTCGCCCTTGGGTCTTTGGTGTCAGATCTCAGCATGCACGGCGTTTTGCATTGGGTCCCCTAGCGTAAGATATCTTACGCAGTACGAGAGACCTCGTAAGAGAACGTACTCGGTTACTAACGTAACCTCGGTTCTCTCTAGAAGAGGGAACGAGTACTGCGTATCTTGCCGTGCATGCGCACGCTCTGGTTGCTTCGATGATGAAAAACCAGATAATAGCTGCCTGCGAGCGGTATTTATAGGCCTAGACCACGCCCGTTTCGGCGGGACGTGACGCAGCGGGCGCGAAGCACCCTCATTGGGTCTGGCGTCACGCCAGGCCTCGCTCGATAGGCTGCTGCAGTTGCCGCAGAGCAGCCAATAGGCGCGCGAGCTGCCTCGCCTATGTCTGTATGCTGCCGCAACGTGTTTTGCATTATTACAAAATTAAGGATAATTTTTGGCTTCAATATCTCGCGGAAAAAGGATTTTCCCCCTAGCGTAAGATAACTTACGCAGTACTCGTTCCCTCTTCTAGAGAGAACCGAGGTTACGTTAGTAACCGAGTACGTTTTAAAATGTAATAATATTTCACAATATGATTGTTTTTTTTTTGTATTTTTAATCAAATAAATGCAGCCTTGGTGAGCAGAAGAGACTTCTTTTAAAAACATTAAAAATCTTGCCGATCTAAAACTTTTGACCGGTAGTGTATATATATATTTATATATATATATATATATATATATATATATATATATATAATTATATAATTATTTATTTATTATTTTATGACTAGGGTCAAAACTAACCAACCAAACCTTGACACCTACTTTCATTAATATAGGTTTTATTTTATTATGATTATTTTTTGCATATTTAAACAACAGTGCCTTGCTCTTCTTTTTCCCAGGTGTTTTTAACACTTCCGGCGGCACTCATCCGAACCAGAACACCAGCGATCTGAACGGCCGTGATGTCATCAACCTGCGACCAAACAAGCAGCGGACGAAGAAAACGAAAAACCCGTTCGGCGGCTGCAGACTTCTGTAGAGCGGCTCGTGATTGGCTGCAGGACAGAAACCCATCGTGTTCTGTGTTTCATACGTCACGGACTCCTGTGGATGAGTGAGAGCCTTCTTCAAACACTCGTTTTTACGTCACATGCTGAATTTCTGCGCCAGTAGCAGCATCAATCAGAATCACAGAGGGAATACGACACACAATATGCTCTACTGGCGCAGAAGTGACTCGAGCGTGTCCTAAAAGTCGAACCCTCAGTAAATATGAGGTCTGTTACGATATTTTTGTACGCGTATTAAAATCTTTCGGACACCGCCCCGTCCCAATGATTGTGGCTCAAAATTGAAATGAAAAGCGAATCTATTTTCTCACAGATGTGCATTATTTGATGTGGTACACACACACACAGCAGGGTAATATTCAGATGTTCTCTAATGAGATTAATTACAGAAGAAACACACCATTTGTGCATTTGGACTGTTCATCATTTGTGCAATATGTGCGTATGGATGGAGATGCATCGTTTGCAATCTTCCCTTAAAAGTAATGTTCATTTGTTTCTTATATGAACAGTGTCATGAAGTTCAACCCATATGTTCTTATAGGTATTTTTGTATGAAAAATGTAGTAAAGTAACGACTTACTTTAAATCCATGACATTTAACACAGTGCCAAAATGTTTCTATACTTGTACGAAATGTAAATAGCGTTAGTAAATGGTGGAACGAGTCAGATTTATAGATATTATTTCAAATGAAATCAACATCCTTGATATGCATCAATATGCTCTTCTGAGACTCTGTCATAATCTAACTCAATACCAAATGCAAGAGATGGAATTATATAAACATCTTCTTTAGGAATAAGGAACTTTTTATTATTATTCTTCATTTGCTGACAGCTGGCAGTGCTTCAGATATTAAAGCATCCGACATCACACACTTACTGCTAGGGCTGGGCGATATACCTACTAAAAATATATATTGATATTATTAAGCCTCTATGGAGATATTCCACATTCATCGTAATATATATGCATTAACTTTGAAGTGGCATAAAACTGTTTTTCTGTTCAATCAGTCATTTTGACCAAAAAGCCATTCATGCATCAGAATGTTCACACTAACATGCAGTAAAAATCAGTTTTTAAATTAAATGAACACAATTGCAATTATATTATAACTTATTTTAATCATTTTTATTCCTATGCACCAATGTAACAAAAACTAAACATCAATATTTGTTTACATATTTTACTAAATCATTTTGATCCTTAAATATGCAGGAACATATTACTCTAAACAAACTAGAACTCAAATAATTAAACACAATTTCTTGTATTTCTCCAGAGTAGGGATGTGCACGAGGACTCGAACGTGACCGCCACCATCATGAAAACCATGATTGCAGTGAAAATATAATGTTTATCTTTTTTCTGATTGGTTATTGGAGCATTTTGGGCAGTTCCTGATTGGTTCAGAGGCTGCAGACCAGAGAAGTGAAGTGTGAGATCCGCCATAGACAACATGATGAGGAAACACTACAGACTGTTGTTCAGTGTAGCTCGTGTGTCAGCGTGTCCACAGCGGGAGTCACACACTCAGACTAGCACGGTAACGTTCACGGTAAAGTAAAGTGCACAGTAAACTTCACGGTAAAGTAAAGTTCACAGTAACGTTCATATTCTTATAGAGTTTCATTTTCAAAAACATTGATGCATAATTAATAACAAGAATTTATTTATTTAGCTTTACCGAGATATCCAGTACTGAAAAAAAAAAAAAGACAAAAGTGTTGCTTTTGTTTTCAATTTGATGGTTTATATATCTATATAAGAAATCTCTTTTACTCTCCGTTTCCATCAGTTACAGGCGTACTCGAGAGCGCTCCACTACATGTGTTTGATCACACCGTCTGGATGCTGACATGCACATTTTAAACAGCTTATTGTACACACACGTTTTAGCATATATTTCTTAGTAACTAAAACCCACAGCTTCACTATTAGAGAGACTCTGCCAGACAGAATGAATCATTATCTCACTCATGCATTCATATTAATGTAATCTTTACTGTACTACTTCATCTGTGTCTGATTTAGATCGAGCAGAAAGAGAAATATAACGACCCAAAGACAAAAGAACTGATAAAAATAATCTGTAATGCAGGATCAATAGCCTTGTGTTCAGATGCCATCGAGGTTCAGGCTTATTCCTTCATTAATGACGTCATCAGCAACTAGTCGATGACGACTTCAAGCACATAAACATCGACTTAAAGCTGAAGTTTAAATGCCGTTAATTCTGGATTACAGTGATCATTCATTATATCGCCCAGCCCTTCTCACTCATTATATCGCTTACTCATGAAACTGCCTCTACATGACGTCTGTCATTTACTGGAATCCTTAATCTTTGTTATTAAAGTAAATGCACATATTTTAAGTGAGTGTCAACATCCTCCCAGAACCACGAGATTTACAATAAACGTATAAAACTCACTTTAAAGTTCCTAGAATACGGTTATCCAGATTAGCGCTGATTCCTCGTGTTTAATCCTGGGCTAAACTGCACTGATACAGTATTTAGGCTTTATATATGTACAGGAGACCATTCCAGAAGTTTATGATGTTTCATGTTAAGTGAAACTATAATTCATATTTCTAGAGGATCCATGACTAAAACTAGCCTCCCAAAGCCTTAATAACCACTAAAGCCATTCACACGCACAAGAGTGACCACAACAAACCGCTGGAGAAGAAGCGTTTAGTGCACAAGTGTTGAATGGATGTTAGCGAAATTTATGTGCTAGATGTTTTACTTAATTTGGGTCCGTCAATCAAGCCAACATTCCCGCTCTGAGTTATGCTTTAAACGTGAGTGAATCACAGGATCAATCCCGGATGGATTGAACGCACATGGATCAGTTTTCCGCAGGATTCCTCCTCTGTTCCCTTGTTCCATGAGGCTTAACATTTGATTGATTGTATTTATTCATGAAACGCATGTCTTGCATTTATGTCTGAATGTGGAAACATGGTACTCGGCCTTCATGTTTACAGCTGATCATTACTGATGCTCATATGACGACACTACAGTGGACTAAAGGCACTTTATTTCTCTGATGTAATTCCTGATCATGTTATTAATAGGTCATCTTAAATATTCAATATTCATTTTTTTTTCTAATATGAAAAGTGCTTTGGAAATAATGTTTTCTCTCCTGTTTTAGTCTTCTTTACACTGATGTATTCATGACTTTCCAGTCGATGTTAAGAATATGCCAGCACCCATCACTCCTGCAGTGTCATTTGCAGTGCTAGTTCTCACAGTGTGATGTAAAGCTCAGTTGGGATCATTCCCGGACTGATCCCGGGCTTTATCCGCTGTGCCACACGACTCCACACGTGATCCTTCGCTCCGTTCTGTTTCTGGGTGGTTGTTAAAAATGGACAAAATAAAGAATCTATTGTAGTCCTTGGACTTCATTGTACTTTTTTTGTGTCTGTGACAAACTTATATGTGCATGATTACAAAACAATGTTGTGAATATTTATATAAAATAAATCCAGAAATAAATCCACCACAAAAGAACACTTTATTCTGCAAGGATGGATTCAATTGATCAAAAGTGACAGTAAAGACATTTATAATGTTATAAAAGTTTTCTATTGTAAACAAATGCTGTTCTTTTGAACTTTCTGTTCATCAAAGAATCCTGAAAAAAAAACTTTTTTATGGTTTCCACAAAAAGCATCACAAGTTTCAATATTGATAATAATAAATTTTTTTTCTTGAGCATCAAATCATCATATTATACTGATTTGTGAAGGATCATGTGACACTGAAGACTGGAGTAATGATGCTGAAAATTCAGCTTTGATCACAGGAATAAATTACACTACTATATATTCACATAGAAAACCGTTATTTTAAATCATACTAATATTTCACTTTATTACTGTGTTTGCTGTGTTTTTGATCACATAAATGCAGTCTTGGTGAGCAGAAGAGACTTCAAAAACAAAAGAAATCCCCAAACTTCTAAACATTAGTGTAACTTTGGATATTTCTGACTCTAAACTCTGTTTGCTTGATTTGCTACACTGATTGGCAGCTGTGAACAGCCTATTCACACTAATAAACCATGTTTTATTTGATTTATTAAAGTTTTATTGATATGAACATGGGTCTTTTATCATAAAGCTGTTGCAGCCTTGTGTTGTGTCTTAAACTTTTGAGATGGTCCTCACTGCAGAACATGAAATCCAGGGGGAGGAGTTGGATCCAGATCCAACTCCTCCCACCTTACATATACCTAAACCTACCCATCTCCTCCCCTTATATCTGGATCCAACTCCGCCCCCTGATCCCTAAACCCACCCCCAAACCTACCCATCTCCTCCCCATTTTTTACAGTCTATGCTCCTCCCCTTATATCTGGATCCAACTCCGCCCCCTGATCCCTAAACCCACCCCCAAACCTACCCATCTCCACCCCCTGATCCCTAAACCCACCCCCAAACCTACCCATCTCCACCCCCTGATCCCTAAACCCACCCCTAAACCTACCCATCTCCTCCCCTTATATCTGGATCCAACTCCGCCCCCTGATCCCTAAACCCACCCCTAAACCTACCCATCTCCTCCCCTTATATCTGGATCCAACTCCGCCCCCTGATCCCTAAACCCACCCCTAAATCTACCCATCTCCACCCTTTATATCTGGATCCAACTCCGCCCCCTGGATCTCGTGAACTGCAGTGAGGTGCTACTGAAATTTAACTGTATCGCAAGGCATTAATAAACAAATAAAATAATATTGTTTTAATAAATTGTTAATTGGCTTAATTAGATATAAAGCAAAAGTTATAAACCTCAGAGAATTTTAGAATTGTGATTTCTATGCAGGCTTACACAAATCATGGAAATAGTGGTTATGAGTGGCTTTAAATATTTACTGTAATCAGACAGAAACTGCTGTTTGTGAATCTAATCCACTGATCTATATAAGGTCATTCTACATAGATCACTGATCTAATCTCTATACAATTGTTTGTTTTTTTTAAAACTGAAAATGTCATTGCAATGCATTGGTCAAAAGGTGTGAACCATGGTTAAATCTGTTAAAAGATCATTTTTAATTTTTAAGGGTTGTTTAGATGACAATGATGTACTAAGAACGGAGATGTTTTTCCTTTGCTTTGTCCGTGTACAGAAGACAATGCTGTCGAAACAATCCTCGTTCACAGTCAAGTCTGTGTATTCTGCTGTCAGGCCAGTAGATGGCGACGAAACACTAAGCCCTGAACACGTCATATGCACGTGATAACAGCATCGTTTTCAAAGACTTGCACTCTGTAACCCGTTTTCAAAAGTTCGCGTGTTCATGCCCTCAAAACACCGCTGTTCTGTAAACGAACGTCCAAAACACATAGAAAGTTTCCCATTTTAAGTTGACCTCGTGTAGGCTGAACGCTCCCTGATAGCCATTAAAAAGCGATTACAAATCTAAAATCAAGAAGCATCTCAGGCAGTTTGACTAGCTGTAATGTTTCCTCCAGCTACACACACACACACACACACACACCACACACACACGCTGCACTGGCCCGTTTCATTTAGTTCCTCATTTCCTGGCTGTTCTGTATGGACTGGATCATCTCGATCAAGCTCTCTCTCTCCTGCTCCATAGCAGTGGCTTCCTCACGGAAAGCCTCCACCCTGAGACACACACACACTCCACATTACACCACACACAACTCTCTCAATTACCAAACACAAACTGAAAAACATGCACATATAAACATCATTCCTGGGATTATCCAATACAAAGATTTTTTTTGAACATGTGAACTCATGAATGTCTCTTTTAGAGCTTCTTTAGCCAAATTGAATTCTGTTTTACTAAATGATTCTGTTATTTTCCTGTGTATTACTGTGAAGCTGCTTTGAAACAATAAGTAGGCCTATTGTATAAAGCGCTATGTAAATGAATGTGACTCGACTATAACAAGAACATTAAAATGAACTCTGGCCACAACAGCCATTTTGACATCATTTTGTGTGTATTTGACTTCAAGCAATAAGTCTCGAAACTGAACTCGGCTTTCTGTGCACGTGTGTGTTTCAGGTGTGTGTCAGAGTGAGTTCATGGCTTATTGCACTTAAAAATATAACGGTAACGGAGTGTAAAATGTTGAATTACTGCATAAATGGGGACAGCGCATCTGTCTGATGCGTGACGGCATTTAGTGTCCGGAATAGGCCCCGCCCACAGCAGAGATAACGAGACATGACGTTAGGAAGGCTAAGTTATAAGTTTTGAGCAGTCGGAGAGTTATCAGTTAAAAGTGTCTAAAACACATAAATAACTGCTCTATTGTGGATTCATCCTGCAATGAACTTGTTAGGCAACTTTTGACATGTGTTTGGCGTCGAGTGTGTTATTTTATATCGAGTTATTTTGACTTTGTATTACCAGGCACAACCGTGATTAATTTGTGCATTGTCTTGTGTTTTATGTAGATCTGATTCAATTCTCTATGAAGTGAAACCCCTATTTCCACGTTTTATATCTCCATTGTGCATGTAATGTGTATAAAATATGTTTAATGTATTTCATGTAGTATTGTGCATATTCACCACTAGGTGGGGATGTTTCCCTTCACATTTAGTTTAATTGAGTTGTTCAGCATTTACCACACCATACCATACCAACTTTATTTGTTAAGCACTTTACAACAACCAAAGTTGACCAAAGTGCTGTACAGCAAAATAAACAAACCCATGTACAATTAATAACCACACAATAAAAACATTCAAAGTAACAAATTAAATCAAGTAAATGAAGTCGATCTCTTACTAGGCGTCAAAAGCCAAAGAGAAAAGATGGGTTTTAAGAAGGGTTTTAAAAACAGATAAAGAAGAGGCCTGCTTAACATGCAAAGGCAGATCATTCCACAATTTAGGGGCAGACACAAAAAAGGCACGGTCCCCTCTGAGCTTACGCTTAGTTTTAGGCACAGTCAGGAGCAGCTGATCATCTGACCTGAGAGCGCGGATGGGTTTGTAAGAGTGTAAAAGCTCAGATAGGTATGGCGGGGCAAGACCATTTAGTGATTTAAAAGCAAATAACAGAATTTTAAAATGGATCCTAAATTGAATAGGCAGCCAGTGTAATGAAGCTAAAATAGGGGAAATGTGCTCATGTTTACGTGTGCCCGTTAAAAGACATGCTGCTGCATTTTGTATCATCTGGAGACGGGTGATGGAGGACCCACTAACCCCCACATATAGTGAATTACAGTAGTCCAGCCGTGTAGTTACAAAGGCGTGGATTACATTTTCAAAATGTTGTCTTGACAGAATTGGCTTTATTTTGGCCAGCTGCCTCAAATGAAAGAAGCTTGATTTGACAACAGCTTTGATCTGACTGTCAAATTTAAGCTCAGGGTCCACTTTAACTCCTAGGTTTGTAATGCTAGGTTTAATATAGGGTGCCAAGGAGCCCAGATCTACAGGCGGGGTCCCAGTGGTGCCTCCAAAAACCATCACTTCTGTTTTTTTATCATTAAAATTAAAAAAGTTCAGAGCCATCCATGCCTTTATGTCGTCGAGACAATTGAGTAGTTGTCCAACAGAGTTATCATTTTTCTTTTTAAGAGGTACATAAATCTGACTGTCATCTGCATAACAGTGGAATGAAATGCCGTATTTTCTAAGTATGGAACCAAGTGGAAGCAAATACAGAGAGAAAAGTAGAGGGCCATGGAGTTCCATGGACTCAATTTCATTGAGTTGATTTGTGATTTAATTCACTGAGAATATAATGTATTATAATTGTCAATCTGCAAAATTGTACTCACTATAATGATCACAATGCAAAAAGATTACATTGATTTAAAAATATTAAAAAGAAGAGTGCTTTATCTGAAATATATCCGGATGTGGAAGACAAATGCGATAAATGTCATGGCTCACCTTGTCATCTTAGCCACATGTTTTTTTTTTTGTCCTGATTTGAAAGATTTCTGGTTGGGTTATTTTAATATTATGTCCTCTGTTCTTGGGGTAAATCTCCAACCTTGTCCTCTGATTGCTATATTTGGAATTCCTGACCCCTCACTTGCACTTAACCCTACACAAAAGGGCATCATAGCTTTTACATCTCTACTAGCAAGACGCTCTTTATTGTTACACTGGAAGTCACCTAAATATCCTTCTGTCTCTCGATGGCTCAGTGACGTCATGTATTTTTTAAAACTTGAGAAAATTAAATACACGTTGAGAGGATGTACAGTCAAATTTTTCCATAAATGGCAACCTTTTATTTCCTATTTCACTGATTTAGTGGTACTACCCAATTGAATGTGTGCCCTTATTTTTATTTTTGTTTTTTTTTGTACTGTTTGTATTGCATAAATAACCAGTAATATGTATGTTGGTCGTGGTGTGCCAAGTGGGTGGGGGGTTGTTCATTGTTTATTATGGTACTTTGTGATCCATTGTAATTATTTTCTCCATCTTTATCAAAGTGTTTTTGGATTGTTTTTGATTATGCATTTTTTTATGTGTATGTATGTGTGTGTGTGCATATGGATGTATATATATATGTATGTTTTATATGCGTGTATATGCGTCCATGTACATATTCACGTATGTTTAAAGAGGGAGAAAAAAGAAAAAAAGGGGGAAAAAAAGGATAAATTGTATCTGTGAATGGAAATATTGTATTGTTTTGCTTTTCCCAATAAAAAGAAAGTAAAAAAAAAGAAGAAAAAAAGAAGAGTGCTGTTTTAAATAAATATTTCTAATAAATGTATATTTTTGAACTTAAATATGCAATCATTCTAGAATAAAATTTCAGATGGCACTGAGAGGCTTTTGCATCTGAACTCTTCATATATACATATACACCGGTGCTCCAGTTTTAAGTTTAGTTTGATAAACAATTATGGGAACTGTGTTTCTTTCCATTTGTATTAGGATGGAATAAAACAGTCAGCTGCGTTTAGAAATATGCCAAATGCATTGCATGGTAGCTCATTTATAAAACAATAAGCCGGTCTGTCACAGGTTGAGGGACATTGCGATTTAAGAGACAGATTTTGAGATTGTCTGATTTGAATGTTTTGTTTTGTTTTTTCACTGATTGATTTGTAAGAATGCCTCATGTGAGCAAGACTCTGAGATTGGAGCTGGTTTTCTACTCTCAGAATATGATGTTGATGATGATATTATAATAAAGCTAATAAAAGATTTTACAGGATCCACCTCTTAGTTTCTTCAGCTGTTTTAATTCAGTGATGTATAGAAGCTTGTTTCCGCCACAGAATAAAAGGTAATTGCGCCTTTTTATTTCACAATTCACATTTCTAAACTCCTTATATCCTGCAATTCTGACTTGTTGCTCATCATTTCTAGCCTTGATTAATTTGGACAAAAATCACCCCTGCACAATGTCCATTGCATTGTGATGGTGGGAGTGGTCCTATGTGTGTGTATACAATGCAGTTTTCTCTAAGCGGTTCTCAGAATTGCGTCCTTGGGACGAGGGCACGTTAATTTATATATATATATGATGTGCATGGATAAATCATTTATAAAAAATTATTAGTTCTTTATTGCAATATTCAATAAAAACAAGAATTGTCCAAATGTCCATTTCATGGTGACTTTAATATGTTGTTCAGGCCAAAGTACAAATGTTGGTGATGCTTCGTTCCCTTGTTCATTCGCTGGTATCCTTAGGCATGCTCCGCTTCTTCCATGGACTTCGCTGACTTTCCCCTACATTTTCCTTTTGAGGAAATAGACATAATCAGGTTTAATAAGCTGGAAGGAGGTCAAAAAGACATATCACTTCACTTGTTTTACCATGAGGGGTCTATGAATTTTACTGAAATATACAAAGTATTCTAAATTGAGGATAACAAACAAAGTAGCTTAGTTGAAGACCGTGTTTGTTTGTTTTTAATAAAACTGAAAATAATTGATCATAATAAGAGATCATTTTCGACAATTACCCTGAATATCTGGGGGAAAATGTGCGTCCCTCTCAATGTCTATGGTGGTTGTGGCCCTGGCTGAGGTCAGGAAACCAAGTCCTGCGTTTTCTCTTGAATTCAGCTTTCTCTTCTTCACTTGGTTTAGAGTCAGATACTGGAGGAAGAAAAAATCATTAAGACACAATTGATGGAAATAATCGATATTAAGAGAGAACAAATTTTTACGTTCAAGAATTTATTTCTGGGGAAAAAAACAAATGAACGAGTATCCTAAATGTTTAAGAGAAATCGTCTCGGTTATGTATGTAACCCTCGTTCCCTGAGTAGAGAACGGAGACGTTACGTCGTGACGACCAATGGGGTTTCGCTTAGAAAGCCTCTCAGCTTCGAGTATTATAAAACGTGGCTCGTTTCTAAGCGAAACCCCATTGGTCGTCAGGACGTAACTCGGTGTGACCACGAAAGGAAACTTAGTGTCTATGGTAGTTGCGGCCCTGGCTGAAGTTTTTATCTCGGAGGTCAGGAAACCAAGTCTTGTGTTTTCTCTTAAAGTCAGCCTTCTCTTCTTCACTTGGTTTGGATTCAGATACTGGTGAAATGAAAAATAATAATTAAGATACAATTGGTGGAAATAATATATTAATAATCTAAAAGAAAACAGTATCTTTTGTTGTTGTGGCGCTGGCTGATGTTCTTACCTTCAATCCCAGGAAACCAGGTCTGGAGCTTCCTTCTGAACTCAGCCTTCTCTTCTTCAGCGTGTTTAGAGTCAGAAACTACTGAATAAATAAAGAAATAAATCATTAAGTGACACAATTGGTGAAAATAATATACTAATATATATATAAATGAAGGTGATTTGACTATAAAACGAACATTACAATGAACAAAAATGTGAAAACCTCACTACAAATAATCCAGAATAGGTTGGTTTCACGTGACGTCACGTTGCTGCTTCCCGAAATTCAGATGGAGGGCAGGAAGTGAAATAGCTGAGGATTTTCCGTCTGAAAAAATGGCCATGTTTTGTGTAGTTTACGGCTGCTCCAATCGTTCTAACCGAGAAAAGGGAAAGGGGTTTTATAGAGTACCAAATATTGTCATTCATAAAGGTGAGAAATGTGAAAAGCTCACAGAACAACGCCGTAAAAAGTGGATTTTAAACCTACGTCTGCGGTCGGGTGGAGCAGAGTTCTTACCTTCAATCCCAGGAAACCAGGTCTGGAGCTGAAATCACTGATCGAGTGAATCTCCTGAAGTTCTCCATCCTACAGTAGATCATTTCTAATCCACTCATGTTGTAAGATCTGCTCTAACGTCGGGCGTTTAGTTGGATCCAGGGTTAGGCACTGGCTAATCAGATCACTGCATTCTGTACACATTTTATCAAGGAGAGAGAGAGCTGGTTAGTCATGACCATGTGACACTAATGTTGGCATCTATGAAAACAGCATCTGAAACATGATTAATATAAGGTAAAGTGTTCTTTATCTTTACTTTAAAGGTGAAGTATGTATTTTCTTCTGCACTAGTGGCACATTGCGAAATTACAAAATAAAGCATATTTTAAAAAACCTACATCATCACGTCATCCCCGACTCAAACATCACAAACGCAGCTCTTACTGGTTCTTGTGAAGGCATGTTTCAGGTCCAACATATTAGGAATACTTTTAACTGTGTTGCATTTGTCTTTATGAACATTTGTCTATCTGAACGGATGCATGATGATGCTGTATGGTATTAAAGCATGCTTTATAGCGTGTAGCATCACAATGATCTGTTCACTTTGACGAGTTCATGACCTGTTTAATCTCCGAAAGTAGAAATGCAGTGAATTTTGGCTTTCACTTCTGTGACTAAAGCTACATTTCTTATAGTATTTAACTATATATCAAAAATGTTACACACTTCACCTTTAACTGTGTCTGTACTGAGCCTTTTGCTTTATGTGTGTGTTTATCGATGTTATCAATATCATTCACTCACCGTTGGATAAGCTGGTGTTCTGAAATGTAACTTTGGCTTCTTTGATTTCCGCTGGATTGTGAAAAGGAGGACATGCGTTCACCATCTCGTACAGCAACACTCCTAGAGCCCACACATTTGCTGGGACGGCGTGAAATCGAGGTTCTGTGAAGACTTCAGGAGGGCAGTAATCCAGGACTCCTGTAAGAAAGACATTTGAGCATTGTTGAGCAATTTTTTCAAAGTGTCAAATAATCAGCAAGTCATTACATCCAGGTTTCCACACACTCCCAAAATGCTCACCGATGTAAATGTAGCTGTCGTAGCCATCACTACTAAGCAGCTGACCACAGCCAAAGTCTATCAGCTTGAGCTCTAACGTGTCTTTCTTCAACAGGAAATTGTGTGCATGAACATCGTTGTGAAAAACGTCATGATCAATGCAGTGTTGCACTGCCAGCACAGCCTGTCGCATGATGACCCGTGCGGTTGTTTCGTCCAGTTGAGGATTACGAATGATGAAGTCCAGCACGCTCTCGCAGGGTTCGGGATACTCCATCACCAGGGTGAATTTTCGAGGGTGCTCAAACCAATCGTGTAGTTGTATGGCGTAGGGGCTTATGGGTTCTTGCCTCATCATTAGCAGCAGAGCCACTTCTGTAATGAGAGGTTCGGGATGCCCAGGCTAGAGAAAAGAAAAGAAGACAGAAGATTAGCTGGGTAAAAATCTGAAGAAAACATCATTTTTAAAGGTACTTTTCTTTGATCTTTGTAGATACGATCAACAGAGCCTTTCCAGGCTTATTTGTCTATTACATTTACACCTAATGCTTCCTACAGGTGTATTGACTACAGTAATCAGCACTTAAACAACTAAATACAAATTCAGCTTTTGGCCAACTTACAATAGCAAGATAAAAATCTTTGGAAGTCTTGCGCATCCGCTTGATGGCAACCTGCAAAAATGAAAAAAGAAACACACTATTCAATAACAGTAACAGCATTCAAGCGCCTGACCGTGCTCATAACATTTACCATTTGAGCATCTAGTATTTAACCATGTGTATTAGATATGTTTTGATGCGTGCAAGAGCAAAATGTTTATACAATTCAACAAGACTGCTTTACCCTTTTGCCATCAAATTTGCGTGTTCCCTCGAACACTCTTCCGAATCCTCCGGATCCAATCATCTCTCCCGCGTTATAGAGAGACCCAAAGGAGTCTGAAAAACAAACAGGAAAATATGAGAAATATATGAGCTTGCTACATCCTTTGTTTTATAGTAACAATATCAGTGCAGGTCGAAAAAATAATATTAATATTCTCTGAAAACAAGCCTCAAGATATCTTTAGTGGAAAACAAGATGATAATACTGTTTAAAACAATAATGACTGCAGATTTACCATGATTTGGCTCGACGCCGGAGTGATCTGGATCAGAATCTGGCTCTGAGTCCAGATCTAGAGAGTCCAGATCTAGTGGAGGAACGAAAGGCTCTGAGTCCAGATCTAGTGGAAGAACGAAAGGCTCCACAACATCCACAGCTTTACTGTCAGAACAGCAGCAGGACAGACTCCTCCACAAGTTCCTGAAGAATGAACAAATTCTTTCCATCTTCTTATGTTTTGTAGGTTTTTCTGAAAAAAAAAGGAGAAATATTTAAGCATAAACAAAAATTAGAAACATCTCTGACCTCACATTTAACAATGATATAACTTCCATTTGACTGTTTTAATACAGAACTCTATTCAGGATCATGCGTGTGTTTTCGGGTGTGTGTCAGACAGCACAAGTGAGTTCATGGCTAATTGGCTTAACAAAAATATATTCTAAGAACATTTTGTCCAACTAAAATATTTCAGAAAAATGTGGCTAAGAAACAGTACATGTGACCAGACCTTAACTTGTCAAACATTTTAAGCAGTCACCATTCTGCCTTATTTCAGTCTCACCTGTGGAGCTCTTGATCACATCCTCCATGGCACCCGGAGCAGTCGGGACGTCTGAAGTCTCGACGGGAACTTGACCAGGCAGTGGAGGACACGTCCACAATTGGAAGCTGTCGGATCTGGACAAACTTCTGTTTCCGTCACTGCCCTGTTCATGTTGGCTCTCAGATCTGTTGTTACTGCTCCTCTTCTCGATGATGTACGTGCCTGTGCTGCTAAACCTCGACGACAACCCACAAAACCGCCACACCACATCCCCCACAGAGCTGGACAAAGATGATGTGGACATGATGCCCGGTGGAGAATCTGTGGAAGCAGCTCCACTGGATCTGCCTGAGGCTGGAATAGTCCAGACATTTTTGATAATATTAATATCAATGTCAGTGGTCACAAAAAAAAAATGCAACTTTCTATTTTAAGCAGTCATCATTCTGCCTTATTTCAGTCTCACCTGTGGAGCTCTTGTTCACATCCTCCATGGCACCCAGAGAAGTCGGGACGTTTGAAGTCTTCATTGGCTCGACCGGAACTTGACCTGGCAGTGGAGGAAACATCCACTCTTGGAACATTTCTAATAATATTAATAATCAATGTCAGTGTCAGTGGTCACACCCCAAAAAAATGCAACTTTCTATATTCAATGACAAATAATTTATGAAGTTTAATAAAAGCCTATTCTGACCTCTGTGAAAGCGTTTGGATGAAGTGGACGGACGTCCATCATCTGGCCTCTGCAACTCTCTCTTCCTCTGAGCCGGACCTGTGGACACAGAAATAAACTCACAAGACAGAGGTGTTAAATATCCAGGAATAATCTCCCGGCTCGGGCCTGGCATCATCCTTCAAACTGTAAAAAAAAAAACAATACAAATACAATAAAATACAATAAAATACAATTCTCCTCAGAAATACCCCTCCCAATAAAACAACAACAACAAAAAAAAAACAACCTCCAAACTCCGTCTAATATCAGAAAAGAACAATCAAATAGAAATAATATGATAAAACTATAAATAAAACTATGTAAATGATTATATCCTCCGATCTCCTTCTAGAATACAAGTCTCCTCTCTTAAATCCTCCAAACAGGTTCAAAATCGCAAGATCAGCAGAGCAAATATTCAGTCTCAACCAGCAGAAAGTGATCAGCGATCTGTAGATATTTGCAGACAGAATTCAAATCACGCGTCGCTTTAGCAACACAAATTCAAAGCATTATTCGAAATACCTGAAGTCGCGCGCGTGAGCAGAGCGCGTGACCGCACATCGAATCTGGAAACAAACTGAATCAATGACTTAATGTTATAATACTGCTTAGCTAAAAATGTTATATATTAAAGCATGAAATAAGGTACCACGAATCAGTGAATTTGAGTTTGATGTGTGTATATTATTATTATATCAGTAATAAAAAAAATATATATAAAAAATTTTAATGTTCAAAAAAGTATTTCGACATTTGTCAATGCGATTCAGAGACGAATACTAATGTCGTCCACCAGAGGGAGCCACAGAACAGCAAATTAAAAGACTATGAAAATTGTTCAATAACTTGTAGTCAAAATAGCATATACATTCATTATAGTTTCATAAAGTTGAATAAAGCCCAATAATGAGTTTGCAAAAACTTACAGACCATGATTTTTTTATTTTAATGATATTGACAACATATTTGTCAAGTTGCAGACATGACAGAATGTATGTCCAACTGAAGAAGAGGCACTATATTATTAACTGTCTACTTTTATATAGTACATATATTAATACTTCCATAAAGAGACACTTAAAAACTCATATTTCATTTGAAAAGAGACATGTCCATTGTATAACTATATATCATCAACACAAGCCATTGTGCTTGAACACCGATGATCGCCTCAAGTTAAACTGCATTTTAAATTGTCCGGGGCTGCGTTCCAGTCCAAAATTGTCATGCCCTTCACTCGCTAACTTCCCTCCGTCTCGTTCACTCGGATGTACGTCATTGCGAGTGCTCACTACTGGCGGAAACTGCAATGGGCTGAATTGGAACTTCCTAAGCCCTTGATCACTTGGAATCAGCTGTAGTTGATTTATTATTTACATTTTTTTTCCCTTTAAGAATTTGTTTAATGCAGCATCCAAATGTTTATAGGTGTGTTTGGGTTGTTTTAAATTAAACATATATATTATTAATATATCATAGAGTTGTCTGTTGTGGTGGTGATTAGATGATATATGTGGTGACGTCACAATCGTACTACATATAGGTGCCTGAAGTGTACATTTGAAGCAGACTCGCTCCCTCGGTCAAAATCGAGGGAACGAGGGTCTGTCCATATAAACTTCCCTCGTCCACTTCACGAAGTGGAACGCACTTCAAAATGGCGGCAGGGATTCCCCCAAGGGGAAGTGCTTAGGGAAGTTCGCAAGTGCGTGTCTAAAAGTGGACTGGAACGCAGCCCGGGTCTAATTAAGGGTCCGTCACTTATTGGGTTCCCCGGAAACATTTCTGTTGTGTTCTGTCCTATTTGCAGCGCGTTTCTGTATTTGGTTGTGTTGTGAAACTGATGAAGATGTTTTCTTAATTTGCAGGTGTTTTTCTATTTGCATGTGTTTTCTTCAGTTGCAAATACGCGTTGAGCTCTCTCGGCCACCGTAATTTAGGCTTTATATATGTACAGGAGACCATTCCAGAAGTTTGTTTCATGTTAAGTGAAACTATAATTGATATTTCTAGAGGATCCATGACTAAAACTAGCCTCCCAAAGCCTTAATAACCACTAAAGCCATTCACACACACAAGAGTGACCACAACAAACCGCTGGAGAAGAAGCGTTTAGTGCACAAGTGTTGAATGGATGTTAGCGAAATTTATGTGCTAGATGTTTTACTTAATTTGGGTCCGTCAATCAAGCCAACATTCCCGCTCTGAGTTATGCTTTAAACGTGAGTGAATCACAGGATCAATCCCGGATGGATTGAACGCACATGGATCAGTTTTCCGCAGGATTCCTCCTCTGTTCCCTTGTTCCATGAGGCTTAACATTTGATTGATTGTATTTATTCATGAAACGCATGTCTTGCATTTATGTCTGAATGTGGAAACATGGTACTCGGCCTTCATGTTTACAGCTGATCATTACTGATGCTCATATGACGACACTACAGTGGACTAAAGGCACTTTATTTCTCTGATGTAATTCCTGATCATGTTATTAATAGGTCATCTTAAATATTCAATATTCATTTTTTCTAATATGAAAAGTGCTTTGGAAATAATGTTTTCTCTCCTGTTTTAGTCTTCTTTACACTGATGTATTCATGACTTTCCAGTCGATGTTAAGAATATGCCAGCACCCATCACTCCTGCAGTGTCATTTGCAGTGCTAGTTCTCACAGTGTGATGTAAAGCTCAGTTGGGATCATTCCCGGACTGATCCCGGGCTTTATCCGCTGTGCCACACGACTCCACACGTGATCCTTCGCTCCGTTCTGTTTCTGGGTGGTTGTTAAAAATGGACAAACTTATATGTGCATGATTACAAAACAATGTTGTGAATATTTAACTATATAAAATAAATCCAGAAATAAATATTCACAAGAACACTTTATTCTGCAAGGATGCATTTAATTGATCAAAAGTGACAGTAAAGACATTTATAATGTTATAAAAGTTTTCTATTGTAAACAAATGCTGTTCTTTTGAACTTTCTGTTCATCAAAGAATCCTGGAAAAAAAAGTATGGTTTCCACAAAAAGCATCACAAGTTTCAATATTGATAATAATAAAAAAAAAAATCCTGAGCATCAAATCATCATATTAAACTGATTTGTGAAGGATCATGTGACACTGAAGACTGGAGTAATGATGCTGAAAATTCAGCTTTGATCACAGGAATAAATTACACTACTATATATTCACATAGAAAACCGTTATTTTAAATCATACTAATATTTCACATTATAACTGTGTTTGCTGTGTTTTTGATCACATAAATGCAGTCTTGGTGAGCAGAAGAGACTTCAAAAACAACAAAAGAAATCCCCAAACTTCTAAACATTAGTGTAACTTTGGATATTTCTGACTCTAAACTCTGTTTGCTTGATTTGCTACACTGATTGGCAGCTGTGAACAGCCTATTCACACTAATAAACCATGTTTTATTTGATTCATTAAAGTTTTATTGAACATGGGTCTTTTATCATAAAGCCTTGTGTTGTGTCTTAAACTTTTAACTGTATCGCAAGGCATTAATAAACAAATAAAATAATATTGTTTTAATAAATTGTTAATTGGCTTAATTAGTTATAAAGCAAAAGTTATAAACCTCAGAGAATTTTAGAATTGTGATTTCTATGCAGGCTTGCAAAAATCATTAAAATATTTACTGTAATCAGACAGAAACTGCTGTTTGTGAATCTAATCTCTATACAACTGCTGAAAATGTCATTGCAATGCATTGGTCAAAAGGTGTGAACCATGGTTAAATCTGTTAAAAGATTATTTTTAAGTTTAGACGACACCGATGTACTAAGAACGGAGATGTTTTTCCTTTGCTTTGTCCGTGTACAGAAGACAATGCTGTCGAAACAATCCTCGTTCACAGTCAAGTCTGTGTATTCTGCTGTCAGGCCAGTAGATGGCGACGAAACACTAAGCCCTGAACACGTCATATGCACGTGATAACAGTATCGTTTTCAAAGACTTGCACTCAGTAACCCGTTTTCAAAAGTTCGCGTGTTCATGCCCTCAAAACACCGCTGTTGTGTAAACGAACGGCCAAAACACATAGAAAGTTTCCCATTTTAAGTTGAAAATGCTGTCGTGTAGGCTAAATGCTCCCTGATAGCCATTAAAAAGCGATTACAACCTAAAATCAAGAAGCATCTCTGGCTGTAATGTTTCCTCCAGCTGCAGTCACACACACACACACACACACACACACGCGCTGCACTGGCCCGTTTCATTCTGCGCTGGAGAGAATCAAACCTGACGCTCAACTGTGAGATTCCAGCGAGCCGAACGTTCTAATTAGAATGTAGAGAACGAGCAGGAACACCACGTGCAGCTGCGCTAAACACACACACGCACGCACGCCAGAGAAATAGCTAATATTCATGAGGCTTTAGATGGAATGTTAGAACAGAATCACTTCTGAACACTGACTGAATTCACATTGATTCTTATTAATTAATAAACCAAAAACATAAGGAACATCAGGGGTCAATATCAAACATATAATTTAGTATTACTAATTATATGTATAACAAAGGGTTTATGAAGTTAAATGCATAGAAGTAAATAAAAAATAAATATGCATGTGACCAAGAGGCCAACAGTGGTAAATAATGTAATGACACCTTTACATATCTGTGTGTGTGTGTGTGTGTGTGTGTGTGTGTGTGTGTGTGTGTGTGTGTGTGTGTGTGTGTGTGTGTGTGTGTGTGTGTGTGTGTGTTAAAGGCACATGTTCGGTTCCGGAAGTAAAATCTCCATTCATTTTCTCCATAACTGATTTTAAACGATCACTTATCATCACAGTTATGATGGTGTTAATGGACGGTATGTGCTCTTGTTAAAGCCATTGGCCTGTATTATTTCAAATAATTTTTTTAACAACTGTGTTTTTAACAGCTGAATATGTGGTTAAAAAAACTACATTACCCATGATGCTGTACAGAAAATTTCACCAATCAGTCGCAGCGATCAAAGAGTGTCCAACGTTCCAACTTTCTTTCAGTTATTACGTTCATCATCTGGGTATTTCAGAATTTTCAGTGTGAACACACTATTTATACTACAAAGCAGCAATACTAAGAATACTACTATACTACGACAACGTGCACTATTGATGGATGTGATTGGCCAACGGTTAAATAGAGGTTTTATTAAAGGGGTTAATGTGACTAATAATCAACATTCAACATGATAAAAATCGGATGTTATCCGTGTTATATTATATCTGCAACAACAATGTGGATTTTTATAAAGATCCATTTGGCCATCAACTTAATGTGTTGTTATTGGAACACACCTGAAGATTATTGGAGCGTATCCGTTATTTGAACGCATTCATTATTGGAACACACATGAACGCTTTTTTAAACACAATGGGAAAAATGAATGGGAAAAACAGTTGTAACGCATCCATTATTGGCACGCACGGTGTGGAACGTATCCATTATTGGAACACATCTATTTTTGGGACGCACAGTGTGGAACGTATCCATTATTGGCACGCACGGTGTGGAACGTATCCATTATTGGCACGCATCTATTTTTGGGACGCACAGTGTGGAACGTATCCATTATTGGCACGCACGGTGTGGAACGTATCCATTATTGGAACACATCTATTTTTGGGACGCACAGTGTGGAACGTATCCATTATTGGCACGCACGGTGTGGAACGTATCCATTATTGGAACGCATCTATTTTTGGGACGCACGGTGTGGAACGTATCCATTATTGGCACGCACGGTGTGGAACGTATCCATTATTGGAACGCACGGTGTGGAACGTATCCATTATTGGCACGCATCTATTTTTGGGACGCACGGTGTGGAACGTATCTATTTTTGGGACGCACGGTGTGGAACGTATCCATTATTGGAACGCACCTGAACGCCTTTTTTTAACACAATGGGAAATATGAACGCACCTGGACACTTTTTTTTTCTTTTCTTTTTACCAATGGGGAAAATTAATGGGAAAAATAGTTTAAACGCATCCATTATTGGAACACTTCTATTATTTGGACGCACGTTGTGGAACGTATCCATTATTGGAATGCATACATTATTTGAACGCAATTAGACAATAACAACGCAAGATGTTCCCATTGTGTTAAAAAAAGGCGTTCATAGGCGTTCCAATAATGTATGCGTTCCAATAATGGATACGCACCTGAACACTTTTTAAAACGTTTTTTTTTACCTATGGGGAAAATGAATGGAAAAAATAGTTCCGGAACAAGGCCATTGAAAAAGTGGGCAGGCACTAATGCACTTTATTTGCCGTTGGCAAGACTAGAATGATCAACTGTCTGGTTATCCATAACTTTGATAGTTTTCTCGGCATTGTCCACGTTCCTGATGAGGGTCTCGAGACGCCTCTTGATCTTCTTCTGGTCCTCCAGAGCGCAGCTGATCACGACGGTCTGAAACTTCTGGTCCACCGGCACGGGTGGAGCGTCGGTCACACACGCGGCGTGAAGAGCCTGAAGTCTTCTTCTAGACGCCTCCATGTCCTCCAGCAGTTTACCAGCGATCTCATCAATCATGGCTATGGCCTTCTTCAAGGCCTCCTCCTGCTGGCCACTCCTGATGGTGTCCACAGACACATGCACAGTTAAAGCCCTTCCCATGAGTCTGCTGGCGGTCAGAGAGAGCTCTTCCCGTTCCCCTGAAACACACGGTCAAATGAGCTTTAACACGTCATCCATTAGAAGCCGCTGAAGCACTCTAGCACTTTACCGTCACAGATGTTCCTCATTTCCTGGCTGTTCTGTATGGACTGGATCATCTCGATCAAGCTCTCTCTCTCCTGCTCCATAGCAGTGGCTTCCTCACGGAAAGCCTCCACCCTGAGACACACACACACACGCCACATTACACCACACACAACTCTCTCAGTTACCAAACACAAACTGAAAAACATGCACATAAAACATCATTCCTGGGATTCGGTGCCTTCATGTTCCCAAGTACATCAAGATCTATGGGATTTACTGAGGAACATAAACCATATTACTAACCCTAACCCTTAAAATGTTGAACCATTTCAATTTTAAAGCTGTCTTTGTCATAAATAACACCATTTGACCTCTAAGCATATTGAAGTTGATAAAAAAATAAAAATAATTAACTTTATTTAAACAAAATTAAATAATTGAGGCATTTTGATCCACCATTATGTGGCATCCCATTTTCATGATAAATACAACACTTACTATACGTGTTTTTGCACCAAATTTTCACATTGTTGTGTATATCAGTCATGATTTTTTCAGTTATTACATTTATTTTAATAATTATAATAAAGGTTTTAAGCGTGTCCCACCAGTTATTGTCCACTCTCTTATTTTTGACTCCTGAGGAAAGTTGGAAAAGCTAAATGACATCATATCATAAAGCAGTCATCACTTCTTTGGGCAAGTGTTTGAGATCCTCGATTATCTGAACTATTTTGACAAATATTATGTCAGATTTCATTGTGGTTAACCTCACCACTTCCACTCTGTTAAGGTAACATTAAACAAATATATTTTTTTAAATTACAATTTAAAAACCCTGACATTGTTTCTTTGATAAATCTTCTATGTTAGCTTGTTTTTGCTCAGACAGTGGCTGACTTTACGTCAGAATATCAGTTTATGTTTAAAGTTGGAGAAGTAGTGTATTTAATGTTATTTGGTAATGTTTAACATATTGTTTCCAATCAAAATCCAATTCAAACAAAAGTAATATTGTAACTGGGTGTATGTGAGAAATAGGAAATCATCCATCCATACATTTTTTATACCACTTGTCCACCCTGTTACTATTTTGTCCAGTCTATCACTTTATCCACCCAGTTAAGCAGTTTTTTAAACAATAATTTCATAAAAATACAAATAATTCAGTGACAGTGAAAATGTATTGGAGTATCAATAATGTACGTTAAAAAGTGAACAAGAAAATCGTTTTAGGCATTTGTATCTGAAAAGAAAAAATGTATATATTCTGATAATTTATTATCTGATGTACAAAAGAAAATGTACCCAGTGCCCATAAATCAGAATCAGTGTTCACCTGTCCCTCACAGAGTGGACATTTCTGATCTACCATTTCATTGATTTTGTTTAATAAATGGTTAGATTTATTTACCTGAGCTCGACCAAAATATATATTTTTTTATGTTTTACATCACTATATCATGATTACACAAAAATGTATTTTAAAAATGGAGTGTGATTTTCTAAATTGTATGATGTCCAAAAGGCACCAAAGTCAGTTCAAAACCAGCTTCACTTTTATAGCGAACTTTTATCATGTATTCTTACCATGCAATTCTGGAATTTAAGTTTGGAGGACAGAATTCCTAAACAATCTTTATTTAAGGTTTTTGAACTCAATACATCATCACTGAAAAAAAAAATAAAAAAATAAAATGTGTTTGTTGAATTTTGACTTTAATTCTTATAAATCTGCAGCCCTTGTGACAACAGTCACACTTTAGAGGTGTCAATACATGCAGGTATTTTAAAATAGCTATAAGTAACGTTACAATGTGAAAACATGAGTGCATTATATGTATTTAAATGTTAGCACATAGTCTACTAGTAGACATTCAATTGAAAGTGGGGATCTTATAGTTTACAGACGGACTGGATATTATTTTGAAACAGAAATGTTTGTACGATTAAAAAGTTGCATTTGCAATGTTTTAAAAATGTTACTGTTCAGTTGCGGCAATAAATAACACTGTAGTTTGAGCAAATCCTCATGGATCATTTTAGATCTCGTCTGAAACGATCCCAAAAAGTCAATATCCACTAATCTCACCTCATTTCAATTTGATCCAGATTTTCCAGTAAGCGTCCGGACCGGTCCGCCATTGACATGGTTCGGGTGAACTTGCCTTTATCGTTCATTTTAGCGTTAATTTTAGCTTGTGCCATATCTGCTGCTCGTCGCGTTAATGAATGTTTAACGGGTGCAGTGACCTATAGGAACATATACCAGAGAAACACACCCGACCCGAGCAGTATAGCGATGTCCGGTCAGCGAGTGAATCGTTCACTGAGACGGATTCATTAGAATCGATTCGCACAGCGTTTGCAAATCACTGTGCAACTGTAAAGTGACATTTAACAGTCTTTTTTCGAGCAGGTAAAACATTAATCTGGCACAAAACATGTAAGTTAGAGAGTAACAGCGCCGAAATGTTACACTATTGCAGAAGACAAAGTGTCGATCTTTAATTTCTATAAATTAAAAGTAATGTAAGACATCTTTAAATAACGCTTAAACAGTAATAAAATACAAAAACAACATTTTAAAACATCAACTCAAACGAAATGACCCACGCGGAAAACTTTGTGTGATGACTCAAAAGAGTCGCTTAATTAAATTCGAAACCGTTCGTTGGAATGAATCGTCCAAAAGAATCGATTCTCTGAACTGAATCGACTCCTCAGCGCTGTCGACCACCTTCTAGCGGTTTCCAGCGCTCTTGAGTAACATCTCCAAACATGGGCTGGAAATGCCCTTGGTAATTCACTCCTTCAGACATGAGTGTAGGAGTTCACCTCTGGGATTTCAGAGGAGGGTGGGATCCGTTTTAGGGTCAAGGGCCAAGATGACATCAGAGAAAAGACAATAACCAGAACACAATGAGATATAGGAACAGGCAAACGCCATTTTAATTACTTTCCTTTATTTAAACTTAAAAGAACAACACATAAAGAAAAGAAATACATGTTTAATGGCTACAGTGCATGGACGACATGGGAAAACAAATCAGTTTCTCTCTCCTTATCAAAACTCCTGTAAGCTTCTTTTCAACGCTTCTTCCATCTCTGCAAAATGAGAAAATGGAGAGAAAGAAAATCAGTTATATTGTTTTTGTATATTGTTACAATCTATCAATCAAATTGTACGCAGGTTTATAATTCATCCAGCCAGTGATTACTCATACTAACATGACGACAGATGCAGTGACACAATGTTCAACATCTGTGTGGTTACACCCAAACCCAGCACTATATATATATATGTGTTCCTGAGACCCTCCTAAAATCCCATCTATTACAGTAAACATCACACTGAGACAGAGTTCCAGAAAAATGAAACATACCCAACAATGATAATACTCTTCATGCATGCAAAGCTGGGCAAAATAAACATCTGATTAATGCATGAACAGTGAACTCTCAACACTACAGAAATACAGTACCGCCTCCACACGGTTCACAAACAGCACATCTTTAGTACCAGTACTCATGATCATCATGATGACCCACCAATATCCAACTCTTTTGATTTCATGGCCTCTTCCGCACTCAAGGCCATAGCCAGTTTCATGTCATGGTCAAATGTATCTAAGGAGAAATAAACATTGGTCATGTGTTCCATGTAACAATACTAAGATCAAATGAACATTGCAAATATAAAATGAAATATTATGGAAGTGCCGAAAAACCAGAGAAGAGAAAGGTGAAGACCTACCTTCATCTTCAAAATCCTGCGAAACGAGCACTTCTTCTTTAACATCGAGAGCACTTGAGGTAACGGCATTCTTCACATCTTCAAACTCCTCCACTGAAAAACAACAACAAAAACAAACACTTTTGTTTTACTGTGATTGCACACAACAGTTCTTCATGAGGAAGCGTTCTTTTACAATTCATGAAACACAAACTGAGTGAGTGAGTGGAGGCGGGGCTCATTTGCATATTCATAGAACCGCGCATGGATGATGTATTTTTGTAAGCCAAAACCCAGACACTTCCGGTTCCATCATCCTGAAGTCAATGGGGTGTTTGCCTGAAATAAGGTCTGTGGTGAACACAAGCTCAAGATATTATCATCATAATGACCCTGGATCACAAAACCAGTCACGAGTCGCACGGGTATATTTGTGGCAATAGCCATGGGTCAAAATGATCTATTTTTCTTTTATGCCAAAAATCATTAGGATATTAAGTAAAGATCATGTTCCATGAAGATATTTTGTAAATTTCCTACCGTAAATATATAAAACATTTATTTGTGTGAGTGAATGCTGCACAATCGCCAACATTAATGGACAACTTTAAAGGAGATTTTCTCAATGTTTCGATTTTCTTGCACCCTCAGATTCCAGATGTTCAAATATGGTCCTATCCTAACAAACCATTCATCAATGGAAAGCTTATTTATTCAGATTTCAGATTATGTATAAATCTCAATTTTAAAAAATGGACCCATGTGACTGGTTTTGTGGTCCAGGGTCACATATAAAATACATCAGTAATGGCCCCTTGTGATAAAAAAAAAAAAAGCTTTTACTTGTCTTGAAAAAGGTTGCTATCAAGTGTCTCAATGTGACTACAGAGGATGAGATGAACTCATCTACTCACTCGCTTTCACAGCTTTGTTCTGTTCATAATCACACTTTTGCACACTATTCCAACTAAACTTTCAGGAAAAATGTGTTTAAAAAAAAAAAGACTGAAAGAGCTTAGTAATGATGATGTTGAAGTCATGTGACATCAGTGTTGTTCATATACAGCCTACGTTTAGTTTTTTCTTCTACATTCAAAAGTTGTGTTTGTGAAGATTATCACGAAGACAAAGTGTGCAAGGATCATAAGCTTTTGTTGTATTTTCTGCAATAATCCAAAAGCCAATGGAAAATCCAATTGGGTTTTTGTCGAGGGAATCGGGGTGATGCGAACCTACGGGTTGGCCTAAAAAATGTCATCACTACAGCGCTCTATTGGCTTAGTTCACTTCAGAATAAAAAATTCTTGATGATTTACTCTCCCCACGTCATCCAAGATGTTCATGTCTTTCTTTCTTCAGTCGAAAAGAAATGAAGGTTTTTGAGGAAAACATTCCAGGAATTTTCTCCTTATAGTACCTTCAATGGAGTCCAACGGGTTGAAGGTCCTGCAGCTTCAAAGTCTCGACACGATTCAGCCGAGGAATAAGAGTCTTATCTAGACAAACCAGAGGCCATTTTATAAAATAGATATACTTTTTAACCACAAATGCTCGTCTTGCACGTCCAAGACTTCACGCATTACATAATCAGGTTGAAAGGTCACACGGTAACCTGACGTCATCTTTGTTTTACGTTTTATAAAAAAATCAAAAAAAAAAAATCATTTGTAAATGGCGCTTGACTTAGTCTTTGCACGTTCGCTTTGTAAACACTAGCTCGGTACTTCCGCGTGACCTTTCGACGTGATTACGTAATGCGTGAAGTCGTGAACGTACAAGACGAGCATTTGTGGTTAAAAAGTATATATTTTTTATAAAATGGCCTCTGGTTTGTCTAGATAAGACTCTTATTCCTCGGCTGGATCGTGTCGAGACTTTGAAGCTGCACTGAAACTCACATTTGGACCTTCAACCCGTTGGACCCCATTGAAGTCACTATATGGAGAACAATCCTGGAATGTTTTCCCTTTAAAAACCTTCATTTCTTTTCGACTGAAGACAGACAGACATGAACATCTTGGATGACGTGGGGGAGAGTAAATTATCAGGAAATGAGTGAACTAATCCTTTAAGCCAGTAACTTGATACACTCCATAAACCTCACCATTACTCAGAGGGAAGATCTCCTCAGCGTTTATAACACTGCCGGCGGAGGCGGGTTTATCGTCTGTGGCGTTGGGTCGGGAACAAGCGCAAGGCTCTGACTGGCAGTGCTGCTCATGGTAGTGTGAATGGAAACTGGGCACATCTTTGTGGCTCTGTGAGCAAGCGGTGCACATAACATCAAACCGCTTCTCACTGCCCTGGCTCTTGTGTTGTAGGAGGATGTGTGTCTTCATCTCCGCGTAGGCCGGCGTGTTCTTGTCGCACTGGCGGCAGCAGTATCTGCATTTATTTTCGACGGCCAACTGTTTCATGCACTTCGTGAAAATCTCTTTCCTTTCCTCTTTGCTTTTCTCAGAGCCCATGCAAGGACAAAGTTGGGAAGGACTCGTACCCGCTGTGGGACTCTCAACAGCGTCGGCCTGCGGATTATTCCCAGCAGTTTCCAAGCGGTAGTAATCGTGGCTGTGCAGACTGTCGTAGTGCTCCTGAAACTCACTCTCGGTGTCATACAGCATGCTTTCGCAGAGTCCACAGAAGTAGCGGAGGACGATGTCGCCGCCGTGTTCGTTGGCGCAATGGCGTCGCAAAGTGGACTCTTTAAAAAACTTCTGCGGACAGTGGCCACAAGCGAACCGTTGGAAACTATGGCTGCTCAAATCCCCGCAGTGTGTTCGCACCGACGCCTCAGAGTCGAAGAGATCCTCACACATTCGACAGAGCCAAGACTCGACTTTCGTAGGTGAGACGCGAGAGGAACTGGTTGGCCTGAGAATTTTGGTTTCCGCACTTGTCGACGGTTTAGGGGACATACTAGACGAGACACGGTCGTCTAACGCGTCTTCTCGTTCTTGGTAATAGTTGTGTCCTCTATGGCTCACACCAATGTGAGCCATGATGTCTTCCATCCTCGGCATTTCCACTTTGCACTTTCTGCAGTGGAAAAGAAAGTTGGATAAGTGAGCGCCACCGTGGAACCGGCTCATATGCAAGCGCGTTATAGACGACTCTCCCATTAACTTTCCACAGACGGCGCATTTGTGGAAGATCTGATTTGCCGCTTGGATGTGTTTTTTTGCAGTTTCCTCCTCTGTGAAGCGTAGACCGCATTCACAGAACCAGGCGAGCTGTAACCGTTTTCCTGGTTTGGCTTGGGAATCTAAGCTTGCCGGCCTTTTCCGCTTGGCTAAAGGCCCATTTGAATCGTTTTCTGTGGCTCCACATGCCGTGCCCTTCTGAGCGTTTCTGACTTCGCAGTAGTTGCTGTAGTAAAGAAGGGCTCTGGTCATGCTGCCGACTCTCTCCACCTCGTGTTTCATGAGCTCTTTGTGCTCCTCCATCTGAGCCATGCTAAGAAAAGGTTTGAGGCATGAGGAGCATTGACCCATCACCGCCATCTTCCTCATGATGTCAGCCACGCTTTGATCGGCAGTGGCAATAGCGCAGCCATGTCTGCATTGCACACTGGGAAACAAAACAAGAAGCATAAAGCTGTTAGTGCACAACAAAACCTGGATCTCAATGATGCAAAGGTGCACTTAAAGGAGTAGTTCACTTCAGAGTTAAAATTTCCTGATAATTTACTCTCCCCACGTCATCCAATTTGTTCATGTCTTTCTCTCTTCAGTCAAAAAGAAATGAAGGTTTTTGTGGAAAACATTCCAGGATTGTTCTCCATATAGTGACTTCAATGGAGTCCAACGGGTTGAAGGTCCAGATGTGAGTTTCAGTGCAGCTTCAAAGTCTCGACACGATCCAGCCGAGGAATAAGAGTCTTATCTAGACAAACCAGAGGCCATTTAATAAAAAAATGCAACATTTATATACTTTTTAACCACAAATGCTCGTCTTGCACGTCCACAACTTCACGCATTACGTAATCATGTTGAAAGGTCTCGCCTTAGGCGGAAAATGTAGAGTAGGGAGAAAAACTCCATTTGTGGTTAAAAAGAATGTTTATCTTTTTTATAAAATGGCCTCTGGTTTGTCTAGATAAGACTCTTATTCCTCGGCTGGATCGTGTCGAGACTTTGAAGCTGCACTGAAACTCACATTTGGACCTTCAACCCGTTGGACTCCATTGAAGTCACTATATGGAGAACAATCCTGGAATGTTTTCCACAAAAACCTTCATTTCTTTTCGACTAAAGAAAGACAGACATGAACATCTTGGATGACGTGGGGGAGAGTAAATTATCAGGAAATTTTTAATTCTAAAGTGAACTAATCCTTTAAGCACAATCAGGACGGAAATTAACAACGGGATATACACTATTCTTCAGTCTGCTCTGCTGGATACGGTTTGTTTTGTAATGGAATAGGTCATCTGGAAAATATGCATAGTAAAATGTGCATAGTGTGCACAGTATGGATCCTACAGAAACTGTAAAAGTAGTATGCTAGGAAAATGTCCTGATTTATTCGTTCAATTTATATCCTTGACTCTACCATTAAGTTTGTCCTGAATAGACTTCTCAGTCTCTTTTTCACTTGAATTTGTTTTTCACTACTTTTTTGACACTGACGTTGATATTTCCCCTTAAATTCTGAGATGAAATGCATTGCAAGAAAGACACACCCAGCATCTCAATGTCCATACTATCCATCCTAAACAGTGTGTGAGATTAAAAATAAGTGTGTCCCAAAGCATAGTACTTTGAAGAGAGTATGCCAGAAGTCCCCGGATGGTCTACTATTTCCGGTAGCTTTTCCAAGAGTGGATCCGTGCACACTATAACAGCTAATAGCTTTTTGACCTTGGATGCATGTACACCTATTGTAGGAGAATAAAATAGCATAACAGGGCACTTTTAATCCAAGAAAACACCGATATAAACTCACTTGAAGTGTGCTCTGGCCTCCATATGCGAGGCGAGCACCTTAGAGCAGACTGTGCACTTGACGTTGAAGCTGATATCCTTACATAGAGCGATTAAGCGGTTCTTGGCGTACCGAGGAACTGGCACGGGCACGGCTGACGGTTTTGCTTCTGGAAGACAAAAACATGAAATGCAAAATGTTCTAAATAAATAAATTAAAAACTTGATCAGAAAGCTGAATGCTGATATTTCTGAACAAACAGGAATTGATTTTTATTTTTTTGCTGTGTCCAGTCCAGTCCATTGTTTACAGTCCTGTCATGATGCATGTGTAGTTTTGACTTGATTGTTGAAGAGCACACACACCATAGAGAGAGATGGACTGAGTGAAGTGGTTTTTTGCAGACATGTGCTGAAGGCATTCGTCCCTGATGTTGAAGAGGAGGTAACAGGCAGGACATGCAAAGCACACGATCAGCTGAAAGGTCTGGGAACGGCTGTGGCCATTAGCGTCAGAGGAGGACACCTACAGATGACATCAAGCACAAGAGACACAGCAAACTTTATGCCACTTTCATATAATTTCCACTATAAAGACAATTAAGTAAAAATATTAAACAGGTAATATTGCACAACACATTTGTGACCCTGGACCACAAAACCAATCACATGGGTCAATATTTTGAAATTGAGATTTATGCATCATATGAAAGCTGAATAAATAAGCTTTTTTTGTTAGGATAGGACAATATTTGGTCGAGATACAACTATTTGAAAATCTGGAATCTGAGGATGCAAAAAAATCGAAACATTGAGAAAATCTCCTTTAAAAAGTTGTTAATTTATGATCGTGATTGTGCTTCACTCACACAAATAAAAGTTTTATATATTTACGGTAGGAAATGTACAAAATATCTTCATGGAACATGATCTTAATATCCTAATGATTTTTGGCATAAAAGAAAAATCGATAATTTTGACCCATACAATGTATTGTTGGCTATATCCACAAATATCCCCGTGCGACATGTGACTGGTTTTGTGATCCAGGGTCACATTTGTCCAAGATCTTTTAAGATAATCTCTGATCATTTCTGGTCTTAGCGATTTTTTTTTTTTTTTTTGCGACCATGCATTCTTTGATTTTCTCAAGCATGGAAACAACATTTAACTGTAAGGGTCAAAGAGGGTAATGCTCATCTCATGTGCACAAAAACAGCTCTAAACTCAACGTTCACTGTTTAAATCATGGGTGACATTTAACTTGTAGCGCTAACATGATACAAACAAAAGTCACCATGAAATCAAAATTTACGATTCTTATTTTTTTTAATGGAATATTTATTATTTATTATAAATGATTTATCCGTGCACATCATTTTGTTAAATTCATGTGCTTCGTAATCTTGAATTAAAATAACTTCCCCTCCCTCTTGCAGCATCTCTTCTCTTCTCTGATGATGTGGGTGGGGCAACCTGTCACTCACATGAGATCCACCAATAGCAAACCACAACCATCCAATCAATTCCACATGGACAAAATCAAGCCCCGCCCACATTTTTTTTCTCATTCAAAAAAAAGTGTATCACTCGGATATACGTCACAATAGGGAAGAAAAGACTAGCAAAACTTCCCTTTCATGCCAACTTTAATGGTGTGTGTGTGTGTCAGAGGTTAGTTGTCACAACGAGAGAGAAAGGTTGACATTAAGCCACTAAATCTCGAACCTTGAGGGAATCACCGCTGGAGAAGAGAACGAGGCTGAGCTCGTGATAAAACAAGAATCAACATCGGCTCGCCTTATCAGAGATGGCAAGACTGAGGGATTTGAAATGTTGTATGATTGCACTTTTATTACTCAACAGGAGAGTCAGGGATTTTATTGCAAAGATAAACGGCCATATGAAGCTCTCTGACAAAGTTCACTGTAAAGCATTATCTATTGTGAAGATCATTTCAATATGGCTGTTGATAATTAAATTATCCGTACAGAATGTCAGTTTTCAGAAATCACACAGAGCAAAATGAAACGGTTATGATGTCATCACTGAATAAATGGTGTTAACAATGTTTTAAAAAAGAACACTATTAAACATATTTAGTTTAAGCAGATTGAAGATTTTTTTTTTACTGTTTAATGTTATTTTTTAGAATTATTTTTCTTTATTAATTTTCATAATAATTTCATAAAGTATTTTGTGAAGTCAGAGTATGCTGTACATGTGTGCTGAGCAGAGCTGGGAGAGAGATATTTTGCTTAGAGGTATGTGTGCAATGTAACGTTCACTGAACAGAGATGTTCCACTGATGATGATACATATTTTGCTACCTTACAAGGAAGTTGTAAGTCGCTCAGTGGTGTATATAAGCTCAATCCTTACTGTACCACCTCAGAGAAAAATAGAGGCACGACGGGGTGAGAGGATAGAGAAATGGGGAACAGAGAAATCTGGAATGAAGACTACCTCTCACATAGCCTTATTCTGCTATGCCTGTTTCTCTCTGTCTGATACATGTATAAAATAATAAATAGAGATCTGGTGTGGCTTCCGTGATTCAACAATAATGGGGGAAAGCATGATTTTCAAATCAACATAGATGCATTAACATGTTAGCTTTGAAAAAAATTATTAGGGGAAAAAAAATTAAATGACCACTTTAACATCAATACAATCATGAAAGCTGAAAATATTAATAAAAATGAAAACCTTTGACTCCAGGTGTTCCGTCCACGACTCTTTAGAGCTGAAGTGGCGTCCACAGGCCACACATGCGTAGACAGAAGCCGGGCTGCCTTTCAGGGTGATCGTGGGGTCACAGGGTGAATGATCAAAGCTGCCAACAAAAGTATCAAAATCAAAATTAACATGCATTTCGCAGACGCTTTTATCCAAAGCGACTTCCACTGCATTTCAAGGAACACATTTACATTCTTATCAGTTCTTGCTTTCCCTGGGAATCGAACCCATGACCTTGGCGTTGCAAGCGCCAGCGCTCTACTGTTTGAGCTACAGGAAAGCTAGGTGAAAGTTGATGTGCAATTTCTTTCAAATTCAACAGTAAATATCAGAAATCTGAGCAACCGTTTCAGATGTCCCTCCAGCAAAGGCACGTTGTCGTAGACTCTGCCGCAGTTGATGACCGGGCAGGTTTGAGGAGAAACCCTCGCTGGACCAGGAGCCGATCTGCGTCTCCACAGGGAGCAGGAGTTAATGCTGCCGGGCTGTAATCCTGAGCAACACAGACAACATGAGCACCAGAACCACACACACACACACACACACACACACACACACACACACTCGTATCAGTAGGAGGTACCGAACATTACAGACCTGGCATTTGTAGCCATATGTCCACACAGCGCTTGGCATTATCTCTGTCATTATTGCTCCGGCTGACCGCCAGCTCGTGCCGTCCATGCGCTTGCTGTGAAATTATCTTCTCCTACAGAACAAATCACAAAATACTGTTGTAAGAATGTCGTTCGAGGTCTGGGTTTCAGAGGTACTTTTCACAGATTTACAAAAAGAGTTACAAGCCATAAAACAAATAGATGTATCATTTTACTGTGTATTACAAACTTTAATTTGAGGCAAAGAAGTATTTGAAAATGATACAAACGATGTAATTTGAAAACCCTTTTCAACCTGGTTTTGATTTATATATGTATCATTAATAAGTCACTTTTTAGAAATCACTCAGAACAGAATTTAAAGGTTTTAATGGCATTGCTGAATAAGTGCATTAAAAAGTTTAAAAAATGAACACCGTTAAACATATTTAAATCACACATGGCTACACGTTTACCTCCAACATTGAAAATTCAGGGGGAAAAAATTACACAATTCTCTTAAATGAAATATTTTTCACAATTCACTGTCTTCACAGGCATTAAATAATTATTCAAAGCTTTTCTAAGTAATAAACCAAACCAGCTCTGGGAAGAATCACAACATTATAAACTGATTTAAAGCAAAAAAATATATATATATACAGGCCAAAAGTTTGGACACATTACTATTTTTAATGTTTTTGAAAGAAGTTTCTTCTGCTCATCAAGCCTGCATTTATTTGATCAAAAATACAGTTTAAAAAAAATATATATATATTGTGATATATTATTACAATTTAAAATAATTGGTTTTCAATTTATTATACTTTAAATTATCATTTATTTCTGTGATGCAAAGCTGAATTTTCAGGAATATTACTCCGGTCTATCACATGATCCTTTAGAAATCATTCTAATATGATGATTCATTATCAAAGTTGGAAACAGTTCTGCTGCTTAATATTTTTTCATAACCTGTGATACTTTTTTAGGATACTTTGATGAATAAAAAGTAATAATAATAAAAAAAGCAGCAAATGTTTTAAAAATAGAAATCTTTTGTAACAACAATATACACTACTGGTCAGTCATTTGGGGTCAGTCATTTTTTTCTTTCTTTTTAAAAAATAAATCAATACTTTTATTCAGCAAGGATGTGTTAAATTGATAAAAAGTGAAGTGAAGATTTATATTATTAGAAAATATTTTTTTATTTTGAATAAATGCAGTTCTTTTTAAAGGGATAGATGTCGCCTTGGCTACGGTTTCGTTCCAATGAACTGCAGTAGCCAATGCGACTTCTATTGTATATATCTATACCCGCCCGCGCTCTCAGATCACTCGGACATGGCTGTGTATAAGAGGTAAAAACGATATAAATACTGTTCGTTTTCTCACACAAACCGCTCGTTTCGTGTCTTAGGCCATCAATGTGTACTTACGATGGGGAATTGTTTAATTTGGACGACGGGGAATTGTTTTAATTTGGACTCTGTGCTTGTGTTTTGAGATAATGACCATAGACCTGCATTATATGACTGACAGACAAGAACGGTTTGACCTAAAAATATCCAAATTGAAACTACTGCGGAAAAAAAGACACCTACATCTTGGATGCCCTTGAGGTAAGCTAAAACATACCAAAAATTAATTTCAAAGTGAACTATCCCTTTAACCTTTTATTCATCAAATATATTAGGCAGCAGAACTGTGTCCAACACTCATAATAAATCTGAATATTAGAATGATTTCTAAAGGATCATGTGATAGACTGGATGTCACATGTGACACTGAAGACTGGAGTAATGATCCTGAAAATTCAGCTTTGCATCACAGAAATAAATGATAATTTAAAGTATAATAAATTGAAAACCAATTATTTTAAATTGTAATAATATTTCACAATATTACATTTTTTTCTGTATTTTTGATCAAATAAATGCAGGCTTGATGAGCAGAAGAAATTCTTTCAAAAACATTAAAAATAGTAATGTTTCCAAACTTTTGGCCTGTTCTGTATATATATATATTAAATTGTATATTAAAATGTTTTAATTTCACTGCATTCTTTTCTAAAGAACTTAGTGTTTTATACTTTAACACATTTAATAAATAAAAACTTATACCTGTTGATAAATACAAACAATATACCTATAGATTATTATAAAATATTCAGTAATACATTAATATGCAAATAAGTACTTTGAGAAAGTAGACAGTTGTGGCTTCTACAGAAGCATATATGCTCACTCAATCTCGAGTGACAGTATCTACAACAACTGCATTTTTTTTATTTCAATTCCACAAGGAAAGAGAAGAGGCAAACCTTGAAGGCTTTGCACTTGTCAGCCCTCTCCTGTTTCTCCACAGCAACCTGTCGAGCCAGTCGGTCCAGCGTGGACACGGCGTGAGCGCGCTGACGGTCCACCTGATCCTCAATCTGAGCACAACATACACACACACACACACACACACACACACACACACACACACACACACACACACACACACACACACACACACACACACACACACACACACACATCTTTAAAAGAAGTACAGTCAAACCAAACATTATTCAGACACCAGATATCATGTTTGATATTGTTTTACTAGTGTGTGCAGGACACGATAGTTCATTTACGTAAGTGAGGAGAGCAAAATAAAGTAAACTGTGACATATTATACCCAAACATTCTTCATACAGAGACTACTAGTAGCATTTAGAAAAATTTGGGACCAAATATTATCCAGACACTTTGAGCTGATCATGTTTTGCTGAAGTGTTTTTTCTTTAATTGCTAATGCTCTTTTTACACACAGACTGAACACAATGAAGCATTGCTTGGTGATTGGTTGAGCTAAACTGGTAATATCTAATTGTGTAGTTAAATTTAACATCTGACAGATATTCAACATAATTCATGTGTGAGACAGTCTAACAGAAGGATTGATAAAACCAGTGAAACATCAACTGATCTGATCACTCTGAGTTCTGCTCATATTTTATTACCATTTTCTAAACCATAGCGAATAAACTGTGATAATGGGAGAAATGTTGAAGGTGTCTGAATACATGTTGGTTTGACTGTATATTCAACGAGGATGCATTACACAGTAAAGACATTATTTTAATAAATTCTATTTCAAATAAATACTGTTCTTTGGAACTTCCCATTCATCAGAGTATCAAAATGTTCACTGTTTTCACTGGGAATAATCTGAAATTAGCATATTAGAATGACAGATAATAGAATTTTTCATAATTCTACATAATAGAAATAGAAGGATCACCTGACACTGAAGACTGGAGTAATCTATGTTTTCCTAGACTTAGTTTACATTTGCAGGGTCTGCTTCATCGGAATTATCCGCGCACACACACACACACACACACACACACACACACACACACACACACACACACACACACACACAGAGACTAAATGGATTCAGCACAGGTTTGACGCCGGATGCCCTTCCTGACACACACACACACACACACACACACACACACACACACACACACAGAGACTAAATGGATTCAGCACAGGTTTGACGCCGGATGCCCTTCCTGACACACACACACACACACACACACACACACACACACACACACACACACACACAGAGACTAAATGGATTCAGCACAGGTTTGACGCCGGATGCCCTTCCTGACACACACTCACACACAATCCTATGGCCAATTTGGCATGTCCAATCCACCTAACCTGCATGTCTTTGGTGTCTTTAGTGTGGGAGAAACCGGAGCACCTGGAGGAAAGCCACGCTGACACGGGGAGAACATGCAAACTCCACACAGAGAGGCTTGAGTCGAAACCCCCTGAGCCACCGGGACGCCCCTGAAGACTGCAGTAATGATGCTGCAAATTCAGCTTTGATCACAGGAATAAATTACAGTTTACAATATAAAAAAACAGCCATTTAAACAGTCATTTATTACAGTTTTTGGAAGGCTTTTGTCTTAGACACATTAAAATGTACAAATTCAAGTTATTTCATATTTACATGCAATGCAGGGATTCCCCAACTTTTTTATCAGCTAAAAATCTTTGACCTAATATATTTATTTAAAGTATGCCCTAAGATTTTAAAGTCCCCCTGAGGTGAAAATCCAGCTTGCTTATATGTCTATGTGGTGTTTTTAATGTGTTTAAAGACAAACCATGTGTAACTTCATAAGTCGACAGCATTGCTGAGTATTTCCTCCTTAAAACTGCAGTGAACCAAAGACAGTCTCAAACACGCTTTGAAATCGCTGGTGTTTCTGACGTCACAAACTACCTTGTAACCAATCAGATCAACGCGTGATCGTCAACCAGTGGATCTCTGAGCTGAGTGAGTGTGTGGAGGCGGGGCTCATTTGCATATTCATAGAACCATGTATACTAAATAAGGCAAGGGTGTCGAGTTACATTCAAGATATTTTAAGGAATGAGGAAATTTTTTCAAGGAATTTTTTTTTAAATATGTCATTTTGGTGATCAAATATGAGTTTTAAGGGATACAATTATTGACTACAGGGGGACTTTAAGTAATTAAGTTAGGTCATTAATAAAATTAAGTCCATGATAATAATAAATAATAAAATTAAGTTCACTGTTCTCTGATGTCGATTAATGGTCACATGACATGATGCAGGTAAACAAATAAAGCATTTAGTAAGCATTTTATTTTTGTTTTTAATTTTAAAATGACTTATTTTCATTTAAAATGTTCATGATTTAATTACTTAAAAGCTTTTCATTAAACTCACGAAACCCTGACGTAATGTAATATTTAATGCACTTCATTTTTTTAATAACAAAAAACAAACATTTTCTTTCCCTTTGTATTTTTATCAATATGGTACGAGATCATCCTATTCAAATCAATGTGATAAATGAGTTCGGTCAAAAGTAATCTAAAAGTAATCTGATTACATAAACCTTGAAAGTGTAATGTAATGGATTACGTCTTACATACAGTCTTTTCAGACTTCTACCGCAATTAAGTGCACTGTTATTATGTTTAATACTTTTTGTTGCTGTGTTGTTGTCTGCTAAGCACTGTATTTGGTCTCTGCAACTATTATAATACATTGCATATACGTGTGGGACGCCTTATACCAGTGACAAATTCCTTGTGTGTTTTGCATACTTGGCCAATAAAGTTAACTCAGATTGATTCAGATGTCACTCAGTATCTCAGAATCAGTAACCAACTACAATTTAACTACAAAAAAATTAACCATGAACAGGATTGGCCAGCCCTGATTTGCTCTTCCTCATGTAGTTTCAAACCTCACATGATTTTTTTATTCTTCTCTGGAAGGCAAAACAGCATATTTACATTATGTTGAGGGCGGGGCCACCTGTCACTCACATGAGATCCACCAATAGCCAACCACAATCATCCAACCAATTCCCCACAGACAAAATCAAGCCCCGCCCACAATTGTTCTTGTTCGAAAAGGCCATTTAACTCAGATTTACTGTACGTCACAATATAGAGAATATACAGAAGAAAAGATGAACGCAACTTCCGTTTCATGCCAGCTTTAAAGTCCCCATGAAATCAAAAGTGACTTTTTTGGGGCTTTTAGTATGAATATGTAAGTCTTACTGTTATCTATCAGCTAGTGTACTCCAAAACAATGACAAAATTCGCATTTTGAAGATATAAGCGTTCAAACCTTACAGTCTCTCACCTCACTTCTGCCAACATGGATCAATGATTCGAAGACATCCCTCTACACTTCAGCTTCTCATTAGATTTCCTGTCCAATCAAATGCTCTCTAGAATCCGAAGCTCCGCCCCCAACATTATAAACAGACGCTGAAGCTGCAGCTGAAATTGGTCACTTGTTCACATATTTACTATTTTCTACATGGTGAATGGCACATAGTGCACTATATAGGGGACAGGGAATGATTCAGACAGTGTAAATATGCTTTCCATTGGCGCGAATGAAGTCTGGTTTCACATTAGTGTCACGTGAACCTCCACAGCTTCGGTCCAGAGACACGACACACAGAGCGGATCATATGAGCGAGTCACAGAACAGAAAACGTATCAGACCCGTTTGAGTTCTGCACAGATGCTGTATGATAATGCAATATGGAGGAGATTAGGAGGAGAAACGGTTAGAGATTAAGAGGAAACTGCGGCTTTAATGAACTCAACAGCACTGAGCTGTGATATAACTAAACGCTATTGGCTGTTTAAAAAAAAGGGGAGGGGCTGTTTGATATGCCCCGCCCTGTCTTCCTGTTTCAGTGGAAATTCATTTACGTCAACACACTGAATAATGCTGCGCGTTTCAAGGCACTACAGTGGGCCTTTAAGTTACGAAAGCACCACAACGCTACAATACAAATCTGACTTAAATCTCAGCCTGTTCCTCACACAAAGCTATCGTATGGCTTCAGAAGACTGGCTGTATGGAAAAGAGCAGCCTGGACATTCTGCCAAATGTGTTTTTTGTGTTGTGGAACAACATGGCGGTGCTCAAATGATGAACGACTTTTCTACAGCGTTAACTCTTATATTGTAGACGGTGTGTGAAGAAACTCACGGTGTCTGCGGCTGAAACGCCTCCTTCATCCTCTCCGTCACTCAGCAGATCTATACACTCCAGCACTGGTCTGAGAGGGCCCTCCTGAAACACCACGCTTAAATCAGTGTGCTTGACCATACACACTCAAGTGAGAACACCCTGATCCACACAACTGTCCTAATAACTCATATTAGAAATCAAGGCCGTGACACTTACAGACACGAACTCCACCTCATCCTCCACATCTTCAGTGACTGTAGAGGCAGACATCACATCTGTGCTCGATGGAGCATTACATCAATCACTGCGGATCAAAACACAGCAATATGAAATGCCTTTTCAGTGCTGCGTGCATACATTATTGCGTACGTCTTCATGTTGTAACTGGCACTGAGTTCATTTACGTTTAAAAGTGTATAGTATTGGAAAACGAGTTCTCAATCCTGCAAACAGCTTGCATGAATCTCAACTATTACTCGTCGACCGGAGAATGGGAGAAAGTCTCACCAAACAATAAGTTCTGCAGCGATAACACTTACACACAATTCACTGTAAAGACAAAATTACCGTTTCGAATGCGGGCTCTTCTCAAAGTTAGCAAAACATTAGCAAAACATTGCCTAAACTGAGCAGAGCAGTTAGGAAACGTGCGTCATGACGTCACAGGAGGAAACGTCGTCAAAATAAAAGTCCTCCAACGTCCATGTGAACGCGTGTTATCGTTTATATTTTAATAATAATTATAACAATTTAACATTGAAACTATTGTGGCATTTTTTTCCAAGTTCCTCTGTGGTGAAAATCAACGTTTTAATATTGTTTATGTCTATACCATGTGTAAATTCATAAGTCGACACCATTGCTGCGTATTTTCTCCTTAAAACTGCAGTGAACCAAAGACAGTCTCAAAAACACAGTTTGAAATCGCTGGTGTTTCTGACGTCACAAACTACCTTGTAACCAATCAGGTCAACGTGTGATCGTCAACCAGTGGATCTCTGAGCTGAGTGAGTGAGTGGAGGCGGGGCTCATTTGCATATTCATAGAACTCATATACTAAATGAGGCAAGGGTGTCGAGTTACATTCAAGATATTTTAAGGCATGGGAATCCGGGGGCCCCAACAGACACCCAGAAGGCTATATAAATCATATATAACATAGGTCTATTAGTTTTATATGATTTTTGTTTCAGGATATCACCATTAAAATTGTAACATTTTTACATCTGTGCGAAAAAGGGCCCTTTTTTGGCCCCCAATAAAGTTTTTTTTATTTTATAAGTTATTATTTATTATTGTATTTCATACAAAAAACCCCAAAAAACATTTAAAGATTACATTAGATAAAGATTTGACAGTTTATTTACAAATGTAGAAAAAAAGTTTGAGTGTTTTTATAAAGTGACAGCAAAACAAAAATAAAAGTAGTTGAGTCTCCTTTATTCATAGTTTATTTATTCCAATACAGATATTGTTTCAAAGCAGCTTTACAGGGATAAACAGGAAAATGATGATTCAATGATGCAAACATAGTTCAGTTATGCTGCTAAATGTCTCTAAAATATTGTCAATGTTCAGCTGATTCAGTTCAGTTCAGTAACTTTGTAAAGATCATTAAATATGAAATGAGTTATAAAGCATCTCTGCAGAAAACAGTGATGTCATCGTTCAGCTCAGCTCTCATCCAATGGTGTCAGTGCAGCCAAATCAATAATATTGCTGATTATTATGTTACAAAGGTAAAGGGGTGTATAGTTGCTGCCGGACCCCTGGAATTGCTTATAAGAGCCACAAATCACTGAGTGCAAATCACTGGCACCTACTGGCATATTCCTTTAATGTGCGCTGCCATTAAATCTGATTCTGATGGCTTTGATAAATCACCTGTCTGCTGAAGAGTAAGTCACTAAAAAATTTAAATAGGTCAAGATGTCCTGGTAATGAACGTGTTAATTAAGTCCACATGCAGCTTCATGAAGCTGAATGAAGGAATTCACCACAAAGACAATTTTTGTATAACATACTGTATCTTTATTGAAATGTTACGATTTTACACATTGCAAACATCAACAAACCTGAACATCAAGAAAAAAGAAAAGAAAAAAAATACACATATACATGCATACACACCAGAGCTCATTTTATTTAAATGGCTAAAGTTTGTCAAATAAAGGTTCCAAACGTTTTTTTTATAATAAAAAAAAAAATTTTTTTTACAGTGAAGAACCATTTTGGGTTCCTCAAAGAACCTTTCAGTCAACAGTTCTTAAAGGGATCATGACATGGCAAATCAAATTTGCTTGATCTTTTGACATATTAGAGATCTTTGTGCCATTCAAAAATCCTGCAAGTTTCAGAGTTTAAAGCATCCTCCTCATTATAAACAAAGCATTTATTTAATCAAGCTCCGAAAACAACTCGGTCATTTGGACATATGAGTGTTTGTGACGTCACACAGGCAAATACATTTGCATATGTCCGCCTCCAGAGCAAGACATCGACCAATAGTTATACATCATCACACCGTACAGTCTTCAGATTTGCCTAAACACTTATGCTGTGTCGAAATCGCTCCCTATACCCTAATTCACTATTCCCTACATTACTCCACTAATATAGTCCACTAGAAGGAGAGAATGAAAACAAGTGAGTGAATTCGGACACTGAGTGCACCAGAAGGTCTGCCGCTTTTGCAGAGTTTGTACTTGCTGTTTAATAATTAATTGAAACATAGCAAACTTGCAGCTCCAGTAGTAATGAAAGATTTATCCTGAACTCCTGGAAACTTGCATGTATAAACCTTAATTAAACTATTCAATAATCAATTAAAAAGGAGTTTATACCTGTATTACGCTGGACCAACACCGTTTTGGAAAATGGATGGATGATGATGATTGATTCAGATGTGGCGCCATCTTATGGTCAGACGCGGGAATGCATTCAGTGCGTGACTCACAGTGCATTATGGGTAATCTCTAGCTGTTGAGCACACATCAGTTGTACACTCGTTATTGCGGTGTATTGTGGGATTGAATGAGTGCACTCGGTAACCTGTCCACTATGGTTTCGGACACCACTACACCCGGCTGTCCCCTCAAAACAGTGCCATATTTAAGGGTGTAGGGGGCGATTTCGGACACAGACATACTCACATGCAACAGCGAGTGGGAGTCACTTCATATGCACTTTTGGTCTTGTGGACTTACAGTGGCTGCTGTGTGCACGTGTCCGTTGAGTCCATGAGACAGTAAGGGTCGTTCACAGTAAAGGTCTCAGAAGGGCCCCTGCGAGCGCCCCCTTTACGGTCAATATGCACACGTTTGCTGAGCCCGCACTGATGTGAGCTCCGCTGCAGACTTCTTCCCGACAGTCAAAGCAACTATACGTCACGAACGTGCGGACTTGTAGGAAGACCACGAGTGCTTAGGGTGCCATTTGGGACAGGGCCACTGTTTCCTGCAATGACTTTAGCCAATCACAGCATTGGCCTTCACTGACAAGCCTTAAAGGAGCCGCGCATTAAAACGGATCATTTCAGACAGAGGGTCAGAATTTGATATATATATATATATATATTGTTGTGAAATATGCAATTATTCTATTCTAATTATGCCTTTTGGTATATGAAGTACTTATGTGTCATAGTAAACCAATTGTAACTGTATTAAGTGGTTTTATAATGAAAGGTATGGGTTGTTGTTAAACAATTTATCAGGAGGGTGTTAAATAGGCTACTGTAAAACACTTGTAATAATAATCATTGTGGCCATATATTGAGAAAATGGTTTATGGAGAAAAACACAGCAATTGTTGTTGTAAAATAATTTATTGAGAAAATGGTTCATAAAGAAAAACACTGCAATTGTTGTTGTAAAAATCATTTATTGAGATGATGGTTCATGAAGAGGAGCACTGCAATTATTGTTGTAGAATCATTTGTTGAGAGAATGGTTTATAAAGCATTTATTGGGCATATGGCAGAGAGAGAAATTGAAAATGTATTAGTGTCATGATTCCTGTCCTGTGTTTCCCTTGTTTTGTGTGCACTTTTGTTATTTCCTGTTCTGTGCTATGTTTTGTAGTCCTTTGTAGTCTTTCTTGTTTATTAGTCTCCCCAGGTGTTTCTTATTAACCACGCCCCCTTGTTACTTAGTTAAGCTTGTTTGTCTCTGTGTATTTATAGCCCTTGTGTTTCACTTGTTACCTTGTCAGTTGTTGTATGTGTAATGGTTGCCTCTGTGATTCCCCTGGTTTTGTTCCTTTATTAAATAACCCTGCGTCTAGATCCTCGCCTTCGTCTGCCTTTCTCAGCAACGTTACAGAACAACTGACCAAACTATGGATCTAGCAGGTATTATCCGGGACCCACTGAGCAAAATTTGTTCGATTTATCAAGATGATAGCAGCATCGAAAATTATGTGGAGGAGTTCCTTTTTTATAGTCACCTCGTTCCTGGTAATGATGCTATGCTAAAGGACTGTTTCTGGAGTGGACTAGAACAGGACATTAGCCTAAATTTACCAGAGGAGGACCCCAGCTGGACCCTGGTACAGTACATTGACTTTGTCCTGCAGTTTTGTGGTTCCCCCTTCACTGTAGGGGAGGTGGAGACTGTTCACGTCACGTCTGCCGATCCAGAGACTGTTCACGTCACGTCTGCCGATCCAGAGACTGTTCACGTCACGTCTGCCGATCCAGAGACTGTTCACGTCACGTCTGCCGATCCAGAGACTGTTCACGTCACGTCTGCCGATCCAGAGACTGTTCATGTCACGCCCGCCGAGCCAGTGTCTTCGGACAAGATGGCCACCGCCGAGCCAGTGTCTTCGGACAAGAGGGCCGCCGCCGAGCCGGTGTCTGTTCCTGTGCCTGAACCGGTGTCTGTTCCTGTGCCTGTGCCGGTGTCTGTTCCTGTGCCGGTGTCTGTGCCGGTGTTGGTGTCTGTGCCTGTGCCGGCGTCTGTGCCTGTTCCGGTGTCTGTGCCGGTGTCTGTTCCTGTTCCTGTGCCGGTGTCTGTTCCTGTGCCGGTGTCTGTTCCTGTGCCGGTGTCTGTTCCTGTGCCGGTGTGGGTTCCTGAGCCGGTGCCTGCTCCAGCCTATGACCCCGTAGCTGCCCCCAAGAAATTTTTTTTGGGGGGGGGGGGGCAGTAGGTCCCGCAATGGGACCATGGAGGCCGCGCCGCCATGGTCTCCTGAACTGCCGGCTCCTCCCTGGCCGCCCGAAGGGTCGTCTCCTCCCTGGCCGCCTGAAGGGTCGTCTCCGCCCTGGCCGCCCGAAGGGTCGTCTCCGCCCTGGCCGCCCGAAGGGTCGTCTCGGCCCTGGCCGCCTGCACTGCCTGCTCTGCCCTGGTCGCCTGCACTGCCTGCTCTGCCCTGGTCGCCTGCACTGCCTGTTCCGCCCTGGCCTCCCGTACTACTGCAGTCTCCAGGCCCTCTTCCGCTCCACGGGCCTGGCCCTCCATCCCGCCCCCGGGTCCGCCTCCGCTCCACCACCCTCCTGAACTATTTCCTGAGGAGCGTCTGGAATCCGCTCCTTAAGAGGGGGGCTATGTCATGATTCCTGTCCTGTGTTTCCCTTGTTTTGTGTGCACTTTTGTTATTTCCTGTTCTGTGCTATGTTTTGTAGTCCTTTGTAGTCTTTCTTGTTTATTAGTCTCCCCAGGTGTTTCTTATTAACCACGCCCCCTTGTTACTTAGTTAAGCTTGTTTGTCTCTGTGTATTTATAGCCCTTGTGTTTCACATGTTACCTTGTCAGTTGTTGTATGTGTAATGGTTGCCTCTGTGATTCCCCTGGTTTTGTTCCTTTATTAAATAACCCTGCGTCTAGATCCTCGCCTTCGTCTGCCTTTCTCAGCAACGTTACAATTAGAAAGAGCTTTGAGGGAGAAGGAAGAGGGGCGCAATCATTGCCGTCTGTGTGTGGCGGACGAGATACATCAGATACAGCGATGAAGAAAAGGTCCAGAAGAATCAGAATCAGAATCAGAATCAGAATCAGAAAGAGCTTTATTGCCAAGTGTGCTTGCACCCACAAGGAATTTTTCTTGGTACTGAAGCTTCCAGTGCACATATACAAATACAAATACAACAAGAAACATAGTAATACAAATTCTAAGAATAAAATATATAAAAAAATTAAAAAAAAATAGTATAAAAAGTAAAAAAAGGGGTCACAGTTGGGTTTAGTCTGAATAAACATTTACAGATTATGAACATATTTACAGTATTTTGAGAAGTATGAATAATATAAATATAAATATCACATGAGTTAGAGAATATTACACTAGACAGTGGGAGTCTAGTGCATGTTACAGATTATGAACATATTTACAGTATTTTGAGTAGTATGAATAATATAAATATAAATATAAATATCACCTGAGTTAAGAGAATATTGCACTAGACAGTGGGAGTATTGCACTTGCAGGCATATGCCTTGGGGGGCATGTTAAGTGTTCAGAAGGGAAATGGCCTGTGGAAAGAAACTGTTCCTGTGCCTGGATGTTCTTGTGGCCAGTGATCTGTGTCGCCGTCCTGACGGTAACAGTTCAAACAGGGGGTGTCCAGGGTGAGTGGAGTCTGTGATGATTTTACCTGCTCTCTTCCTCACTCTGGAAGAGTACAGGTCCTGGAGGGTTGGCAGGGGGGCACCAATAATCCTCTCTGCTGTCCGGACTGTCCGTTGTAGTCTCCTGATGTCCGATTTGGTAGCTGAACCAAACCAGACAGTGATGGAAGTGCTTAAAACAGACTCAATGACGGCTGAGTAGAACTGGATCAGCAGCTCCTGTGGCAGATTGAACTTCTTCAGCTGGCGAAGGAAGTACAGTCTCTGCTGGCCCTTTTTCACAATGGAGTCAATGTGATTTGCCCACTTCAGGTCCTGAGAGATGGTAGAGCCCAGGAACCTGAATGACTCCACTGCTTCCACAGTGCTGTTCATGATGGTGAGAGGGGGGAGTGCTGGGGATTTTCTCCTGAAATCCACAATCATCTCCACTGTTTTGAGCGTGTTCAGCTCAAGGTTGTTATAGCTGCACCAGACAGCCAGCTGTTCAACCCCCAGTCTGTAAGCAGACTCGTCACCATTTTGGATGAGACCGATGACGGTGGTGTCGTCTGCAAATTTCAGGAGCTTGACAGAGGGGTCTTTAGAAGTGCAGTCATTAGTGTACAGGGAGAAGAGCAGTGGGGAGAGAACGCACCCTTGGGGGGCGCCAGTGCTGATGGTGAGGGTCCTGGATGTGAGCTTCCCCAGTCTCACTCGCTGCTGCCGGTCTGTCAGGAAGCTGGAGATCCACTGACAGATTGAGGATGGCATGGAGAGCTGAGTCAGTTTGGCTGTGAGAAGATCAGGGATGATGGTATTGAAGGCCGAACTGAAGTCCACAAATAAGATCCGTGCATAAGTCCCAGGTCTGTCAAGATGTTGCAGGATATAGTGCAGTCCCATGTTGACTGCATCATCCACAGACCTGTTTGCTCTGTAAGCAAACTGAAAGGGATCCAGAAGGGGTCCAGTGATGTCCTTCAGATAGGCCAACACCAGTCTTTCAAACGACTTCATGACCACAGACGTGAGAGCGACAGGTCTGTAGTCATTAAGTCCAGTGATTTTAGTTTTTTTGGGAACCGGAATGATAGTGGAGCGTTTGAAGCAGCAGGGAACTTCACACTGCTCCAATGATCTGTTGAAGATCTGCGTGAAGACTGGGGCCAGTTGGTCAGCGCAGGCTTTTAGACAAGCAGATGAGATGCCGTCTGGGCCTGAAGCTTTCCTAGTCTTCTGTTTTTTGAAGACTCGGCTCACGTCCTCCACACAGACCTTAAGCTCAGGTTGGATGGCAGAAGGGGGGAGGAGAGGGGTTGCAGGAGGTGATGGTGGATGTGTGAAGTGCACATCAGAGCGGGTGTGAGGTGTGAGTCTGGGCTTCTCAAACCTGCAATAGAATGCATTGAGAGTGAATTCAATGCAATGCAATGCATTGAGAGTGAATCCTAAAGAAGGAGGACGAAGAGGCAAAGGCTTTATGACCAAGTCCTAGGGGGTTTCCAGGAGGGGGTGACTAATGGACAAGTTTTAGGGAGTTTCCAGGAGGAGATTTCTGAAGGTGTCAAAAAGTTGATGAACTTCAAAAAGGACTGGAATGACATGTCCAGTCAGACGCTGATTCACCAAGGACGGCCTCTCCGGTGTTAGATGCCTTGCCATTGCGCCTCATGAAGATAAAAGCTGGTAAATTATTTAGTTTTGATTTACTTTTATTTTTATTTTATATATTAATAACTTTTATGTAAACTAGTTAATCTGTACTAAATAAAAAAATGTATATAATTGGAATTAAGAAGCTCGCCTGCCATAAGTCTCTGTTTTACAAAAGATTGAGCTGAACTGACCACGGAGAAGTCTTCTGTGATCTAAATATTGTAAGAATGGAAATTCAAATGCTTATTATTTAGGACAGATTTGACTTATTTTACCTAACCTGAGAATAATTAAAATAAGGTTAAAGGTGTTTAAAATTTACGAACCATAAAACAATATATCTTATTATTATTATATTTTGTGCAAAAAACTTTATTTACATTATATTAGTATACCTTCGGGAACATATTAAAATAATAAATTAAAAACAATAATAATTAAAAATATATATAATAATAATAATTAATGAGTTGTGTCATGACATCTTTCATTTTTCTTAGTTTGAAGAACATTTTAAAAAGTCACTATAAAAAATCCTCAAGCCGAAAATTCAAAAATGTCGAATTCCACTATAACGACCTTTTTTGTGGAACGGTTCCATGTGTGTTAGAGGTTCTATATGGAACCTCAGGCCAATAAAGACCCTTTATTTTTTCCGCGTGTGTCACGTGGGCATGTGAAGATGCAGATGCTCGTCGCAGAGGCGCTGTATTGGGCTTTGCTGAGCTCAGATGCTGATGCTGATGATGTCCTGCATGAGCTGTAAAACAGCGGCTCCTGCTGAGTCATGGCTTGTTGTGGTCCAGTACTGAAGTACAGACACCATGAGATAGATTATATGTCGGGGTCCTACAAGTGAGGCATCACAGCATGAAATAGCCTTACATATTTACATAAGGAGAGGAAGCTACACGTGTAGGAGTGGCTGTCCTACATCGCAATGATTGCTGCGGCTTTTTTGGTCTTATTGAGACCCTTAAGTATTCAGTGTGTATTATTGCTGTTATTGCTTTTGCTAGGAACTGTCGCCACGATTCTGTTCCTCTGTTGCTGGCATCGGAAGCTCCGTAATGAGAAAATTCCCATAAAATCTGTGCTTACGAGGCGTTCAAGGAGTCGTGGTGAGTAGACGCGTCGCATTATATGTCCACCCTATAAATACGTGTTTCTATAACATGTCATTGCGATAACATGCATGCTGCATGCACAACCTCAGTATTTATTTGACATTTACATTCATTCTTCGCTTCGTATGGGTTTAAAAAGAGACTGTCGTCGATGCGCGCGAGTGCGGCACGCGAGTGCGCGAGCCTTCATTTTTCATCGTTGTTGTTGTTGTTGTGTACTTAATAAAGTGTGCTTTATTTCAAGACCAGACAAAGTTATTTGAAGAGCATCTCTAAGACACAATGTGACTGAATGCATGTGGGGTTTGTTTCAATCATTCCCATTTGTTCTAGAAGCTGGTTTCCGGCCGCATCATTTTCGCTCTGAGGTAAATCTCTTTCTCTTGCTCCATCTGTCAAGGTCATAGGAAGCAGAAAAGTAGAGCAAATCATTGAAAAAATAATGAGATTGTCATGAAATGTTCCCTTTTGTTTGATAGATATCTAGTCACTTTCATCTTGATGGAGAAATAGTATCCAAAGGAACTGCGTGAAATGCGCATTGCGCATGTGTGACCGATAAATAAAATAATTATATGTTACTTTTTATATAGGCCTAAACATGTCATGTTACCAAGAAGTAAATCAATAAAAAAAAAGTAAAAAAAAGTAAATTAGAGAGCAATGTTACTATTTTAGGATATGGAAATAAAATGCAATAATTTGTAGCATTTCATAATTTGTGTGATATGCAGTGATTTTTGTTTTGTTTTTCCTGAACCTTTAAAAACGAATAATATTAAAAACAACATTAACAACAATTATCGTCATTGTCATAACATAATACAACAATACTCAGAGTCGATATGCAGTGATATTATGGTCATTGTTTGACAGGTATGTCGTCACAGTCCACGTCATGTGAGGAGAAGCGCGCGCGCGCGCGTGTCTGAGGAAAAGCCGCTGGTCGAGAGCGAGCCTGACTCGAGCGCATGCGTGAGGAAGAGGAGGGTGAAGAAGAGAGTCCAGCCTGATTTTTATCACTCCGTGCAACTCACGCCCACACGCAAACCAGTAGGTATATGCTGACTCATAAGACATTTACTCACAGCATGTGTGCCCTGTCCCTGACCTGTAAATATAGACCAATAAAAGAGAGAGTGACATTACCCAACATAACATTAGCATTAGTAATGCGTTAAAAAGTATATTTTCTAATAGGTCTAGTGTTACTTTTATTAAAAAAGTAATAATTTGACTGTTTGATTGTACCCTCTCCAAAAGTGAGTCAACATGAACTCAAAATTGACCTTATTTATTCATGTCATGACATGTCTTTGTGCCATTAAAACATCCTGCAAGTTTCTTCTAGAAGGCAAAATTCTTATAGATTTCTTCTTTAATCTATTTACCTAGCGTTAGTAGGGTTTAGTAAATTGAGTTGTCTAAGAAAATGATTAATAAGACATATAGGCTAAAGAGCAGTTGACCTTATGTTTACTTTTCTTCACTGACACTGATGAAAATGAAAAGACTTTAAGTCAAAGGAGGGGAAGAGACAGGGCAAGATAAGGAGACGGAGAGAAAAAGAAATAGTGATGAGATGAGATGAGGAGAGAACAGAAACTGAGAAATAATACTGCCCATCACTCTCATGGTTTTAAAGCTATTCTTAACCATTTTTGGCCTTCAAACGTCTTAAAATGCACAGATGTAGATCAGAGAAATCAAAACTTTTACGTTTTTAACTTTACTCCACGCGCTTGAGTCTGCCGACAAGAGGACAAATGAAAAAATACATGTTATGACCCTTTTAATTCACAACCCTAGCTGCTTTTATCATGCATGATTCATCTGTGATAAAAAAAGAAAAAAAGGGGTTGGAATGACGAGATGGCAGGATTTTCATTTTTGGGTGAACTAACCCTTCAAGTCGTTAACTCAGTTTGTGTTTCTCAGTTAGTGATTAATAAATGGTGTGTTCAACTCATGGAAAGATCACATTTATGAGCTGAACGCACATGAACGCACAACACAAAGTGGTAAATACGAGTGGGAAGCTCAGGATTTTCTTTAAAGCGGTGGTATAATGCCCCTTTCCCAAGATGTAAAATAAGTCTCTGATGTCCCCAGAGTGTGTGTGTGAAGTTTTAGCTCAAAATACCCCACAGATATTTGTATATAGCATGTTAAATTTGTCACTTTTTGAGGGTGAGCAAAAACACACAGTTTTATGTGTGTTCCTTTAAATGCAAATGAGCTGCTGCTCCCGGCACAGGGGGCGGAGCTTCAACAGCTTGTGTCCTTTTACCTCGAACAGACATGCACTGAAAATATCAAAAACATTTAGCCTTTTATGTTCAAACCAGATTCAGACAAAGATGGAGAGACTCAAGAAGAAGTGACAACATGTAGACAACATTTCTAAATGGTTAGTTGATGAATTTATGCAGCTGATGTGTAGTTATCTTCTAGTCATTGATTAGCATATTCTGTCATGATAATCTATAAATTGTGTTCAGGAGGCGGGGTTTATGTAAATCTTAGGGTTGGTGATGTCACTAACCCGGGAGGAATGTGGTGTAGTCTCTACCAGCCGTTTGTTGTAGTCCTTAAAAAGCAATTTTCCCTTTGCTTTGAACTTTGAGCGTCGTAACTTTGCAGATGTTGTTTATGCTCAAACAGCAACATTACACACTAACTAAAGTTAGAAAAGTGAAATCATAATCAACCACCCCTTTAAGTCCAGAATTAATGATTGGGGCGTGTCAGTGAGAAACATGGCAAAATACCACAATAATTATAGATATTTAGCAGTGACATTGTCAGGCTTTTTTTATTTGCATGAAATAAACTAATCACCTGCACAAAATGTGATAGCATTGTCATATAACAAAATAATATGCAACAATAAAGTTTATCGTGGCTTCATAAATTAATTAAAAGGATAAAAAAAAGATAAACACACCTGATGTACATTCTGTGTTCTTCATTTCCTAGAAGTAGAGTTTACAAACCTTACTGTATTTTAGTGTAGTTAATTAAGAGAAAGTGCCATCTTGCTCAGACGAAAGTGACTTGCACCTGCCGTCGTAAACACACACTTCACACACCTCGTAAACACACACTTCCCAGGAGCACGCGAGCGCACCGAAGCAACACTAGTTTCACACTTGCAGTGATTTCCTAAATGGTATTTAAAACCTGCAAACTTGAAAGTGCCTCTTAACTTCAGCCTTATTAATGTTGTGGAGATTCTTCTAAATATAACCAAGATTTCTTCTTTTAAACTTTTTCTGCTTTGAACATTCAAATTATATGGAGACCTCGCGACCCCCTCCGTTTATGTGTTTTCATGTCTTATTTTTGACATCAATCATGAACTACAATGTCTGTACTTTTGCTTGCATGATCTTTTAGTACTGACACATAATGTTTAGGATATTCCAGATAAAAAAATAAAATAAAAACTCTGTAATTGCATATATGTGGAAATTAAAGGAACAGAAATTGAATTGAATGAAACAGCAGCTTGAGACCTGCAAGACTCGTATGAAAGGCAGGAAGGCGATCAAAGGCTCTTTGTAAGTGATATTTATACTTGGAAAAACAGGATGTAGATGCGAGTGATTTTGCATATGAGAATTCAGGCTTGTCAGGCTTTCTCGAAATAGGCCCTTCCTTTTAAACAGCTTTACATAATGTATAATTGCTATTGAACAGTGCACATCTCATCTCTGTTCAATAACGGCATGCAGTGGAGAGAGGCATCAAGCATTACTAAACATATTCCCCGAAACAGTTATACTGTAAATCTGCTTATACTGATCTGTGTTATACCGTACAACAGAACCTGATCTCTGTCTTTGGAGACTCAGTCAGTAGGACATCTGAATGCTCAAGTATATACTGCACAACTGTATACTTTATTTGTATGTATATACATCATACAGTACAAAGTCAGAAACCACTTTGCAAATCTGGGATTTTTTTCCCGATGTAATTCCGGAAATATACAGAACGTTTTAGGAGTTTGAAAGTAGTTAAATATGTAGTAAAATGTCTAGCTATCTTTTTGTACATTAGATCAGATTTTCTTGCTTCAAGCTTCATTTGCATGACACACATTTGAGGATGTTAAAGTGCCCATGTTATGCTATTTTAAAGGTTCCTGATTGTTTTGGGAGTCTCCTACAACCAGTTTGCATGCATGCAAGGTCAAAAAACACTGAAAACGGTTCGTTCGAAGATTCAGTCCCTCTTTCTGAGAGCCTGCTCTGCTCTGATTGGTTGGATGTTGGTCTGTTGTGATTGGTCGACCGCTTATAGTGCGTGTCGGAAATGAAAAGCCCGTTCTCATATCTGAACTTCAGTTCCGGATCTTCCTCAGCGCTTGATACACGGGCTGGAACGGATCGCAGTTGATCCGTGATCTGTACGGACCAGCCGCCCCAGGGTTCGGTGCGCGTGTGATTCACGGATTAACTGCTAAATTTAACCATCACAGAGTTAAAGTTTATAATTTGGACGTGTTTTGTCTTGACAATTTACACATTCAAACAATTTTAAACGCGGAAGAAGAGGCGAAAATCGGGACTTGCGCGTTATCTGTGCGCACCCGAAGAGAGAGAGAGAGAGAGAGTGAGAGAGAGAGAGAGAGATGCTTTTGTCTGTCATTAATATTAATAAAACCAGAAAATACAGCTTTAACAAAGATTAAACTATATTTAATTTCTACAGTGAACAAATAGTGTTATTTTACATTAGGCTAAATTATTAATTTCTGTACCTGAATACTCCTGTTAGACTTTGTAATGTTGTTATTTAGTATTCATCTCTGCTTGTAATTTGTGTATTAGTTCTTATTTTATTACTGACTGTTCACTTGTTTTAAAACAATAAATAAAAAGCAAAGTGACATTGTCATATATATAAAAAAAAATTATTTTTTTTTTTATCCGAAAAAATATCCGATTCATGGCTCAAAATCCGTATATGATCCAATCCGTGAATTTTGTGATCCGTTCCAACACTAATACACAGTAATACGAATAGTAACGATGGGTCGATTTTTGCGTATCAATCCCAGCGCGAGTCCTCATCCTTTGGAAGTGCAGCAAAGTGGATTCTCCGTGGAAACATCGTCTTCTCGACATGAACAACACGACTCAAACTCTTCCAGTCTCAGATACACTACAGTGTTGAGGGCGGAGCAAAGGAGACGTTATCCGCCGGCAGCCAATGAAGAACATAGGCTGGCATTATGCAAATTATGCCCAACAACACCACCGGAATACTTAAAAAGGCTCAGAAGAGACAGGCTCATATCCTGAGAATACATCGGCAAAATCAACTGCAACGGAAACCTCTGGTATCCTTCTACCGTAGAGAGAGTGTACTGACTGTGTACTGACCTACTGCAGTTCAGTGTGGACCCTCCAGAGGGTCATCAGCCCAGAAGATCATCAGCCCAGAAGATCATCGACTCTCGGCCCTCACTGGAGCGATTATTTTAAGGGTTAGTTCACCCAAAAATGAAAACTCTGTCAGTAATTACTCTCCCTCATGTTGTTCAACCCGTAAGACCTTCGTTCATCTTCGGAACACAAATGAAGATGTTTTTGATTAAATCTAAGAGCTGTCTCACTCCTCCATAGGCTTCTCTGTTATTGAAACTTGCCAGCCCAGAAAGTTAGTAAAGACAATGTTTAAAATAGTCCAAGTGACAACAGTGGCTCAACCTTAAGTTTATCAAGCGACGAGAATACTTTTTGTGCGCAAAAACAAACAAAAATAACGACTTCTTTATTCAACTCTTCATTTTCTTCTGTGTGGGTCAGAACGGAGGCTCACTATTGGCTGACGCTGGTCATGTGAGTGATGCATGTGATGCTGGCCAATAGTGAGCCTCCGTTCTGACGTACGACCCAGAAGCGCTGCGCTGTTACACTACGTGAACTCACTCAGAGAAACACAGAGAAAATCAATAGTTGAATAAAGTCATTATTTTTGTGTTTTATATATGTTTATTACGCACAAAAAGTATTCTCGTCGCTTGATAAACTTAAGGTTGAGCCACTGTAGTCACTTGGACTATTTTAAACATTGTCTTTACTAACTTTCTGGGCCGGCAAGTTTCAATAACAGAGAAGCCTATGGAGGAGTGAGACAGCTCTCAGATTTAATCAGAAATATCTTAATTTGTGTTCTGAAGATGAACGAAAGTCTTACGGGGTTGAACAACATGAGGGAGAGTAATTACTGACAGCATTGTCATTTTTGTGTGAACTAACCCTTTAAGTAGCTTTTACCCCAGAGCTGTAAGAGAACTTAACAACACACCATGAATAGTCATGATTCAATTGCTCTAATCATAATTACAGTTAGGGTCACTTTGCGACAACAATGTGCAATATCTTTAATGAAACTCTCAAGTTTCTGTATTGTAATGTGTTACATTTATGGTGTCTTAATTAATGTTGTTGTGTTGTCATGTGTGGATGCACCGTAAGGTTTGCTAATTCATTTCATTGTATAATACATGCAGTGACAATAAAAGAAATTGAATTGAATTGAATTGAATTGAAATTAGTTACATTGTAACGCAGGGATGAAGTGAGACTGAGTTACTGACGACTCGTTTCAGCTTTTCAGAATCGATTCTTTCTTTTATGAGCAGCAACTTTATTTGTCGTGCACTTTGATCTTTGAAACTTTGCAGAGCTTTTACATTCTCAAACATTAGCTATATTACACACTACATGAAAGGTAATATTCAAAAAAGCATAATAGCATAATAGAGGCACTTTAAATAATTTTTAAAATGAACTGCACTTTGTTTGTGGTTTGTTCTGTATAGTATAGTACATACTTACTATAACAGAAATGTAAGTTTGATTCAGTGTGTTATGCACCACATGCTGAGAAACCTACATGTACAATATGAATTACATATTTAGTTTCTTTCAAATGTAGTGAAAGTAGTCTGACTTTATGATATGTGTAAATCTGTGAGTTTGGAAGCAACAAGGACGTACTGGACCACAATCTGTAATGTTGCTATATTATTTTAACCTGGTGATAGACACAAACCAAATGTGTATATACATTAGACACTGTGTTTTTTTATTTGATTAAATCCAGTACATTGTATATGTGTGCACACTTGCTGAAACAGTTTATATAAATGATTGCCATGCATATTACTGAAGTCTTTCAATGCTTCTTCAGTGAAAAACCAAGCATTTCTTTTAAACTTGGGAACATGTCAATATCAAATTGTTTGTTAAATATTTGACAAAATATTTGAGTATGTGTTTCTTTCTCCAAACCCCACTGGAGCACATGCTGTCGGGCCACAGAAGCTCTCTGACAGCGTGCCTCGCACCTGTTCACTCACATTCACACTTCACATGGTTTCCATTCTTAAAGCTGAAGATTGAGGGGACCAGGGAGAGTTGTCGGAGCTTTTACTTCTGTGAATATTATCACATGTTGTGTTTTCATGTTTTATGGGGAATTTCCATAGACATAATGGCTTTTATACTGTATATTCTCTCCCCTTACACGAACCCTAACCCTTACCCTTAAACCTTATCATCACACAAAGCTTTCTGCATTTTTACACTTTCAATAAACATCACTTAGTCTGATTTATAAGCTGTTTTCTTCGTGGGGACCAAAGAATGTCCCCACGCGGACAAGGATTTTAGATATCGCCATCTTTGTGGGTACACACCACACACATGCACACTCACACTCACACTCTCTCTCTCTCTCTCACACACACACACACACACACACACACACACACACACACACACACACACACACACACACACACACACACACACACACACACACACACATTTGGCAAAATATTACCAGTGCTACGTTTGACAAGAAAATGCTATTTCAAAATTCAAGTTCATTTCAATGTGTTACTTGCCTTTTTCTTTTTAACTATTTTAACATTGATTTATTTTGACTATTTTTATTATTATAAATAATTTTTTTGTGAAAATTATTTCTACACCAATTTTTACCAATATAGGTCATTTGATGCCTTTTAACAAAATATAAACACTTATGAAAAACATGATTTCACTAAGATCAAAAATGGAGAAGGTTACATGCAAAAATATTAGCTTTAGCCGGAGAAACAGAAAGTTATGACAATATATTTAAGATCGCAGCCAAACGAAATTTAGTAATGGGATATTTCACTGAAAAATCCTATTGTTGTTATTTTTTAATGTCGCAGCTTGACAGCCGCGCTCACTGTAAATTGTTGTTTTAGCCCTTAATAGAGCAGAGTCAAATTCTTCACAATTTCTCCTTTTGTGTTCCATGGGGGGAAATGTAAACAATGTAAATTATGTAGTAAATAATGACAGATTTGTATATAGTCTAGTTGTTGAAAGACAACTAAATAAAGTTATACATTTTTGATCAACACCAACATTACTTTTTGTTCAAACTGAATGGTGCACCGGTGAGATCAGCATCAGTGCGCGCGCGTCCCGTGATGGCGCTGTAACACCAGACTCGCTTCTGTCCGTGTGTGTCAGATGGTGACGCGGTGCGCGTGTGTGTGTGTGTGCTGCTCTCCCTCAGCGCAGTCTGCTCTCTCTCTCTCCGTGTATCTGTGTATCTGTCTCGGGGGTATTTCGCACTGTTTCATGCTTTGGATCAACCCGGGCGACGCGAGACGGAGGACCGTCACAAGGGTGTGGTTCAACCCAAAATGACATCGCCGTATGTGACTGGCAAGTGGAAGTAGGATTTCTGCCCATCATTTAGAGATGTACACAGCGGTGAGTGTTGTTGTCCTGCTGGGGGAGCCACATGCGATTCATTCTGTGCTGGGGTTTTGTTTTATTGTCGATCTGTGATGATTTGAGTCTTTACGCGAAGAGATGCATTCCGATGTGTCCTGTAATCTCCGTGTATTGTGATCGCAGTGATGGTGAGATTACGCGCACAGCGTTGGTTTGCTTTCCTCATCACGCGATTTATTGCTGGTCTATTGTCTCTCCACACAGAGCTCCGGGTCTGGGAACGCGTCCCTGCGCTGCTCCATGTCTTCCTCGGCGGATTTCTCAGATGATGAAGAGTACAGTGTGAAGTCTGGCTCGGTGTCACCGGCACCGGGAGACACGTTACCGTGGAATTTACCGAGACACGAGCGGTCGAAGCGGAAGATCCAGGGAGGATCCGTGCTGGACCCCGCGGAGAGAGCTGTGCTCAGGATCGCGGGTAGGAAACAAAACATCCCATACACATCCATTCAAAATCACGAGGCCTGTTGTCATTTTACTGTTTGATCAATGAGATGCAAGAGCTGGATAAATAATTACAAACAATGACAAATTCACTTTGTTTGGGTTTTTAGAAATGATTAAGTATAGGCAGTGGAACTTGGTTATGGGTGGTGGTCGGGATCATATATGCTTTACCTGTAAAATCTACAGGTCTTCATCATCATCATCATAAGAAAATATAATAAGTGTAATGTTTCTTCTGATGGACTCTGAAACTGAAACCAAAATATCCCCCACTCTTACTGTCTGTCTGCTCCCATAAACACCCATTCAAAATGAGGAGGCCTGCTGTCTTTACTGTTTGATCAATGATCTACACATGCAAGAGCTGGATAAAGAATAACAAACGATGACACATTCACTTTGTTTGGGTTTTAAGGTTAAGTATTAAAAAGGCACTGGAACTTTAGCTGGTTATGGGTGGTGGTCGGGATCAAATCCACAGGTCATCATCATCATCATCATCATCATAAGAAAATATAATAAGTGGAACGTGATGGACTCTGAAAGTGTTTTGGTAGCTGGAAGCCCGTGTTGTTTTTAAAAGCTCAAGGCTGAAAGATGAATCAGCAATCTGTAATGTGTGTGTTCTCCAGCTCTGGAATGAGAGGACATGCTCTCCTATAGGCTTCTGTAGCAAACGCTTCAACACGGGACTGGGGTCATGGCAATGTGCTCCTAAAAAGACACTTTCCAAAAGAGGTTTTTCGCAGTGTCTATGAACCATTTTGGGGAACGCAAAGAACATTTCAGAGAAAAGTTCTTAAAAAGACCAGAAGAACATTTTAATAATCTAAAGAACCTTTTGTGGAATTGAAAGATTTGATAACGATTCTTCATGGAACCATCGATGCCAATAAACCTTTATTTTTAACATTGATGACATAATTATAATGTCATTCTATCTATCTATCTATCTATCTATCTATCTATCTATCTATCTATCTATCTATCTATCTATCTATCCGTCTATATATATATATCTGTCTGTCTGTCTCTATCTATCTGTCTGTCTGTCTGTCTCTATCTATCTATCTATCTATCTATCTATCTATCTATCTATCTATCTATCTATCTATCTATCTATCTATCTATCTATCTATCTATCTATCTATCTCTGTCTGTCTGTCTGTCTGTCTGTCTATCTATCTAAAAACTTAATAGCCTATATACAAACAGTCTGCAGTTCATCATTTTGTTTTTCTATAATAAATATTTTTTCTTTTAATAGGTTTATAGAACAATAATAACATAGACACATATAAAATAACATGCATTGTGAGATTAGAAACAAAGCTGCATGGTCTGAAGTGTTCTGAAAGTTCAGATGGCTCGGCATCTGCTTGAAGAGGTGTTGTAAATGACAGTAGTTGAGTCGCATCATGTTCCCAGTGTAAACGCGAGAACAGGAATCATGAATCTTCTGGTTCTAGGACCTTGGAGAGCACGTGCACGCGCACAGACACATGGCAGCCAGTGAACACGAGCGTGCGCGTCTAAAATAGAGGATGACTGTGCATGAGCATGATGACACATTATCCCGTGCATGTAGTCGCATATTTGATATATATATATATATAGAGCATTCCGGATGAATGCTGAACATACGTGCACAGTGTCAAAAAGAGTAGAATTTGCAAAATGAGCATGCAAAATCTCACATAATCATAAAGATTTTTGTTATGGCTGGGAGTGATGATACAGTGAACGACAGTGAGTGTTATAACACCACAGCTCGTCCTCTCACCGGACGCACGCGGAGATTTACGGCTGAAGCGGAGAGGGAGTAAGCCGCGCTCATTGGCCGGGTTGTGGATGTGGGCGGGCGGCAGGGGCGTCGCCGGTCCCCGCGCTCATCGCTCGCTCGCTCGGTCACTCGGGCAGGGCTTCAGTTCGGTAAATGACCAGTCTCGACCGCTCCGGGAATGGCCCGTTACGGACCGGCTCCGTACATGCTCGCCGACGAGTTGGAGTATCTCCAGGCGTACGAGGATGTGCTTGAGAAGTATAAAGGTAAACAATCAATTCAGTTTTGAATCAAATGGGTGGAATTTTGCCTGATAACCCTGTCGTTCCCGAGTGGCAGCGCGAGAGTTAACGGTGGCAGAACATCAGCGTTATACATGTTACATGGACTGATACAATGGCTCATTGTTTACAAAGCATGTTGAATTGCACTTATTAAAAAACAAAAACAAATCCATTGCATTAATAGTGCTTGCATTTTACTCCATTGTATTTATTTTCAGGGCTTACATTTGTATGGTCTGAAATTCAACATTTCACACACATTTTCATTATTAATAATTCAATAATCATACACTTCCAAAATATTGAGTCTGTTTAAAAACATAACAATATTCGACAGTCATTTTTCGGTCCATTTTATTTCACTTTATGAATTCGCTTCCAAAAAATACAGTGGTTCAAATTCAATTTCAACATTGAAATACAATTTTCAATAAGTGCAATTCAACATGCTTTTTTTTGTTTCAAATACATTTGTCATTATTTTTCTTTAATAAGTGCACATGCAGAAACCATTTACTTGGTAAATTAACAAATGATAAACCTAATACAGTATAACACAAGACATTTCTGCCTCTCTATCTGTCTATTACAAATATTGATGAAATATCGCTCTGTTTATGTGTTCAGATGGATTTGTATCAGATTTTTGAGTAACAATAACGTTAAAGTTAAACCATTACTAACTAACAATGAGCAATACATTCGTTACACTATTTATTCATCTTTGTTAATGTGAGTTTATAAAAATACAGCTGTTCATCGTTAGTTCATGTCATCTCAGGTTCATTAAGCAAAATGAACAGATTTTGATTTTAATAATGTATAAGTAAATGTTGAAATCAGAAGTATTGTTCATTGTTAGTTCATGATAATGGAACCTTAATAGTAAATTGCTCCTGATTTTTGTAATTTGAGCCCATTGTGGACTTGTGATTATTGATCAGTGTGTTGTGTCGTCTCTGAATGCATTTATAATGACATGTGGATCATTAGTGGTGGCTCAGGGATGGGTTTTATTTCTCAGCATCATCCAGTCAGTCAAGCTCTGTCTCTAACTCTTCAGGAACAGGAGGATTGAGTGTTCAGGTGAAGCAGATCTGTGCTGTTTCTGTAGCTCAAGCTGAGCAGAAGAGAGTCTATCAGCTGTTGAGTATCATAAGCTCACAGTCAGCTGTGGTGGAGCTCAACAGTGTGTGTGTGTGTGTGTGTGTGAGGCTGCTGCAGTCATATGATTAAGGGTCATTGATTCTGTGATTTTTGCTTTCTGCAGGCAATAAGCTTGACAAATAAGTTTTTATCTTTATCTTTAGTTTTTCTGGACATATTTGAGCTGTTTTTGTTGGTTGACACGAACAGTGTTGATTTTCACCTGCTTTTCTGGAATCTGTCTCATATAGGCGATGTTAAAAGTCCCTGTTGTTTTGTCTGTCAGGAGTGTTTGACTAGAGGTCAGAGGTTATCAGAGCTAGTTTATTGGTCACCGTTAACAAGCCTGACTGCCAACTAGTGCTGTGTAAGCAGAGGCAGAACATATTGAGCTATAACTAATGATTTATATAGATTTTGATGCTGTTCAGTATAGCATGCATTTGCAAGTGTGATAACAATGCTTAATAATGAACGTAATGCAATATTTACCTACTTGCAGCTTTAGTAAAATGTTTGAACTCTTCTCTTGTGGAAACTTTTTTGAGTTGTGATGGAGATAAATCGCTGAATAGGTTTTTTTTTAAATTGATTGCAGTTTGAACTGATTCATAATGAATCGTAATAACATTTTCTACTGAAGTTTAAATTAAAACCTCTTAATTCTCTCATTGCGAGACACAAAACAAATGATTTATTGTGTGAATATTCAATAAATGGCACTGCGCTGGTGTATCATGTGCTTTAGTTTATGCTATAGCTGTGTTTTCTGAAAGGAATCTTTTATAAACAAATCTTTTTGCTTTAAGGAAGATTAACACGGAATCTACATAGTCTCAACATAATAGCTTCACTTGTTTACTGTAACGCTTTCTTGGGGATGTCAAAATGACAAACCAGTCGCAAGAAACGATCAACTTGAGATATATACATTAAAGAAAAGCACATTTAATTTGAATGAAACATTGGTACTTTATTCTTTGTTATGGCATTAATGACACATATTTTCCTCACATTGAATCCAGTTTTAGCTCTTCCAGTAACAATGACTTTTAAACCATGTGAGCGAGGCTTCAGACACTGGAAACTGTGATGCTCTGAATATCCTTCCTCGAATCATCACCAGAAAATTCCATATTTGAAAAAAAGTGAAGTGAGTTCATTACAGCTTCATTTTTTTATTGAAGTACAAATGCATAAAATGTGATATATCATGCAACAATGTTATATTTTCCCCTTCACTCCGCTCGTCAGGAGTCCATTAATGCAGTTCTCTAGAGAGTGGGAAACATTGACAATGATAAAATTGATGTTTGGTGGAAACATTCCTGGAAGTGACGTCGTGGAGTTATACAGTAACACTGATGGAGCTGTTCTCAGAACAAAAGATGTTCACATGCACTGTCTGGCCTTTTCTCTCGCGCTAAACGTCTCTCTTTAGCTCTACTGTCAAAATCCATGCTGAATGTATAATGTGCAGCGCTAAGTGTGTGGGAAGGGGTCAGTGTTGGCGAAGATGCATTCATCGTCAAGCATAATGTAAAGTAGTCTACAAATTAAACTACAGTCAATGTACACTTCATATGTGGGGAGAGGGCAACAACATCTATCATTATAATATATATATATATATAAATATTTATTTAAGTTCAGTAATTTCACTTAAATGGCAATTAATAGGTAATTTTCATTGCCATTTAAGTGAAATTACTGAACTTAAATATACAACACTGTAAAAAAAAATTACATCCCCAAGTCAAAAATTTCTAGTGACTGGTCACATCTAAATTTTTCAATTAGTCTGACGTGTTATTTCTCATTGAGCCAATGTTAACAGACTATTGCAACAAGAATTGCACTTGGGCCAATTGAAAAATTTAGATGTGACCAGTCACTAGAAAATTTTGACTTGGAGAGGTTAGAATTTTTTTACAGTGAAGCTTCATAAAGCTTCATGATCATTCTAGAAGAAAATTTCAGATGGCACTTAGAGGTTTTTGCATCTGAACTCTTCATATATATATATATATATATATATATATATATATATATATATATATATATATAAAGTATATATATATATCAATAGCAGAAATAAAACAATCATTAAAAAACAGTTTAGTTATCAGAAAAAAAAAAATCCGCACTGATATTTGGCAAAAATAATAATAATCATTTGATTTTCTTAAGGAAAAAAAATCTCTCATAACTAATGCTGTAAACTACACAGTAAATAGGTTATTATTGACAACAAAGCCCAAACTATTATATTCAACTGCTATTTATTTTCAGATATAATAACAACTGAAATTTTGTGTACAAATTAGTTGCACATAATGTATTCAAACATACATGTATCATTAACAGTAAATAGACTCATCTCTGGTGTTTTATAGCTAACTAATGAACTGTGAACACTGGATAACTTTCCTGAGGTAAATGACGTCTTTCTGCGGTTGAAACACTGATTGAGAGATTACATGAGACATGATTCATTTCAGTAAGTTGTACTGTATATTTCAACATCTGATGTTCATGCTTGTTTTTTCATGCTATAACTTGTATTAAAGTGGAAGAAAAGACTCGCGCTGCCGCTTGAACTGAGGCGCTACAGCGAGCGTCAAGAGCGTCAAAGCGCCATTTATTGTTTGAATTTCATGATAAAATGGACAGAATTTGAAAGCTGAGACTTTGTTTCTTAAGAGAAGTAACAAGCACAAAGCTCTTTGTGATTATTGGATGCGAGGCGTTAAAAATCATGTTTGATTTAGGAAAATCCACGGACCCGACAGCCCTGAACTACAGGAGATTCAGAGAATAGAGTCTGCTTTCATGAAGATATTTTTGAACTGTTAATGCGTTATTGTCAGGTTAACTTGCCCTAAACTCAACACAAGAGAGATTTTCTTCACACACTGAATGAGTTGCAGTCTGACAGTCCACTTTTGATTGACAGGATATAATCAGCCCTGATCGTCAGTCGTCCGATGGCCGATAGTGAAAATAATTGCTTTTATTGGCCGATACATCGGTGCATCTATATTTATTCTCATAATGCATGTTATGTTTTCATTGTTGCAGTAATGCTTCATTTATTGAATACATTTGTTATATAAAATGCAGAAATGAATCACTCATCAGACACTTAAACATATAACTTATGTAATGGTTGATTTGTAGGTTAGTGTCCTGTTACTTTATGGAATTGAGTTGGTTTTTGGTTTCGAGATAAGTAGCACCGAACATGCGTGGGACAATACCTGGATAATTGGGTATTAAAGGTTTTTCTTGGAGTGGTGTTCTCGTAAACCAGAGGCGTTTCATCCAAGATGAGATTAAATCGGTTCCTTTCAAAAGGTCTTAATCTTGTACTTTTGATCCGGACCCAAATGCGCACGTTTAAATCGGCCTGTGAATTTGAGACTTGAACATGGATCCCTTCTTCAGGCTCATGCACCATTACCATGCACTAACAGGTCACGGTCATAAATTGCATAAGCCTTTGTCTTTTTAAACATTGTGTGTCTAAGAAAGCTCAAGATGTACTCAGGAGTGGGTGCGTCTCGCAGTTTCTTTTGAGCCCGACTCCTTTCCACTACGATAAGAAGCTCTTTTGTGAAATTCTAAAGATACTGTACAGTGTACACAGAACCAACACGTTTTACATCCGCAAGTCTTTTGTGATTAATGTGACTGAGTTCTCATGTGTGTGAAGAGCAGAGAAGAAAAGCAACCAGGGGATTTGAAATATTAGCCATTTCTGGTGTTTACATGTTTTGTCTGGGTAAACCACAGTACTATGATGATTAGAGGATTGCAGAAAACCTGGAATTCTAGAGAACTCATTTGCATAAAAGAGCCAGTAGTATTAGATGTAGTATCCCGTCACACTGTTGTAAAATTCAGGGCCACGATATATTTAGTTCATACGCTCAGACACGTTGCATTTAACCAGGTCAGGTGGATTTAATTCATGTGCCATCAAATATATTGCTACTTTCATGCACAACTTTCTCAGGTTTCTAGACTTGCTGTAGGGAAGTTTTGTGGTGGTCAAGGGTGTCATGTTAGCACACCTGCAGCAATTATGTGTTAAATGCCTAAAAAAACCAGCGCAGTTAGTAATTCACTGCAACATTACCCCTATAAAGCCTGAAGGCACGATATTGAAGAACAATGTGATATGCGATAACTCATTAAATAATGCGATATTCAATATGTGATACGATAATGCTTAATAATATATTTAAAATTAAATATGTTTCACATTCTTTTTGTGACTAGAAAACATCCCTACAGCTTCTGAAAGTGAACATCAGTGTCATAACAGTGTTCAAAAACCTGAAAAAGACACCAATGCACGTCTAAATTCAGTGTTGCATGACGTGCCGTCTATGAAGGTGTTCATCTGGTTGATTTTTGAAGGCAGCTTAGATCTATTCCTGGCTGCCATGTTTGATATCCCATAGTCTTTGATGTTGGAAGAATAAAATGTCTGCTTTAAAGTTTTTTTTCTTTCATTCTGGAATCTGATACTTATGGTCAGGAATTGGATACTTGTTATAAAATTCTAATTTATACTTATTGATTCCTGTGTGCGCATTTAATGTGATTTTGACCCATTCAAGTGCAAGTAGAGGTGAAAGAGAACTGAATTCGGCACTCGTGTGCTGTTTTCTGAAGCGCACACACACCTGAAGCGCACACACATCTGAAGCGCACACACATCTGAAACGCACACACATCTGAAGCGCACACACACCTGAAGCGCACACACACCTGAAGCGCACACACACCTGAAGCGCACACACACCTGAAGTGCACACACACCTGAAGTGCACACACACCTGAAGCGCACACACACCTGAAGCGCACACACACCTGAAGCGCACACACACCTGAAGCGCACACACATCTGAAGCGCACACACACCTGAAGCGCACACACATCTGAAGCGCACACACATCTGAAGCGCACACACCTGAAGCGCACACACATCTGAAGCGCACACACATCTGAAGCGCACACACATCTGAAGCGCACACACACCTGAAGCGCACACACATCTGAAGCGCACAGCGCACACACATCTGAAGCGCACACACATCTGAAGCGCACACACACCTGAAGCACACACACACCTGAAGCGCACACACACCTGAATCGCACACACATCTGAAGCGCACACACACCTGAATCGCACACACATCTGAAGCGCACACACACCTGAAGCACACACACACCTGAAGCGCACACACACCTGAATCGCACACACATCTGAAGCGCACACACACCTGAAGCGCACACACACCTGAATCGCACACACATCTGAAGCGCACACACACCTGAAGCGCACACACACCTGAAGCGCACACACATCTGAAGCGCACACACATCTGAAGCGCACACACATCTGAAGCGCACACACATCTGAAGCGCACACACATCTGAAGCGCACACACATCTGAAGCGCACACACACCTGAAGCACACACACACCTGAAGCGCACACACACCTGAATCGCACACACACACACCTGAAGCGCACACACACCTGAAGTGCACACAAAGCTCCTGTACTTGCACATATCTTTCATGTAATGCGCAAATACTGAATTGAGATCTCTTTCGGGTCTTTTTGCGCTTGAATGAACGAAACACACAAAAATCGTGTAGTGCATTCCAGCATTTAGGCTGCTGATTTTTGTTCATGGTATTCAGCTGCAACAGAATGTTCTGCAAAAAGACACAGAATAAATATGTGTGATATATAAATGTTTGACTTCATTTTTTTTTTTACTTTATTGGAATCAAAACTGTGAATCGATAAGAATCGGAATAGATTCCAATGAAACGCAACCCTAATTGTAGTCAGTTAAATATTTGCTTGGTTATCTTTAAATCCCACATAAATAGTTTTTGCATCATTAGAAGTGATGTTATGGTGCCGTGGAAGCCGGTCTGAAACTAGTTTTGTCAGGAGACTTTGACTGATGCCTGTTAAGGTTTCTGACAGGATTCGGTCAAGGATTGGACTTGTGTTATTCACTTGGACTTGCTATCCTTGGTACGAGGTCAGCATCTTTTGATGTCCTAAGCAAATCAGACGAGCAGTTTTCCAGTTCTGGACTTCTGGACGTGTGCAGTGAACCGCTGACTCTCAAAAGCGACTGATTTGAAACGCTCGACATATTCAGAAATGTTGTGCGTCATACACATTTCTCATGTAAAGCACACTGGAAACTCTACTTGCTATCGATTCCAGTGGAATTATATGTTAGCATGTTGCTAAATTAACAGCATAATGCTCCAATAAGCATTACAATATACTGCACTTGCAAATATTGGGTAAAAAAAATGCACAATAATGGTTAAAATGATAAAGTTATATGGAAGCTTGTTTCCACCATGTGAGACTTTATCTCACAATGAGAAATTGAAGAGATAAAAATGATAAAGATTTTTATCAAAATAAAAAAGATCAGATTGCGTGTGGTTTGTGCTGTTCGCACTTTTATGGGGAAAAAAATCGCAAATAAGCAAAATGTAGGATTTGGCCCACTTTTGCCTGCAGTCTGAACATGGCCTAAGACTGACAATAAAGTGTAAATAGGTCATAAAAAATATAAATAATTATCGATATCGACCGATATGAAACACTTATATCGTGATACAGTTTTCAGCCATATCGCCCAGCCCTACCATGACCCCTTTAAATCACTCTTTGTATCAGTTGCCTCATAGCCATGGTTCCGTTCTTCATTTGTGAGAGTCTGAGGAAAGTGTTTCTTTCCGCTTGGCAAGTGTAAACTTTTGAAGTAACACCCATAAATAGCTGTCCAGCCTGGAATGTGTAATATCACACCTGTGACGAGGCTCCGGGTCACAGAGACTGGGACAGGGTCTCGAGCCAGCTGAAACACTGGCACAGCAAATGCCAAAGGGTGCAGTGTCACATGACCCGTCACATGACCCACCGTCCTCCACTGACATGCTGTTTGCTATCTTTGAATGACACAGTCAAACCTTTGTTTGACTTTGTCAAGTAATGTTTGTGTGTGTGTGTTACTAAGACACTATAATCAGATGATCAGGTCTTTGTTTTTTCAGATTCAAAAATGTTTCTGTAAGATTTTTATCTGTGTTATGGAAACCATGATGTATTTTTAGCTCCAGCATATTACCTTGAAGATTTTATTAGAATATTAGAAGTTTTTATCCCTGACATATGAAAAAAACTTAAAAAGATCAGATTATTTATTTGATCTCTGGAAAAAAAGGTTTGCATTTGTGTTTTTAGTTGAGTTGAGTATCATATTTGAATAGCTCAGGCCCATTTATTATGTATCATATAATATGATATTATAAGAATATGGAGCTCATACTCAAAGAAGAAGAAGAAGAAAGACCTCAATACAATTCATTTCAAGAAAAAATTCAATTTTGTGCAGATGCTGATATTAAGACTCAATTCTTATCACTTATACTGTAAATCAATGAGATCTTTATAACAGTATAGCAGATCATCCTAGATAAAATACATTTAAATATGTAAGTTGTCTCTCTATTACTGACAATATATTACTGCCAGTAGTTTTAAATCGTATAATGCATTGCAATATGATTGACAGGTGAACAAATAAACCTTCTTCAAAAGCCTGACGATCATATTTGATCCTCACATTTGATGATTTTTCTAAAAACTATTGAAATATTGCTAACAATATAAAAGTTTTTCTTGAGTTTACGTAACATTACATAACATCATTGTTACGTTATTAAAATCAGACGTGAAGCACGAGCCGAAGGTGGACGTTTGTTCAATTATACTAAAAGTACTTGCTAAAAATCTATCAATCAGATTACAGAAGGAATGTAGTAGCAACAGGTTTTTCAGCAAAATGTTGAATCATGAGGCATTCGAAATATGATACAGCAGGCTTTTAGGGCTGCACAATATATTGAAATATCGCAAATGTATATATCGTGATATACATATCACAACGGCTTGCAATAACTGTGGTCATGAAGAAAAGACGAAGAGAAAATCACTCGCTGCTCTCGGCTGAATAACTTTAGCTTTAATAAGAATCAGTATATATTTAATTCATACAGTGAAAACTAAACAGTGTTTTATTTCTACGTTTGATTATTCAGTTTCTGTTGTTAAATAAACCTAATGTAGGATAATATCGCATTAGGATATTGAATATCGCATTATTTAATGAGTTATCGCATATCACATTGTTCTTCAATATTGTGCCTACAGGCTTTATAGGGGTAATGTTGCAGTGAATTACTAACTGCGCTTTTTCACGTTCATGTCAGTGGTGGTTGCCTGTTCAAAAGTCGTTTTTTCTGTGTGGTTGCCAGGGCATTGTTATGCGGTTGCTAGGGCATTGCTATGCGGTTGCTAGGGTGTTCTAACTGGTTGCTTACTGGCTCAAAAGAGCCCACCTCCCAGTCTCTATTATATCCTGCGCTGGAGAATTTGGGTCGCTCATTCATTGTAAATCTCTGGGCTGTTTTGCCCTTCTGCAGGCAAAAGTTCAACTTCAGTCGCTTAGAAAAGTGCAAACAAGCTGTACATTTCAATAAAAGCAGAATCACAATATGGCCCAGTGCGATCATTACACCTCAGAAGACTGATTAAATAACACCTGGGGCTAATGACACAATGTTTTCAGCAGTCTGCTTTTTTTATGCCTTGATATCTGAGCAATATTAAAGTCACATATTTTTCACAATGTCAGATTGAATATACAGGGTTAGGGGTTTGTTCTCTAACCTCAAATATGAGCGATATTAATGTTCTGCTTGCCTTAGGAAACACCGCTAATGATCTTCATATAAATGGATTCCTTTTGACTTTCTAAAACAGTTTCCTCACTGTTTTCTTGTTTATCAGACAGTCTCTAAGAGTCCATTTACTTCACATAGCCTTTGGTAATATTCATGTCATAGTCCTTAGATGATCTCAGTTCACAAACATGATGAAAAGAGACTTTAATGGGGATCAGCTGTGTGTAGATGAATGTCTTGGACATTTGTTTCTTCTAGCTATTTCATTTATTGAATGGTTTCTATTTCTTTGGATTTGTTGAAAAAATGCATTTGTGCACAAAAGGCAGTGTCTATATCTGGATAACCTCATTTGCCAAAATATGCAGTATAAAGTGCACAATATTATATCCCACAAAGCACAATCTCTTCCTTGACGCATCATTTGAAAGGACTGGCAAATATTACGAGATTATAGTATATTGTAAGACTGCAGGATTTAAAAAACAACAACAACAACAACAACAACAACAACAACAACCTGAAATAGCAATATGACTTTGTGTCATTATTAAATTGCAAAAGCTGTGATTTAAAGGAACACGCCGACTTTTTGGGACTTTAGCTTATTCACCGTATCCCCCAGAGATAGATAAGTCCATACATACGCTTTTCATCTCCGTGAAACATGTTGTGATTTGTATAGTCACAGTGTGTACGAATAACAAGGTCACATGAGACACAACCATCTTCTAACCGTATACATACTGGGAACTATATTCTCAGAAGGCGAAGCACTGTTACTTCTGCGGAGTGATTTACTCCAACTCTGAGCGAACTCTCTGCTCCTCACCACGGGGTTTCTCAGGCGTTGCGAGCAAATCACTCGAAAATGTAAAAATTATATTGAAAAATCTCAATTAGATTTTTTTTTCCCATTATGTCTTGTCTGGACTTTTGTTGTATTTCCTGTCCAAGTGCCTTGATTTGTAGTCCTTTGTAGTTTTTCTTGTTGATTAGTTCTTTGATTGTTCCCAGGTGTGTCTTGTTTGCTACTAACTAACTTAACCAGGCCCCGCCCCTTTATTCTGCGCATTAATTATTTAAATGAGGAATATTGTGACGTGTTCGTTCCCGGAAGAAACTCAAGACTACAATGGAGGCGTTTCAGGAGTTCAGAAACACTGACACTGATATAGAGAAGAACTGGAGCTTTATCATGATCTAACAGCAACAGTACACACTAAACACAGATGAACATGGGGAAAAGCATAACACCATAATCCACCATAAACCATTAAACGACTTTAACATCCATGCTGGAGCATCATTACATCATTCATACAGAGGAAAAGAAGAGTGAAAGAACATTCCCCTCATTCCTCTGACAGTATAAGCATTGGCCATATCTGGCTGACTCATTGTTATTGTGATTTTATACTCATTGAATCACATCCACACGAGGCATGAAGCCTGTCTTTGTGTTCATCCTCCTCCTATCCATCCATCCATCTAGGGTTGGGCGATGTCCCCTAAATTGGCAGTTGACGATGTTTACAGTAAAACATCGCGATGGACGATGATATCGTCGGGGGGGGGGGGGGGTGCTGACGATCACGAAGAGACAGGGAGAGTGCACATTGTAGCTACTTACATCTACTGTGTTTACGCAACGGGAATTCTCGGCTTGGCATTTTGAAATGTTTATTTGGCCGTTCAGGCGCGCAACCGAAGACAAAGACTACTATGTTGCGCTCGGAGCGCGTGCGCAGCATCCTGTCAGTAGAATTCAGTTCTCTTTCGCGGCTTATCGTGCTTTTAATATTTCTTTTCAATAGCACATCCTGCTCTTTTCTTTCTCATTCATGTTTTGTTATTAACTTTACATAATCGTCAACTGAAATCTGCGCGGATTATCAACAATACGATACATTTATAGGACATAAAGGGTCTCTGCGGCAAAAGTGAAAGTACCAGCGGCCAACGGGTGAAATGTTTCTCTTTGCACAGCAAAGCACCCGTTTCAATAAAAGGATATATTAAAGTTTATAAAGCCTACTTTTACATTTTCATTGCTGTTTTAAAATGAATTTCGCCATCACCTTAAACAAGCTGCTCTGCTTGAATCCCAGTGCAGGAGCTGTAACTGTTAGGTTACCACAGAAACGTAAGCGTTTGGTTGATTGCTGTGGTGACTCGTGACACTCGCGAACAGCACTGAACACACACGTCTTATTTTTTTTTATCGTTTGTTGGTAAAGGGTGAGAGACCTTGCGAGCCACACGAGCCATAGGTTCCCAACCACTGGTGTACACACGAAAACGAACTGCCGTGAGACTGGGCTGGTCTGACAGGGTGGGGGGGGGGGGGGGGGGGGGCGTGGTAAGATCAAGTAAAATTTGATTACTTGTGCAGCCCTACCATCCATCCATCCCTTCATCCATACCTCCATCATCCATCCATCCCTTCATCCATCCATCCATCCATCCATCCATCCATCCATCCATCCATCCATCCATCCATCCCTTCATCCATACCTCCATCCATCCCTTCATCCCTCCTTCCATCCATCCATCCATCCACATCCCTCCTTCCATCATCCATCCCTCCTTCCATCCATCCATCCATCCATCCATCCATCCATCCATCCATCCATCCATCCATCCATCCATCCATCCATCCATCCATCCATCCATCCATCCATCCATCCATCCATCCATCCCTTCCATCCATCCATCCCTCCTTCCTTCCATCCTTCCATTCCTCCTTCCATTCCTCCTTCCAATCCATCCACCCATCCATTCAACCATCTATTCATCCATCCATCCATTCATCCCTCCTTCCATCGATCCATCCCTCCATCCATCCACCCACCCTTCCATTCCTCCTTCCATCCATCCCTCCTTCCATACTTCCAATCCATCCACCCATCCATTCAACCATCCATCCATCCATCCATCCATCCATCCATCCATCCATCCATCCATCCATCCATCCATCCATCCATCCATCCATCCCTTTATCTATTCATCCATCCATCCATCCATCATTGGGTCACAGTGCTGAAGCCTATCCCTTCATATAGGTCAAATAATCATGATTTACGTAATAATTACGTAATAATTGTGACAGAAGTAGCTGTGTGTGCTGTTGGATTGTGTGAATAGAATAATGGGATGTCCTGGGATGATCTTTACGGGGCGGTTACAGAGTTTAACACTAACATGCCCACAGCAATCCCGTCCCACACATGCCGCCTCAGTCAGGGGTCTTTCTCAGTCCATTCGTCTTCACTGGAGCGACGGCAAATCCTTCTGTCAGCTCAAACAATCCGCCCAGAGAGAAGTTATGTAACCGTTGAGGAGATTGAGAGATCGGTGGCGTCACAAGGGTATGATCATTTACATTAAGCTGAAGTGTCTTATTTTTGGGCTCTTACACTTTCTCTTATCTGAGATTAATATGCAGACACAAGTATAAGTAAGACACGCTGTGGCTCTTTCAAAAGCTGTTTTTGTCTGAGCATCTCAACCAACAATAACAAGTTTTTCTGACCGGTGACCGAATGGAAACCATTGTCGTTTGATAATGGTAAAAGATGCAATTTAAAGTCATACTAAAATCAGAGAGAAACTGAACTGATCAAATCTGTTGCATTCAGCATAAAAAGAAACAGATTTGTATTTTCAAGGCCTCATTAGAAACTTCAGCAAAAGTGCTGATACCGTATTTATTTAATTTTCCTTTTAAGCATCCATTTATTATTTTATTAAGGTAATTCTAAGGGTAATTTTATCCCTTATAAACTGATGCACTGATAAATGCTAGTCCAGGAATCAGAAGCTGTCCTCATTGTGCATACTGGAGCTAATATGCTTTAGGAAATCAGTCCTTATATTTAGTTACAGTGTGGTGTATTGTATGTTGACGTATTCAGCAATATAAAAATAGGAAAATATTGTTAATATTAAAAATAATTTTAATTAAATAAAATGACACTTTAATTAAAATTTATATTTATTTATTTATATTTATATTAAATCTAATTATTAAAATAATTGTAAATGTTGGGAGGTAAAAAAAATAGCGTCTCCGTTTCCCGTTTCCTCAAGCGTTACCCAAGTCTGATGTCATTTCCCCGAGGACCAGCCGGCACAGCTGTGCATGACATGATGTCATCGACGGATCTGCAGATGCTCTTCCCGGCAAAACAGCAGACTTTACTAAATCTAATGCAAACGGCCACTGGAAAACAAACAAACAAACAAACAAACAAACAAACAAACAAACAATCCAAGAACAAAATTAATTCAAACATCGGAAGTTGTTGTTATGATTCATTATGAATTAACTGGATTAACTTCATTTAAATTTTAGTGTGTAACATATTATTTCTGTTTCTTCATCCTCACCAATACTGAAAACAAAGACTAGTGGACGCTCTGTCTTAGAGAGCAAACGTCTGGTCTTAAGAATGCATTGGCTATTGATCAAAACTGGCTTCCTGACGACGATCCCAGCTGTTTCTGCTTATAAATGGGAAACAGTTGCAGCAGGACAGAAAGTGGCTGAGCAGTGATTGGGATGATAACGCTCACTGGCTGTTAGATGAGGTCAGTGTGTGTTAGTGTGTGTTAGTGTGCTCAGCATGCGAGCCGCTCCCTGCTCCACACAGCTCAGCTCTGTCTGAGTGAGTCATGTGATCACTCAGGCTCCGCCCCTCGGGACTGGGATGCGGGAACACACCCAGTGCTGCAGAATCAGATGTGCAGCCTCAGGACAGAAATGAGATAGACAACTCATCATTCATATATTTCAAATACTGTACCTTTCCCAATTCCCACGCGATGTATGTATGGTGAAAAATGGGGGCAAAAAGGGAAACCTGTTGTTGTCATGCAAAACCCTTTCCCAATTTTTGTTTTTTGTTTTATTATAGTTTGAATTGCCTTTTATTTTTATATTTTAGTTTTTCATGTTAAATTTAGTTAAATTTTTTAGTAATGTCATTATTTGCTTTTGCCATTTTATTATTATTATTTATATATAACATTGCTGTTTAATTTATATTGTTATTTATTTTATATATTTCCAGTTCAACTTAAACTTATTTTAGGTTATTTTCAAGGCACCATTTCTTTTTCAACTAGGATAATATTTACAATTTATTTTATTTCATATTTATTTCAATTAACAGAAATGTTTTAATAGTTTCTGTTTTAGCTAACAATAATTACCCTTCTACAAATTTTATAATTTATATGCCAAAGGGTGGCTGTTTCTAATGCAATATTTTGCGTAGTATGTAATATTGGGTTATATATTATATATTATAATTGTTATATAACATTTAACATTAGTTAATGCAATAGATAAAATTAAATAACAATAAAAGCATTTATTAATGTAGGTTCATTTTAATTTCCATAAATACTAATAAATATTTAACATTTCAAGTGTATAAATAAATGTATTATGAACTAACTCATTAGGTACACATGAAATTCAGTGAGTCAGTTATCATATCATTTTGCACTTAAAGGTGCACTGTGTAATATTTAGGAGGATCTGTTGACAGAAATACAATATCATATACATAACTATGTTGTCAGTGGTGTATAAAGATCTTACTTTATGAACTGTCATGTTTTTATTACCTTATAATGAGCCATTTCTCTCTACACACACCAAGGGTCCCCTTACATCGACATGTTTCTACGGTGGCCCTGAACGGACAAACGCGTTTCGTCACTATGTTGTTCTTCGTGCAGAAAAGCTAGCTAAAGTCAGCGAATAAAACACTGACACAATGATGAACAAGTAACAATAATATTCGCAATAACATCTTGTTTTACTGAATAATTAAGTAAACATAATTTCTTAATTTATCTTTGTAAAGAAACCTCATTGCTTAACTGGCTACTCTCTGCTAGAGTCCTGCACGGGTGCGGGTACCCGCGGGTACCCGACGCGTGACCAATGTTGTTTTCGTCAACGATGACGATAACGAAATGATTTCGTTGACGCACCTTTTTTTTATGACGATAACGCGCCGATGACTAGCTAAAAATGGCTCTAAGGTGACTAAAACATAACGAGACGTTTTCGTTGACGAGACGAGACGGAACGAAAATTATTAAGTCTGACGTTCACAATGCATGTCATTTCTGCCTATTTTGCGTGAAATCTGATCTGTTTTGAGCTAAAAAAAAAAGGATCAGCAATGCTGCCGCTTCCTACCCTTGTTTTGGGTACGTCCACCACCCGGCTGCCGCCATGCCGCGCATCAGATTCCACACAACAACAACAACACACCTGCGGCTGCGGCTAGTCACTCGCCACACATCTTCGATATGAGGAGCCGGACTGGACAAAAGCGAAACGAACTGCGCGAGCGAGCGACAGTGCGCGAGAGAGACCGAGTGTGTCCGAGCATTAGTTTAGTGGGCTAATTGGTACAAAGTAATATATAATTATTATATAACTTAGATTATAACATAAATTATTATTGAACTAATTATATAATAAAGCCACAATTGCCAAAGTAAGAATGTTTTTATTCCTGGCTTTTTTTTAGTAAAACTGTGATTCCACTGTTACCACTTTATCTGTGTGTAATGTTGTAGTAGCTCAAAGTTTTTTGCTGTTTAAACTGTAAACCATTCCTTTATTACTGTGATTACTGATGAAAATAGCCAATGTGCTGAAATTTTAGAAGAGCATCAATTCATGAATCATGGAAAAAATATAACTTGAAATATGGGGATAAAAGGTTTCTGCCCAATGCGACAATGAAGTAGCCTACAGCTTGGCAGCACTGCATCTCCATCAATGAGAAAGTCTAGTTTATTATGCAAAGGTTTTAAGGTTAACTGTTGTTTTATGAATTGCAACACTTGCTACAACCTGTCAAACCTAAGCCCATTTCCAATACTTTTTAACCTAAATTAATTTTTTAAAGACTACTTTTTTTTTTTTTTTTTACTAAAATTGACTAAAACTTGACTAAAACCTTTTCGCGTTTTCGTCGACTAAAACTATCAAGTTTATAAGTGACTAAAATGTGACTAAAACTAAAAAAGCATTTTCGTCCAAAAGACTAAGACTAAGACACTGCGGGTGACCCGCAAATTTTGCTTAAACGGGTGAAAAATATCCAACTGTGTCGGATACGGGTGCGGGTCGGGTCGGACACGGGGGAAACATGGGTCTAAACACGGGTTTAAAACAATCACATGCAAACGTAAAAATAATATATGCATATTTTTAGGAACACATCTACAAAAATATGCCTTTATTTCAAGTTAATAAAATAATTTAAAATCCACATCAGTTTATTTGTGCCCACACCCTCCCAGTATCTATAACGTTACCTAGGCTACTTTCACTTTTAAAAATTCATTATAACCGCGCGCGCGCGATCTGCTTGCAATTGTCTGATGTAGGCTAGACGAAATTGCGTGGCATATAACGTCAGTGTTGTAGCCGCGTCTGTTCGATTGGTAAAATGTTATAAGGCTACTCAGTTTTGTGGTAACGTTAGCCATGTTCTTCATGTACCGGCCTTTTGACAGCTTCGGCTGAAGTTGTCCTTGTGTTAATTGTCGTTTTAACTTCTGTATGACCTGGCGACTAACATTTTTGAAAGTGTGTCTAATGTGATTGGCTAAACTGATTTAATTTCGGGTGCGGGTCGGGTGTCGGTTCTATTTTAAGCAGGTCGGGTCGGGTGCGGATTTTAATTAGTGCTGTTGACGGATAACGGGTTGGATTTGGTTTTAAGCACCGCGGGTACGGGCGGGTGCGGATTTACAAAATCGGACCCGTGCAGGACTCTGCTCTCTGCTGTCAGACGACGACATCACTTCCTGTCGGCCACTGTAACTTCTGTTGGGTGCAATTCACAACCTCACCACTAGATGCGGCTACAAATTACACACTGCACCTTTAATTAAGTGCAATTTTGTGTAGAAATGTCTGAACTCTTGGTGATCTGAAGAGGTTGATATCAGTACTAGTTTATTTGTCACATTGGAAATGAAAGGTCAAGTTGAGCATATTGCATTGTGGGATACAGTATTTCGATCAATGTGATCTGGTTGCACATTTTGGGAAATCTGGGTATTCTTTGCATAGATAAAATTCAAATATAATGCACAGTATGCAGCAGAAATAGTATTATGCCAATATGCTATTATGCTAATAGTAATTTAGTTTTGCATAAAACCATTTCTTTAAGGTTGGAGGAAGAGAACTGAACATCAGATCTGGATTTTTCCTTAGTCATAGTGAGCAGTGACTCAGCATGAGTCTCATAACCCTCCCTAAATCCTGAACAAGTAGATGCAGAAAGATTTCTTGTCTTTCTGAAAGCCTTTCCTTCAGTATGGGGACTCATTAAACAAATGGAAATTCTGTAAATAAAATATCCTTTGATAAAATGAGGATTTTAGCTTTTAAAGGCGGTTGTGGTTTGCTATTGGTGGATCTCATGTGAGTGACAGGTTGCCCCGCCCTCATCAAAAAATTTTTTTCCATATCATTTAATTATGGAATTTTTTTAAAAACATGTTTTATATTTGTATTGTATATTTGAATGTACTTCTCTTTTATGAATGCTTTTCTTTTATATTGTTGTATTTCTCTTTTATTTTTTCTTATTTTTGTGAAGCGCTTTGAGATGTAACTTTTAAAGGTGCTATAGAAAATAAAGATGATTATTATTATTATCATCAGAGAAGAGAAGAGAAGAGAAGAGAAGAGATGTCGCTGTAAGAGGGAGGGGAAGTTATGCTGATTCAAGACTACCAGGAAAGATTGCACGGATAAATCATTTATAATAAATACTGCAATATTCCATAAAGAATAAGAATTTTTATTAATAGTGCTCTTTTCTCCTGTGACAGTAATGCACAGTAGTTGTTCTTCCTCCACCTCTCAGTATCGTCACAGCCGATCCCTCAGAGAGCTTCATTTGAACATCTGAGTCCTAATGGCTGAGGTGGTAATCAATACACATCCCAGTCATGTGACCCAAGCTCTCTTCTGATCTCTCTACTGACCATGCAACATTATCACACCATTATCTAGTGAATCAGGGCTGAGAGGGGGTTTGGTGGAGGACATCCTGCAGCTAATGGATCTCGCCAGTTTTAACTCTCTTGTTTGCCGCTTGAGACTTTTAACCTGATAAAGATAAAGCTCTTATAATGCCATGCTAATGTAGACACGGCGGCTGGATCCAGGATTTGCTGGTGAGCTTGGTGATGTTACTCCTGCTGGTTACATGCCGTAACTACACCATCTGGACTCATCGTTCACCATTAGGGGCTTTCGCTCCGGGTAGTTCTAGGATCTAGCCTCCAGGATGGTTCCCCGAGAACTAGTGGTTCCCCTAGGAACGTTTTCCTGGTTGCGTTCGCAGCGCCAGTAGGAACTCTGAAGTGACGTGAGACTCGCTTGTTGTTGTGACTTTTATTTTGACGGCGCCGAGAACGACTGAACACACAGCGCTCACACTCTCCGTGTTCATTAGTGTACGATCTGTCTAACACTCCTGTCTGATATGTTATTAGATACAACTGTTATACATAGAAAGTAGACAGTAATGAAAAGGTATTAGCATGTGTCGTGTGATTGCTGTCCAGTGTTGCTGAGCAGAAATACATAATCATGTTTCTCTTGGTCTCCTCAAAGTTGTGTTGGGTTTTCTCCTCAGCGTAAAGGTCAAGAGGTCAATCTATCACTGTTTTCCATGTTCGTAGAGTTAGTTTCTGAAGTAAATATATAATCTGTGTGTTTAAAAATGGCGGGTGCTGGTGTTTCACGAGCGCTCGGTCAATCAGCGAACACTAACGTCACTGTAGATCCTATAGCGCTGGTTTAGACCGACTATTTTATTTCCCCCATAAAGTTCCTACAACTAAACTCGTTCCTAGTCCCTGCGATGCGAACACGCCGATAACCGGGAACTTCCACCAATAGTTCTAGAAAATATGGAAAGGTTCCTCTGGTGCAAAAGCCCTTATCGACCCCGATTCAGCACTTCCATGTGTTCTGACTAAATGCGGTTTCTGAAAGCAGCAAACTCATTGCAAATATGACACTAAACGATTACCATAATAATGATATACTCTAGTATTTACATGGTACTTCAAAGAATTGCTGTCTGGGTCGATTAGCCAAAATTTTGAATGTTTACAACTCTCATGCCCCTCCCCACTACCAGCGAGCACCCTCCCATCGAGGTCGTGCTCGTCAGTGCGTCACTGTGCGTGTGTACCTGATTTTCTGTGAACGCGTCCGTCTCTTCAGCATCTATCAACACCATGGACTCGGAGGTAGGCTGCCCTGGCTAATCTATCCATAGATAGCAATAACCGAGGAATTGGAAGCTTGTTAGTAGATTTTCTCTCCGCCATCACGCTTCATGCAATCTCCAGGCGAACTTCAGGCGTGGCGTGTGCATGTGATATTAACGTGCGCGAGTGAGGGGGGATCTGTGGCGTGTGCACGACCTGTGATTGACAGTCAGATCTCACACCCCCCTGCGCTGATTGGACCTGATGAAGCGGGAGCGCTGGATTTTTGCGAAACAAATAACACGCTCCAGGTGGAGTTAGAAGCTCGGGTTTTTTTCTAAAACCATCTTATTTATGTTGTTCTGTTGGATTATAGTGTCAATTTCACTGAATATGATCAAAAAAATGTTGCAGACGGCAGCTTTAACATTCCCGTTCTCATATTACTAAACTAAAAAGGTAAAACTATAGTGCAATAAGTGCAAACATATACCGTAAATATATACTGGGTGAATGTGTTTATTGATTAATTATTAATTAGTTATATTTTTTAAAAATACAGTTACAGCAAATCTACTGTGAAGTAAGTTGTGGGTTGCGATGTGACAAAACTAGATTCCTCCCGATATAAACCATGGAGGAACCCAGCTAACAAAAATATGTTGAAGAAAACAATATTTCTGAATGTTCTCTAAACAATCAAAAATGTTTTAAAAATGTTTTGTTTACACTTTATTTTAAGGTGACGTAGTTTAATTGTACTTACTCAAATAAGTACAGTTATATAAAAAAGTAATATTAAGTAACTACATGAATAGAGTTATGGTTAGGGTTTGGTTTAAAGTCCCCCTGTGGTGAAAATCCAGCTTTTAATGTTGTTTATGTGTCTATGTGGTGTTTTTAATATGCTTTAAGACAAACCATGTGTAAGTTCATAAGTCGACAGCATTGCTGAGTATTTCCTCCTTAAAACTGCAGTGAACCAAAGACAGTCTCAAAAACACGCTTTGAAATCGCTGGTGTTTCTGACGTCACAAACTACCTTGTAACCAATCAGATCAACGTGTGATCGTCAACCAGTGGATCTCTGAGCTGAGGGAGTGAGTGGAGGCGGGGCTCATTTGCATATTCATGCAGTTTTTCGAGGAAAAAACGTTTAAATAGGTAATTTTTGTGATCAGAGATGAGTTTTAGGGGATACAATTATTGAATACTGGGGGACTTAAAGGTTAGTTACATGTAATTATGCTATATTACTATAGTAAGTACATGTAGTAACATATCTACGTCACCTTAAAATAAAAGTGTTACTAATGTTTTTCTCTCAGTTATGCGAACATTAAGGGAATGTCCATTTTGCAGACATTATGGGAATGTTACTTTGAAGGTTCTCGGATCGTTCTGAAACAAGAACCCCTGTGGTTTTTGTGGTTCTTGTGGTTCACGAACAATTTATAAATAATGTTTTTCTGCTAACATTTTCATAACGTTGAGAAAGCTTTCCCTGCCAGTGTTCTGAGAACATCACCTGGTTTATTTAAAATGAACAGTGCAGTGAAATGCATCGTGGTGTTGCTTTATCCGTGAAGGGTATGGGATGTGATATGGTGTAGAAGTGGGAGAGGTTGTGGAGAACAGTAGTTTCAGTTCTTCAGGCTGTTTGTTTGGCCCATATGAAGGCGTTCATGTCAGCTGGGAGGATTCTCTGTCTCATGAATGTGTTTCACATGCTGACCTTGCCTTCTGGGTTTCTCACTGCTGTGGAATGAGGAGAACGTCAATTGCCGGTTATCTTGCATGGCCTTGTGTGTTTGTTTCTTATGTTTTTAAACACTTCAAATCTTGTGGCATGGTCAATTTCATTCCATTGAAAGACAGATGTGCATCATTTCTAGGTATTTCCAACAATGCAGCCATGAAGGCATTTGATTTCCAGACATTTGGATGATGTCAGCAGTCCTGTCACTTGTTTTGCAGTCGTTCGGTTGTAAACAAAGATTTTCAAAGTGTGATGTAATTCTAGTATTTATTCTGTACTACACCTTTATTATCATTTACTGAGATTTACTTACATGTCTCTGCAAACCTTTGCTAAACTGCATTTATCATCATGCAATGCAGAAATTTATGAGACTTTATGTTTTGCTTAAAAGTGAATCTTAAAGGGTTAGTTAACCAAAAAAGAAAAATTGTCATTAATTAATTACTCACCCTCATGACGTTCCAAATCCATATGGCTTTTGTTCATCTTCGAAACACAAATGAAGATATTTTTAATATTTTCTCATTATTGTACATCCATTGAAAGTCCAATCAACCTAAATTTTCAAGCTTTAAAAGAAACCCATGAGAGAATGATCGCTTTAAATGATGAATGCCCGGTTTCACAGACGAGGCTTGAGTCCAGTCTCAGACTGTTTTAACTGAAAGCAGATCTTAAAACATGTCATTTTCTTTGTCTGAAGATTCACACCAGAAATGTTTGTTTCTAAGGCATGTTTATAAAAGCTACTTAAATGTCCTAATTGAACTAGAGCCTAATCCTCCTGACTTAATTTAAGCCCTGTCTGTGAAACCAGGCTGTAAGAGTTTTAATTTACTCCCATATAAACACTGATCACATTAATATGCTCAACGAAAGCTCAAACAGGCTTGCATGAGAATAAACAAGCACGTTTGAGCTGTCGTTTACCCCCGTCTCAAAACCGGAGTTGTGGATTTCCATACTTGTTTCCTAGTTGGACGTCTGACTTAAAGTGAGATTTTTTTTTAAGATTCACTTTTCCAAAATCAGATGTTAGAAATGTAAGCTATGTATTGTGGAATGCAGCGTTAATGAGTCAAAATCTGGAACAACACTTTTAGAAAGTGATTTTTCACTAATATTTACAACAGGATCTGCATTTTCATGGGTTTAAATAAAATATTGTTTTTATATTGGCGCTTTTCCACTGCATGGTACGGTACGGCTCGGTTCGGTACGGCTCACTTATGGCGCATTTCCACTGCGTGGTACGGTACGGTACGGCTCGCTTCGGCTCGCTTTAAATGGTACCACCTCTGTTGAGGTTCCAAGCGTACCGTACTGATACTAAAATGTGACGTGCAAACACTGCAGATCACTGATTGGTCA